>NW_028258412.1:25609565-25922500 GCF_053883595.1 Heterocephalus glaber
GAGCCATGTTCTTGAATAAAATTTCTAGTAGATAGCAAGGCTTTAAGCAACCAGTGTGAATATCAGGAAAATAAAAAGTACTTTTGCACTTGTAAAAAGAAAAGAAAAAAAAAAAGATTTCCATGCATAAAGGCCTTCAGAATCCAGCATTGATTCAACAAACTGGAAGAGGCTCTTTATAAAGAAGTCATTAGTTATTCATGCCAAGTGACATTTATTTTTTAGCTACCTAGATATTTAAAATAAGATTTTTACAACTAGGAAAAGAAAATATGCTGCATGCTTGACTTCCAGGAAGGCAAAATAACAACATGAAAGGAATTTTTTGTTTACAGAACTTGCAAGAGGAGAGGGAAAGAGGGGAGACAAAGGAGGGAGGGAAGGAAAGGAGGAGGAAGAAAGGAAAGAGGAAAGAACTATGGGTATTTTAGTGCCTCTGTCAGGTAGCAAAGAAAAAATCAGAGAATAACTTTCTTCTGAGTATGGTATGGATATGAAACTCACTGTCTTTCAAGATTATGCCACTTCAATTAGAAATAGACTTGGGAGGCGTTTAGATAAATGCATGCGGAATTGGCAGGACATTTAAATTAAATCATTTTCAAGGTGTTTCAGCAAAGCTCCTGGGCCCCCTTCATTCCCGGGGTGCCGCCTTCCCTGGAAATGAGCGCCCTGACCCCGGGTGCTGGCCAGAGCTGTGTCCTCCCTGCCAGGCTGACAGGCAGCGCACAGGGCTCTGCTGTAAGTAACGCGGGTTCCCGAGGGAGCAGGGTGGCCCGGGCCGGCAGGACGGGTGTCAGGGTAGGAAGGGGAGGGAAACAGACACAGAGGAGAGGGAGAAGCCGGTGAGGACGGAGGCAGGGACTGAGCCACGCAGGCAGACACGCAGCTGCCCTGATGGCTGTCCTGCCCGAGGGCACGGCGAGGCGCTCACCACAGAACTGGCCCTGCTGGCCCCTGACCCGGACTCACAGCCTGCAGCACTGAGACGCGGATTTCTGTGCTGCGTGTTGTCGCAGCCTCCTGGTCTGCGTGACGAATCACAGCAGCCACAGGAAGGCAGAGTGACGGGCTGCAGCACTCTCTGGAGAACTGCAGGCACCCAAAGTTGTGGCAAGAGGGACGCTGTTCGCACCCAGGAAGCCCTGGCTCGAGGAGACGCCTGCGTCCCACACTGATGCCTGAACCCTGTCCCTCGGGCTCTGAGCAGGGGCCTGCATGGCGCTTCCTGGGGCTCGGCCCTGACAGCTGGCACCCTTCCAGGGGGGAGGCTTCCTCCTGGGCCAGTTCTCGTGGCTCTGTGGGACCCGGGCCGGAGGACAGTGGGAACATTTCGAACCCGGGGCTCGGAGGGATCCGAAGCAAGAGGAGGAGCAGGGGAGGAGTGTTTCCTCCCACTGAAGCCGAGACAGGAGACAGACAAGCTCTGGGGGAGCACGTTTCAGGGTGCTGCACCAACAGGGCAGGAGTCTTCCATCCCTGCAGTCCTCGAGGCCACAGTGGGGTCCAGGTGACACGGGGCCAAGGGCCATGCTGCCAGGAGGCTGCGGGAAGGACACGCCCCGCCTCTCTCCAGCCCCCTGGCTCAGTGCCACCCAGCATCCCAGTCCTCACAGGCTGCCCTCGTGTGCCCTCCGCCTCTGTCCAGACTCCCCGATGCAGGGACAGTAGCCGCCGAGGGTCAGGGCTTCCTTCAGGCATCTCAGAGGTGGTTTCTCACGCTGCCAGAGCCGGAGGTCCACGGTGGAGGTGCTTCAGCACACAGCCGCCTTCTGCCCCCTGTTCCCCACATCTCCTACCAGGGAGCCAGTCCCAGTTACGAGGGCGCCACCCAAGGGCCCCTCTGGGCAGCTTCCCACCCACCGGGGATTAAGCGGAACACAGGAATGGGTGGGGGGCAAACACTCACATCCCAGCATGGAAGTTACTTCCGAACAAGGCCACCTTCACACTCGGGACCTTTGGGGGTCACAGTCGGGCCTGATAAGGACACCAGACTGCAATGTTCCTTCTGCAAAAAGAAAGACCTCTGTATGATCTTAGACACGCAGTTCTGTGGTACTGAGTCCAGTTTCCTCAATAATCACAGTAACTTCTGAAGTCGGGGATGCTGACTCTGCCTGGAGAGGAATAAGGGACAGGGCCCAGTCTGGGCGTTTAGGCGAGGGCTTCTGCAGCCTCGGCAGGCAGTGCATCCTGCTCGGCCGCTCTTCCCTGCCTCGAAGAACGGAGGCCTCAGCACTGCTGGACAAGATCATACAATGAAGCCAGAGGAAAGCGTCCAACATCTGCGACCCTGACGTCCACTGTAAAGTACTCCTGCCTTTCCTTACGTCCCTAACACCACAGTAGTAATGTTATTGTTGCCCGTGATGGCGGGAGAACCAACAGGGGGCGGGCTGCTCAGGCCCAGCGAAGGTGACCATCGCCACCTGGTTTCATCGTGTGGCAGCAGCAGCCCTGCCTCCCAAGGAGGAGGATGGCCTGGGACTGTCCCCAGGTAAGACAGCAAGGCTGAGAATCAGCGAGCTGCTGTCACCTCACCAGGTAGAGCCCTGAACGGAAGTTCTGGGCACTCAGCACATGCCGAGGGGCACCTTGATCTTGCCCGAGCTGCCTCCGGTGCCCATGGCGACCTGAATAAACCCCCATCTGTCCCCTCTCCCTCAAGGACCTGCAACAGGGGAGAGGCTTAATTAATGTCCACAGTGGACATGACAGACCTCACTGCTAACAGCAGTGAAACCTGATTTTATTGAGCACCTAGTAGAGGGCAGAGCAGCTCCCATGGGTGACGGGGAAGCTGGCTGGGCTCAGCCATCCAGGGAGGGAGGTGACACACACAGGGCCCGGCTCAGAGCTCAGGCAGCTGCCACCACTCCATGACTCTGGGGGCTGGAGCTCGCCAAAACCTTGGGCCGAGCAGAGTTGAATTAGCCCCGAAACGAAAGTACGGAGCCTGGAGAGCAGCACAGGCCTGGCTCTGCCTGGGCCCTGGTCAGACGACAGCCGAGTCCTCGGGCAGCACCAGACTCCACGAGGGAGCAGGAAGAGAGGGCGCGACAGGTACGTGCTCCGGGTCCACCTGCCCAGGTTGGCGCCAGCAGCTGTGACCCTCGAGGAAGCCAAGGACGGGTCAGGTCCTGGAGCGCGGCCTGGGGGCAGTCGTGGATCCAGAATCACCCCAGTCAGGGCTCCCGGTCGCCAGGCAGGGGCTGCAGAGAGTGGAAGGCATGGGGAAACTGAGGCAGGGGCACTGAGACAGCCAATTGCTGCCCGGAAGGTGGAAGCCTCATGTTTCGCCATCTGCCAGACTCACGGGGAAGTCAGTACCCAGTCCTGCTCCCCCAAATCATGGGGTGAACAGCACAGCCAGGGCCCCAGATTTCCTACAGGATCCAGTTCCATGTGGAGCCACACCTGTGGCCGATGGCCCATGTCCTCCCCGGATTCCAGCCCCCAAGGCGAGGATGATATGCTCCCTCCTCCTCCTCCCAGGCCCGCTGCCCTCTGCCCTCTGCCCCTCTGCTGCAGGGGAGGAATTCACTCCCGAGTTTCCGGCCCTGGGACCCTGGAGCTCACTGAGCTGCTGCCCTGTGTTTTTTCCAGAAGTCTGCAGAGCCAGAATCTGCCCACAGCCATCTCTTGGGGTGACACAGGAAACGCTCTCTACCTGGACTTGTTCTCTCCCGGGTCCTCTCAATCCATCTTCCGTCCACCCTGGAGACTGAGCGCCAGGTGTGCACCATCCCAGCCTTCATGGGAGGGCTGGTGTCTGCAAGACCCTGTCCTGCTCAAGCAGATACAAAGGGGCACCTTCTTGTTGCTCCTGGGAAATCTTTTTGTTCCCACAAGGTAAGAATTCAGAGATGCATAAGTAGCACCCTTACTGTTCCCTGCTTTCCCTGACTTGGGTGATACCTTGTGAAGCATCACGTCCAGGGCTGCGGGAGCCACCCTGCCACCATGGGGAGAGACATCTAGGGCAGAAGAACAAGGTAAGGAGAAAGAGTGAGTGAAGGCCAGGAGTAGGCTGGGTTTCCAAAGGCTGTAAATCATCTCCAGGCTCCAACCAAGTGAAACTGCAGCAGCCCAATCTATCAGAACAGGTTTACATGATGGTTCATTGCCTGCTTCTGCAATCGCCCTAATGGAGTCATGCCCTCTCCTGTATTTGCCCTCTCCTCTAGCTCTTGGAGGGGACAGTGCTGCCTCCTTCCCTGCAAAAGCTTCAGCTCCCGAGAGTAAGTCTGTCCTGTGAGCCTTGGAGGATGGTCCCTTACCTGGGGCTCTGTCTGTCCTGCTGACGCTTCTCAGCATGGGCTGGCCCAGGAAGCCTTTGTGGCAGTCTGCGCCCCTCATTCCCAGTTTAGGGGCCCCGTGGAGCCAAAGGCCTCAGCCACAGCCAGTGAAATTCAAACCTAAGACTTTGGTGAAGTTGCCAGGAAGAGAGAGAAAATCACAGCTTCCTCCCGAGCCTGCACACAGTGTGGCTGGTTGTCCTGGGTGATCTCAGAGGAGAGGCTGGGAGGAAAAGGGTCCACGGGGACAACAGAGCCCAGAGCCAGAGGGAGGAGACCAGGGGAGCAGTGGGGGGACCCCAGGCTGGGAAGCAACATCCAGCTGCAATTCCCACTTCCGGAAGCAAGACTCCCCACCAACACACATTCTGTCTACTCCAAGCGAAACCACCTCTCAGGTAGGGTGCTTCTGGAGTTTTGTTTGCTTAAGTATTTTCTTAACATGTGGAAATAATATAGACTAAGTTTTTAAATCATTGCAAAGGACAGGCCTGAAACTGCCCTACGTGAGACCCCATCCAAGAGAGCAGAGCATCCTGAGCCCCGTGACTGGCCGGCAGCTGACAGGTGACAGGGCCAGGAGCCCAGGAAAAACAGGGCCAGCTGGACAGGGTCCCACACGCAAGCTGGGATTCAGAATCCCACACCGAACCTTCACTTGCGGGGCCCGGAGGTGCTGAGGAGGGGCGGAAACTCCAGCGTTCCAGGCCTCTGTGCAGGGAGGGAGAAGGGCCTGGCCAGGCCTACCGTGGGGAGCTGCTGGACCTGGGAACCCCCCGGCAGTGACACTGCACCTCGGGAGACCAAGGCCTGTGGCCCCTCTTCCTCTCGCAGCCCGGACTTTCTTGCCTCTGTTCTTGGCTTGGGACATTTTGGGGGGTTGTGCAGCTGGGGAGCCAGGGGCACCCACAGACCTCTGCTGGGCCCAGCTTTGGAGCTCTTCTCAGAACCCCATGCGCCCTCCCTGGACCTGGGTCCTCCGAGCTCTGCAGCGCAGATCTGCTCCCAGCCAAAGCCCAAGGAGCCAGCGCATGCGGGAGAGAGAAGGAGAGAGAGAGAGACCCGCTGAGCTGGCCATTGTCTCCTCCTGGGACTCGAAGCCTGGGCCCAGGAGATGCAAATTCCCACTGAAAATGCTCCTGTGTGGACAAGAGTTTGCTGGTGAATGGGAATCTATTTTTGACTAGAGCTGCAGACTCGTCCTGTGTTGCAGAAAGAAGCCAGGGTTGGCAGGCGCTTTGTCTGGCCTCACAGCCATTGTCTCCAGCAGCAGGAGAAGCACGCTTGCTTATTAATTTATTTAATTGGATGACTCTCTCCTCCTCCCCACTGCAGACTGGAGGTGGAAACCCCAGCAGAGCTCTGAGCAGGGAGGCAAGTGGGCTCCCCCAGCTCCCAGCCAGCCTGGCCGAGAGGCGGCTCCACCTCTGGGTCCCCCCTTCTACTACTTCTAAGTACTGAGGAGAATCCAGAGTGGACAACTCCGACTCCTGGTCCGACACTTGGGCCCCAGGCTCCCCTGCACAGAAGGCCTTGCCCATCAGGGGCGCTGATCGCCCCTCCTACCTCAGACTGAACTCAGAGTCTTCACACTGAACTACATCCCAGCCCTTTTTATAGTATTATTATTATTGCTATTATTATTTTACTTTGAGACAGGGTGTCACTATATCACCAAGTTTCCCAGGTTGGCTCAAACTTGAGATCTTCCTGCTTCAGCCTCACAGAGTGCTGAGGTTACCGGAGTGCTTACTACTTTGATTTTTTTTAATTAACTTGAAAAACCTACTTTACTGTGAAATTCCCTTGCTAAAAACGGTTATGTGTGTTTTTAACATGTGTGTGCAAAATAAAACATGGCTCTCAGCTTTATTCTGTCCACAGACCACGAAGAAAGACCTTACTTGACAGCAACATGTCCAAGAAAGAGCGACTCTAAGGTGACAGGCCTGGTGTCCTCGTGTTAAAGAGACACAGCCTGCTGCTTGCTGGAGGCTGGAGGCATTGGGTAAATCAAGTCCAGAGAGTGCCAGGTGAGTCTTACCTGGACCACACCCAACTCTTACCTCCTGAGGACAGGAAAGAATGAAGTTGGAACAAGTCTGGTCCGATCAACCAGGATGGAGCTGATGGAATAGGGACACCGTACGGTTGGGTGCTGGCTCCTGCAGTTTGCTGGGTAAATGCCGCTGATGTATTCACTGTTTGGTTTTATGTACTTTCAGGTGTTATGGCCAGTAGGATGGAGAGTGTGCTTAGGAACATGCTCAAACACACGCACACTCACACACATACACACACACACACTCACGCAGCATCATGAAGACTGCAGTGTGTTATCAGATTCATCAAGACATGAGCTTTCATAGCTACAATCTGAGTGTGCAATGCACTGTGGCGACTGTCACACTGGGTATGCCCCTGTGTCCATGTGACGGGTTCGCTTGGAGACAGAATGGGGAGAGAATTTGGGGCTCTGATGAAGGCCTTGTCTGTGATGAGCTCCAGGCCACCAACACACAGAGTTCTCGGACAAACGAACCCCAAAAGCATCGGAGAGGATCCCTGAGCTCCACAATCCCAGTCGGAGAGCCCGGCCTTGTCCTCTCTCCTCCCTTGACGCTCTGCAGAGCAGGACTCTGTCCCACCTGCACCCAACAGCCCGCTCCTGCTTCACTGCCCCATACGACGCTTGGCTGAATTTCTCAATGCTTGCTTTCAGCTAAGCAGACTTTTGTTCATCAAAGCAAACAAAAAAAAGTAAAGAAAACTGAAGAGAGAAAGAGAAAGAGGGAGGGCCATGCTCTCCTCTGGGGTGCAGCAGAAGCTCTGCTCACGAGTCCCTGGCTGCATCAAATCATCAGACTACACACTCTGTGGCCAGGTAGCTGCATGCAACACCAAGATAGTTAAAGGCCTCAATGCTCACTTTCTAAGGCTTCCAAACACCTTCACATGCTGATTAAATCATGTTTCTTAACATTCCACATTAATCACAAAGCAACCACATTTTTAAGAAAACGCTTAATTGATAACTGGCCCACAGGACCTGCTTTCTGAATCCCAGGCTAAGCGGGTGCATGGAGCAGAGACGCCTTCTCCAAAGCCTTCTCTCCAGGAAGGCTGGCCTGGTGCTGGGTGTGAGTTGTCAGTTTGTCTCTTGGCTGAACTGATCAAGAGCTAGAGTGGCTGCTCAGTGTCAAGCTCAGACCTGAGAGATCTTAGCTATGTGCAGCTTTGTCTTTACGTTTTTACTTAAGAATAAAAAAGAAGGGCCAGGGGTTTAGCTCAGTGGTTCTGCTGCCTGCCTCACAAGCACAAGGTCCCGAGTTTGATCCCCGGTACGAAAAAGAAAAAAAAAAAGAATAAAAAAGAACAAAACTCAAGCCAGGCCCATTTCTGGTGGCATTTGCACACCTGGTGACAAGAACCTGTGCTGATTCACATTCACACAAGTTTGTAGTTCAACAGGGGTCATCCTTGGTTTCCGTGTAGTGTAACTTCAGTCACCTGCAATGATCTTGCTCAGTAGTACTTTATGAATTATTTTTAAATGTATGAACAAAGTAATGGAAAATCTGTGAGATGTTTCACTGAGAAACAAAGATAAAGATAAAGTATCATTGACTCTGTTTTTCTCAGATACCTGTGTGCACGTTACGCTCAGGAAGGATTAAGTTGTGCTGCAGTAATGAGCGAACCCAAAATCTTAGGCACAGTGCTCTCTCTCTCTCTCTCTCTCTCTCTCTCTCTCTCTCTCTCTCACACACACACACACACACACACACACACACACACACACAATGTGCCCGTCACACACAAACCTTAATAACCACGAAGGGAGAACTGTCCCTGTACTGACAGGTCCTTGTTAGATCCTTGCTTCTTTCAGCCACTGAGAGCTAGGTTTTCTTTCTCTGTAATATCGCTTCCTGGCGGGAGGCCTCATACAATTCTGATCGAGTTCTGTTCAAGCCCCTTCACGATGGAGCTGGAGACCAAATCCAATTCACAGAACAACATGTTCACACAGATCCCTGCTCCCAGGAGCACGTCTGGGACAGCAGGAGTAAGGACAGACACAAATTACACAGCTACTAAAGCGTTCTGAAGTTGTGTGGCTCAAGCCTGAAAGCACAGGCAAAACCTGGCCAGCAGGCGTTTGGAAGGCGGCCGAGTGGCAGTTCCGTCCCTTGTGAGCGGGCCCAGCCGTAGCGGGTCTGACGAGTCCTAGGGTCCTGCAGGCTTCTCGGGCTCCTGAGTTCTGGCTGGGATGGCGGGGCTTGGACATGGAGGGCCTGGTTCATTCAGCTGGCGTACTGATCCCTGAAGACGAACTAATTAAACGCAAGACCTCCTGCCCATCCGAAGAGTGGGGATGGCGTGGGGTAAGCACTAGGCTGGCACTGGAGGGAGCGCAGAGCGATGCGCCCTCGAGGTGGCAGGGTCTGACGCGGCCTCAGCCTGTCACGGCCAGGCAGGCGCGGTCCCGACACTCACGTTCACGGACTCTGTCTGCAGCGAGCAGGAAGTGACCTGAGAACCAGGCGTCAGGCCAACACACTCGGGACGGCACACGCCGATTTCCTGAGGCCATGCTGGAAAGACGTGGGGCGTTCGCCCTCCCTGCGGGCTCCCGGGGACTTCACTTCTCCGTCATTTCCCTTCTCCACCTCCTGCACCCCCAGCCTCCCGCAGGACCCCTGGGGCCTGAGTTATAAGGGCGCTGCCGTCCCGGGGGACACAGGAGAGCAGCGCGAGGCCCTCTGTCCGGTTCAGGGTCCGGAGCCGGCATGGAGACACTGCGTCACAGGCAGCCGCTCCTGTGCCCCTCTATGCCGTCCCAGCGCCAGCTCTCTGAGGACTACAGCCGAGGGCGGCAGGTCAAGCTGCGGTCATCGGCTCACACCGGCAGCCAAGGCTTCCGGAGGCGGGAATCACCGCGTGGTCTCGGCGCTGGCCCTGAACCGTGACTGAGGCCAGGACAGCGCCAGAGGACGCGGCCTATGCCCACACTGGAGCTTCCCGCAGCCAGCGCGCTGAGGATGCAGTGGCCTGGTAGGAAGGCTTCGGGTTTACTGATGCTTAGGAAGATCTGACTGAAGAAACGCATGAAAAGCAGAGCCAAAGCGTGTTTAGAATCGCCTTTAAAACTACTCTGTTGTCAACAAACTTAAAATAAGACCCCCAGTGTGTCACTGAAGGCACCACAGTGCGTGGTGCTGAGCTTGCACTCTGTGAGATCCCCAGTCCTGCCGCGTGCAGACCGCTGGAGTTTCAGGAGTAGAAAGCAGGGCTCAGCAGGTGGGGGCTGCTGGGTGGGAGGTGCAGAGGGCGGTGGCAGCTCGGAGCAGACGCATCCGGCAGGATGCAGGCTGCCCGCGTGCTGGCGCCCTTTGTCACCAGACAGGACTGAGCCAGAGAGACAGAGAAGCAGCACAGCAGCCCCAGCCTCTTCCAAACAGACGGCCAGGCCCTTGGGAAGGCTGTGATGATGACCCCTCAGTTACTACGAGCAATTTCGCCCATACCGGAGCTCTCTGGGCATCACGACAATTAATTAGCAGACCAGAGGCTGCAGAGACAGCACCAAGTCCAGTGGGTGTGGGTGTGTGGTCAGGATGAGCCAGCACCCAGAGACGGAGTGGGCATCGGCAGAGGGCCGGGCTGGCACCGGAAGCTGGTGTTCACGTGGCCACCAGCCAGCTCTCCACAGCACACACCTGAGCATGCCTCCTTCTCCCTCTGTCTCTTTCCTCTTCCGTGGCTGAGGATGCTCAGAGAGGGGGCTGGACAGGGCCCCACCCCATCCATGGGTTCATCAGCGTTGAGTTCACAGCTGGATGTGCTCTTGGGGGTGTGGTCCAGGTGAAGGAAGTGGGTCAGGGGCCGTGCCTTGGACGGGCATACTGGTGCCCCGGCTCCTTCCCCTCTCTTTCCTTTTCTCTCTCCTTTTCCCTCTCTCTCCCTTCCTTCCTCCTTCCTGGATGCCATGAGGGGAGCAGATTTCTCCCCTAGACCCTTCCACCATGATGCTCCTGCCTTGGAGCCAGCTGACCATGGACTGAAACCTCTGAAACCATGAACCAAAATAAACCTCTCCTCCTTGAAGCTGTGTATTCCAGGTGTTTTGTGCCAACAATATAAAGGTGACTAGTACCTGTGCCTGCCAACTTCTCTATGTTTTGCCCCACTTCCTACTCAGCCCCACCCAGAGGCAGCTTGACACGCTCCCTGACCGAGCCCAGGAGGTGTGGTCACATCCCCCCAGCTGCTGCCTGCAGCTCCGGTGAGCGCAGCCACCCTGGCATGCAGAAGCTGCCCCTCATTCCATGGCCGTGGCTCTCTCCTGCCACCCCACCGGCTTCCAGGACTCCACACCACAGAAGCCACAGCCAGCCCCCTGGGGTCCGTAGGCTCCAGGTAAATGGCCTGTGGGGCTCTCACTGGGGCGGCCTTCAGTTACTTTCCCTTAGAGGTCACACTCATTTCAAATGCTGTCACCAGGATGTGATTCGTTATTAAACACGCCAGGCTCAGAGCGGCGCCCCATGCTGGTGAGTAGCGACTGCCTTTATCACTGGAGTCCTCAGCCTCAGGCCCTTTGAAAATAGCATCCAGGCCTGGCGACTCCTTTTCTCTCTGTGTCCCTGCTCTACTGGGGCAGTGGTCAGAGAGCTGGGTTTCTGCTGAAAAGCGGAAAAGGGGGATGGAAAATAAACACCAAAAGTGAAGGCCCGGGAGTATGATTTTAGTGTTACCCGTGAGAACAGACCGATGCTCCCGGTACCTGGAGCACCTCCCTTTCTTCCCCCAAGCCTGACTGTGATGGGGATGCGGCTCATGGTGCCAGCTTTCCTGTACACACAGAAAAGGAAAGATCTCTGGAGGGGTCTGCGGAGGGAGTGGGCATCTCCTCGGGGACTCTTCTGCTGTTATTATTTGATTTTTCTCAGATTCAGCCTGGCTGGAGATCCTGCTCAGCATGTACGAAAATAGATTTCCCCACATTCAGGCTTCAGCCCAAGAGACAATGAACTGTCCTGCTCCCCTCTGTTTGAAACAGAGATGGAAACCGAAACCGATGAAGGAGTCCAGCACGGGTCCTGCACAGGGGTCTGGGCTTCCCTGGGAGCTGGACCTGGGCCCCAGGAGAGGGGGGGGGGGTTGTGGTGTCCCTGGCTCTCGCTCGGCACCAGGACAGGCTCCGTGCTGTCCTTCAGCCACTCAGCAGATTTCTTCAAAGAACCTAATAACTTCATTATTGCCCAAGCTGCTTTTCATTGGTTTGCATGCTCTTCATCTCACAGACTCACAATGCATTGTGCTGTGCCCAGAGAGCCACAAGGGAGAAAGGAGACCAACAAAAAGAATCCACGGCCTGTTAGAAGTTCTTGTGCAGTGCAGGTGCCAGGTCAGTTTTTCAGCAGCACCCGACCGCAAATCCCTCCTCTGTAACCAGCCCGGTGCCTGGACCCGGGGCCAGCCCACAGTAGGTGACCCCTCAGGGCCGAGCACAGCTGAAGCTGCCAGGCCGGGGCACCTTAGTGAGGAGGACCAGCTCCTTTACGGGGTTCTCGGAGCTGATAGGAAGGCAGGTCCACAGTCAGTGGGCATCAGCTGCTGGCCCAGAGTGCAGGTCAGCAGTGCACCCCAACACTCCAGCGGCTTCCAATCAGTGTAGACCAAACGGGATGCTGCTCCAACACACTCCAAGTACCTAATGCTTCCGAGTGGACAGACCTCTTTCTCCCCTATGTGCTACTGATGAGCCAGTAGCTCTCTCCCAAGGATGACACAGGATCCAGACTCCTCCCCCTTGACCTGCAGCCTCTGCAGAAGCCCTGCTGATGGGCATTGCGCTGGCCAGAGAGCGCAGCACCGGAAGCATTGCTTACAGAGCTTCGCACATGCCCGGGTAGCAAGGCGGGGCCACATAGCGTGGTCAACAGCCATTGGTTGAGAATTGGTCACGTGGACTCCAAGAACTGCGTGGAGGCTGGGAATAAAATATTACCCAGGTAGGAGAGGGAATGGGTGGGGTGAGAAAGGATCCGGTCTCTGCTACAGTGCGTGCACACAGCCTCCCGGCTAACTAGGGGAGGGCTGTGAAATTCATTCTGCAAGTGACAGGAGGCCTCCGTGCTGGAAGTGGATACAAAATCACCAATTCTTCCCCAGCGCTTAGAGAAACACGGGGTGTTTGCTCAGGAAAAGTAAGATGCTGTGACTTATTTACAAGTAAAATTTCGAGCGGACTTTTTACTTCATAAATAAGGAAACCAGCAGACTTTAGGTTAGACAGTCTCGAAGTGAAACTTTGTACCACGACAGACACAACAATGTCTGGAGAGAGCAGCGGGCTGGGTGACGGGTGGTGGTGAGAACACTGGCACAGGGCAGCAGGTGGTATGCACGCGCCAGGGTCCACTGCCCTCCGAGGAGGAACTGTGAGCTCTCCGTTTCCCAGGAGAGGAAGAAGAGCACGGGAATGGACTCAGATATGGTCCCACTCCCTGGCGTAGAGACCTCTGTCCTCACAGGCCCCAACACAGCGAGGGGGGGACGGCACCTGGACTCCTGCCCTGTGTCTGCTCTCAGCATGAGGTGTGAAGCCTAGCAGCAGCAGGGAGAGAAGCATCGTGCAGCTGCTGGCGCTCCTGCCCGGGAGTCTGCATCCCAGGCCAGGCTCATTCGAAAAGAAGGATGGAGAGGGAGGCCCAGGGGAAAGTGGGCAGGTTCGGCTCCAGGGCTGCAATTCTGGACAGAAGCATGACTGTCCCCACTCCTCTTGGGGTCTAAGACAGGATGCTGGGGTGGCTTCTCAGAGGGCTTTGGAGTCTTTGGGGGGGTAGCAGCTGCTACCCACACATGCAAGATCTGCCGCCCTCACACCAGGAAGCCCCACTGCATGCCCGTAGCTCCCCCCACAAAGCTCCAGTGATTCCCACGAAGTGGAGGGGAGAGTTACAGGCTGGTGGTGACTACTGTCGCCTCACCTGGGGTCCTTGTCACAACCAAGGGCTTTCGAGGGCAGGTGGGTCTGACTGTGTCCAACACCCCAGGCTACCAACTAAGGGCCTTGGAGATTGCTATGTATTAATCACCAAAGCCACAGAAGGAAAACTACTTAACATCAGAATTAACTGTGTCCTTTGTAAAACTGGGATGACAGTAGCTCCCTCCTGAGAGGAATTCGCACGTGTGAATGAAGTGTAATGATAAGAAAAGTGTACAGCATGCACTGGCCTCCCCACGGCCAGAGCTTTCCTTCTCCTAATGGGCCTCAGTTTCCTCGTCTGTTAAGCGTCATGACCTGGTAGAAATATTGTCTGCCTGCCACACTTCAGTCATTGACAAATAGTAGCCATTTCTTACAACTCCAATTGATAGGACAATATGCAGTTGTTTCCTCTTTATTTCCTGTACCTCACGGCAGGCCCACGGTTGATGAGGGTCCATCCTCACATCCTGTCACATTTGCAGGATTTATGTGCCTTGCTCTGCTTATTTTTTAAACACATCACTTCTAGCATAGTGTGGACATGGATCTTCATGATGCTAATTTCATCCCCTATCTTTTCATAGCATATTAGGTGGTCAGAGGACAGATAGAAATGTGTGAACCCTTTATGCGGAAAGCAGGAAAAAAGCAAAATCAAAGATACTATAAGGTAAAGCTTTTTCCTCTAAAAATATAACATTACCTATGAAAATGTGTTTTGCTCCAAAACTTTATATGACACCATGAACACTCAGACTTTTCATTATTAGATAATAAAAATTTATATTTTTAAAAATTTCATTTTCAATAAGTATAAATGAGAATGTGAGAATGATGCCAGCTTTTCTTGGCAAAGGCAAATGGCTTTGGATAACTTTTAATTTTAGAAGGATCTTCCTCCTGATGCAATGATTCCTATAGCTATTTAGAATATTATATAGGCTGCAAACAGTTTTGGTATAAATTTCTGGACAATTCTTGTGAAATACATGCTTTAGTTCATTATGAGCTGGCGATTCTTACAGAATCACTTTTTTCTGAAAATATTTAGCTTTTTATGCAAATCAATTTTGTGTCTATCTGCACTTAATTTTAAATGTGAATTTATACAAAAGCGTCTCAGTATCTCCTCAGTCAACTCCCGTACCTTGTGGACAGCTTCAAGGCATGGCAGGCAGCTTCCTGATTCATTTATAATTCAAGCATATTCTACAGCTCTACCTGCAACTTTAAAAACTAACCTTTAACTGTCTTGTCTGTAATAATCTGCAGCATTCTACAGAAACAGCACTGTCTTCCGCTGGATCCAGCGCTCTTCTCCTTGCTTTCTATATCTAAACCTGTGGATATTTACTTTGCAGTATCCACTTTACAAAGACGAGCTTTACTCAGAAGAGCCTTAACTGCCTGACCAGGCACTATCAGCTTGTCCATGTATTTGGTACTGACTTACTAGCGTGTTCCATCTTTGTACTGAAGGCACAGAAAGGGGCTGCAGGGCCCAGCAGGCACGCTGCCCCACTCTGGACCATTGCTGTCCAGCTCGAAGGTCCTCCCCATCCTGGGGTGGCCCTTGCCCCTCAGCCTTGAGGCGCAGCCTCTGTGTGCAGCTGGGGCTTCCCAGTCAGCACCCGGCACCCACGCTGCTGTCCCCTGAGTCTCATAGCTGCTTCCTGGGCTCACTGCTAGCCCAGAGTCTGCTCAGGTCCTGCAGGAGCCCGAGTTCCCTCCACCTTTCTCCTCTTCCGCCACGAACGGCAAGGGCAGCCCCTGCAGATTATAAAATATCTTCAGAGGTTCCCAGAGAAGAGCATGCAGGAAATACTCCATAAGACTCTTCTCGGGTAATAACTAGGGTGCCCCAAAGCGGTCTTTCCTCCCGCTTTCTAAGTGTGGAGGCAGGTGTAACACTCCTGTAAAAGTGGAGTAAAGGTGAACAAAGCACTGACCTCCTCCCCATTCAACCAGGTCCACACCAGTCCTCTGTGGCTCCCGTGTAACGCGCCACAGGGTGAAGAGGGCTTCATGTTTGGTGAAAGAAGAGACTATTTCACAACAGAGGCTCCTGACCTGGGTTCACAAATAATCCTGCTGCTGAACACGCCCGCAGCAGCTTCCTGCACCACCCCGGCGACAGGGCTCTCTCATTGGAAACAAACCTCAGGCAGGTCCTGGAATGTTCTACACCGTCCCACCCCACTGTGAAGACTCTGAGCAGTCTGTTCTGTCTTCCCCAGCCAAGAAGGAAGGTGGGAGTTGGGACACTGTAAAAAACCCTTTCAATCTTGCTTTAAACTCGGGGCTGTTTCTACTCTAACCAATACTCACAAGAGGCCAGCTGCACCCCACCGCTTGGTGCTTGACTCCACCATGATTCTCCCCTGCTTCTGCATCCTCTGCTGTCCTCTCCATGATAACTGCAGGCATGGAGTGCCAGTGTTACGCAGGTACAGAGTGGGTGGATCTGAAAACAAAAATACAACCCCAAGCCTGCCCGCTGGGAGCCCTGTCGGTCTGGGAGACACTCAGGCTCAAACCAGATAAAAGGAAGCAATGTGGCGGTGGGTGCTGATCCCTTCTGAAGGATCAGGGCAGGGGCTGAGGCCGCATTTCGGTGAGCGGCAGACGTGCACAAGGACGCATTGGCGGGCCTGTCGGCACCCAGGGCCTTGTACTGCAGATAGAGACACTGAGGCTCATGCACCGCGCTCCGCGTGACCGATCACACTCATAATGCCCTGACACGGCCTGCACCACTGCACAGCACCCTGCACACTGCAACCTGCACCCTCCCCACCCCTGCTCCCACCTGCCTCCAGCTCACTCAAACGGGGGCTCTTCCTGCAAGCCTCCCCCTTCTGAATCTCCCCTCTGTCCACTCCCATCACCTGCTCTCTGCCCTCACATTTAGTGAGACAGCAAAGTGTGGCTTGGGACGTGCGTGGTGGTAAATCGTCACCTTGGTCAGCACACAGTAACATAGACCCCCGGCTGCCTGTGCCGTGAGGTTTCCTGCCAGCGCAGTTTGCATCGGCAGCCAGTTGGTGGACTGCAGAGGAGGCCATCCTCCTAGCCAGGCCGATGCAGCCATTAAAATAGCCTAGGGGCGCAACTGCAGGTGCCCTGAAAGGGAGGAACCCTGCCTGTGGTCCACTGCATCGGCTCCCGTGGGCCTGAGCCGCTCCTCCTGTGGGCCTGAGCCGCTCCTCCTGTGCCCCTGGCCTTGCCCGGCCAGCCCAGAGTAGAGGAGCCACTCCTCCCACACAGGAAGGAAGCAGAGGTAGAGACAGACAAGGCTGTGGGCCTTGGTATGGGTGGGGATGGAACAGAGGTGAATCCCACTGGTTCTCTTTCTCTGGCAGAACCAAAACAGGAGCAGTGAATACCCTGTAAAGATCGCTCATTGTTCACTGCTGACTTTTTGTTTTTATTTCATCGTCAGCTCTGGGAAGTCTATCAATGCTGCTGAATTCCTGGATTCCTCAATGTGCGGCCCTCTTTTCCATAGACGTGACTCCGACTTCAGGGTTAAGGGTTACAGACCTCTCCGGCTCTCCCCTCCTCCTGTGCAGCTCCAGCACCTGCAGAGAACAGCAACCTGCCTAAAGGCCACCTCCTGTCCCTCCTTGAGCCATGCGCTTTCCCTGCAGCCCCAGCTGCCCACTGGCCATCCAGGCACCAAGATGTCATGCAGGACAATCCTGGCTCCGTCTCGGTTGGCTAGGAGTGCAGGCGTGGGCCCCAGACCCCTGTGTGTGCATCTCAGTCCCCATGCTCTGTTGACACAGGGTGACACTAGGTGCTCTGTCGCGGGCACAGCTGGAGGGAAGGGACGGGGCTTCCTGGTCTCGGATCTCCACTAGTGCCGGAGCCCTCACCCCCAGCAGCTCAGCTCTGCGCCGCCTAGGGCAGGAAGCAGAGCATCCTGGCTGGTGGGTTAGGCTGGGCAGCACATTGGAAGGAAACGCCAACAAGGACTTGCCTGGTTTGAGAGTCTGCATCTGCAGGCAGACTGCAAGATGACCCAAGCAAGATTGCTCCCAGCTCTCCCTTCTCAGCCCTGCTTGGTCCCACGGGCAGGGCGCTCCGTGGGTGCACACGGCACTCGGCCGGGGTGGAAGGGACGGAGAATCGACCTGCACAGGGGAAGGGAGCCACCTACTCCCAGGAAGTGGACCACACATAATTAAATAAGCCTTCTCCTCCCTCAGTGTGTGTAACACTCATTGTTATATTTACTTGGACAAAATGAATTTAAATAAATTTCCATTTAAAGTAAATCAGCTGATTAAACACATAGAAGAAACAGAAATGGAAAAGCCGTTCACTTATCTCCAAGACTGTGGCTGATGGGAAGTCAGGCAGAGAAGACACCTCAGAGAGGGCAACGGCCCTACTCCTGGAGCCCACGGCCCTCCAGGGTCCGTACAGATTTTCACATCCGTCACCATACGCAAGACCGAGGAAAACAGGAAGATCGACCTCTGAGGTCCCGGTGAGGAAAGAGGCAGAGCTCTGCTTGACACGTGGACAGAGGTACTCACCCAGCAGGTGGACCCGTGAGCCCACAGACAGGGCTGGCCCAACCTGCTGGCCAAGCCTTTTTCATCCGTACACGATGAATGCGTTCACCATGAGGAGTTGGTACACTCCCTGCTCCATCTTAATCCTTTTTACTTTCCCTCCCTTCCTTCTTTTCTCCCTGCATCCCTAGGTCCCCTCCCCATCTGCATAAGGTCTGCTCTCCTGTTTCCTATCATGCCTTTTATTTTGCTCTTTAAATTGTTTATTCCAGACTTCCAAGAAGATGGAGGAATGGTGAGCAGCAAAGAAACAGCCTCTCCGAGATTTGGAATCCAGACTCTGGAATATAGCAGAAGAGAGGGGGAGAGAAGTAGATCCTCAGGACCCACCAAGGATCTGAAGCAAGAATTGGAGCCCACGGGAGACCAAAGAGAGGGACCACAGCAAGGAGGAAGGAGGCGGCCAGCAGCACTCGCTTCCTGAGCCCTGGCTCTTGGCATGGGAAGGCAGCTCAAGCTGCAGAAGCACAGTGACTCCTGGTGACCCGAGACCTCCGCAGAGGGACCCACCAGAGGACAGAGCAGTGGACACTGTGGACTGCAGTGGCTAGTGAGTTTTTCGGGTTCCCTGACAGAGCAATTGGCCAGTGACCGTTTTGGAGAGGGGCAACAGAAGTCATAGCTCAGAGCAGCTGTGGGTTGGCTCCATCTAGTGACTCCAGGTGTCAGGGTGAGGGGCAACCAAGTTCAAGTTCTCAGGAGGTCAGGGAGCTGAGTCCAAGTCTTCAGGGGGCCAAACTGAAGCTGGCAGGAGGCACACAGGGTGTTGAGGGCTGGAAAGGCTGGGTGCTGACCTCAGCCAGGAACCAGAAGCAGCCCGAACTTCAGTGGAAGTAAAGGCCCAGGTCTGCTGGGATGACCCACCACCCCCATCATTCTACTGCTGGCTTGCTGGGGTCGATCAACACGGGTCTGGGCTCTGGCTGCCCCTCTGTCAACCAGGGACAGCAGAGACATGCCCTGAAGTGGACGTATTTTCTCTGCTTTTCTTCCCTTCTTTTAATCTTTTTAATCTTTAAATTTTTTTCTTGTCTTTATACAAGTGAGAACACTGTTTCCAGTTTTTTGTTTTTTGTTTGTTGTGTTCTGTTCATATTTCTATGTCTTCCTTTTTCCTTTCTCTCCTGTCTTCTTCACCAGTTCCCAAAGTTTGCATAATCTTTCTTTGTCCTCCAGCCTGGCTTCTAATCTCTTCCTCTTCTCTTTCTCTATTTTTTTCCTCTAACTCTTTTTAAATTTTCTCCCCTGAGGGTAAAATCACCATATTGAAGGACTATTTATGGTTAGTCATTTGCTAGTTTGTTTTAGATTTCGTTATATAATTACAAATCCTGTACATACAGTAAAAGATGGCAAATTGATAGTTACCACAGTTTGTCATTTTTAGGGTGTATTTGATGTTATTGCTGATTATACTACTTTAACCAAGATGACATAATTGTTTTAATCAGTTGTTCTTCCCTGTAAGCCAAGACTGAGACTGCCTGAGGGTCATAAACGATACTACAGGCCAGTACCAAAGAACCAGGGGCTAGCCCACATAGGCACCAACTTCTCATCCCCAATAAATCGAAGAAGTAGGATTTTGCAGCACACTCAAAGCCCAAAAACCAACTACACCTGAAAGATATGTCTGAGAAGTAGTGATTTCCTAAGGATTCTCAATACTAGCAATGAAGATACCTACCGTAAACAACTTACAAGCATTAAGGCAGAAATTAAACAGGAAAAAAAAGTAGAAAATGGGAAGACATGGAAGCAAGAGGCAACCCCAGACTTCAAGCTCACCAAAGGCAAACTCAGAAGGCAATAAGGTAAAACAATGTGAAAGCCACCACCTGGACTCTCTGAAGTGGTAAAGGGGAAATAGCAAAGCAAATGACTCTAAAGCTGATTCTAGAAATTTCCTAGAGCAAATGGCTCTAGAAAAATCAAGTCAGAAATAATTTCTCAGATAACTTCCAAGAAGATGGCCATAATGAAGGGCATATTAGTGAATCTAGAGAAGATACAGATAAAAAAAAAATAGAGGAGCTTAGGAAAATGATGGAAACCATGAATGCCCAACATGGGAAAGAAATGGAATCCATGAAACAGATTCAATCAGATATCCAAGAAATTAAAATTTCTATTGAAAGTATACACAGCAGAATGAGCCAATGTGAGGACAGAATATCAAATCTAGAAGACAGGATTGTGGTTAGTGATCATGAAAAGAAAGTTTTCTTAAAAATAACAAGGGACCACAAAAAATCAATCCAACAGCTGCTAGATACAAAGAAGAATAACTTAAGATTGATGGGAGTCAAATTGCAAAACAGCACAAATGACATTTTTTTAAAAAATAGAAGTAATGGCAGAAAACTTCCCAAGCATGGAAAAAGACATGGAAATAACTGCGGCATATAGAACTCCAATTATCCATGATCAAAAAAACTACTCCAATGCATATAATAGTCAGGATTCCAGAATATCAACACAAGAACAGTCTATTAAAAGCTGTTGGATGTGCTTGCTTTGGCAGCACATATACTAAAAGCTGTTGGAGAAGAGAAATAAATCACTTATAAAGGAAAGCCCCTCAGAATCACAGCAGCCTTCTCAGCACAAACCCTTAAGTCAAGGAGAGCTTGGTGAAGTGTTCCAAGCCCTAAAAGAAAACAACCTCCAACCTAGATTGATGTACGCTGCAAAACTATCTTTCAAAATTGATGGAAAAATAAGATACTTCCATGACAAAGAATACCTGACGAAATTCATGACCACCAAACCAGCACTCCAAAGTATTCTGAAGGATATTCTAGACAGACATAACAAAGATTACAACCCCATGAACACCAACAGAATGAATCTAGCAGTCAAGGAAAGTAATTAAAGAGACAAGAAAGAAAGAAAACCAACAACAGAAAATAACATGGCAAGGAAAAGTCAGTATACATCAGTAATAACCATCAATGTAAATGGTCTCAATTAACCAATCAAAAGAAACAGACTGCCAGAATGGATCAAGAAAAAAGATCCAACAGTATGCTGCATACCCGAAACACATTTGACTCAAAAAGAAATTCATAGACTTAAAGTCAAAGGATGGATAATAGTACTCCATGAATCAGGAACCTGGAAAAAAGTAGGAGTAGCTATTCCATTTGCAGACAAAGCCAAGACTGGTCAAGAGAGACAAAGAAGAGCTGGGGATTTAGCTCAGTGTGGCTGCACCTGCCTCACAAGTGCAAGGACCTGAGTTCAATCCCTCGTATGGGAAGAAAAAAAAGAAATTTAATGAGAGACAAAGAAGGTCACTACATCCTTGTTAAGGGATCAATCCAAGAGGAAGTGATAACAATCATAAATGTATATGCACCAAATACTGGCTCACCCAACTATATAAAACAAATATTAACAGACATGAAAAATCAAATAAGCACTAATACAGTTGTAATGGTGGACCTCAATACTCCACTGTCATAAATAGAGAGATCAACTGGCCAAAGAAATATCAAAATTGATCCAAACTTTTGAACAAACGGACTTAGTAGATGTCAACAGAGTTTTCCACCCCACAACATCAGAATACACATCCTTCTCAGCTGCACATGAGATGTTCTCAAAATAGACCACATACTAGCTCATAGAACATGCTTAAGTAAATGCAAAGGAATTGAAATTATCCCATGTATATTATCAAACAATAGTGCAATGAAATAGGAAATCGATGCCAAAAGAAGCCACAAAAACTGCATAAACACATAGAAATTAAATAACATCCTTCTGAACAACCAATAGGTCACAGATGAAATTAAAGAATAAATCAGACAGTTTCTACAATAAACAATAATGCCAATACAACATACTGGGATGTATAGCATGCATAAAAGCACTCCAGCAAGGGAAATTTATAGCAGTAAATTCCCATGTCAGCAAAACAGAGCAAGTTCAAATAAATAACCTAATGCTGAACCTCAAGCTTCTAGAAAAAGAAGAGCAAGTCAAGCACAAAGCTCAAATGAGGAAGAAAATTATAAAGATCCGAGCAGAAGTTAGCACAATGGAGACTAAGAAAACAATACAAAGAATCAGTGAATTAAAGAATTGGTTGTTTGAAAGATTAAATAAAATTGACTAACCTTTGGCCAACCTTATCAAGAAGAAAGAAAAGTCAAATCTATGCAATTAATAATGAAAAGGGTGAAGTCACAATGAATCCTGCAGAAATCCAGAAGATCATAACACCTACTTCAAGAATCTGTATTCTAATAAGACGGAAAACATAGAAAAAATAGACAGATTCCTGGATACATATGAATTACCAAAGCTGAATCAAGAAGATATAAAGATTCTAAATAACCAAATATCAGTCAATGAAATTGAAGACATAATTAAAAACTTCCCAACAAAGAAAAGCCCAGGTCCTGGTGGATTGACTGCTGAATTCTACAAGAAATTTAGAGAACTAATACTACCACTTCTCAAACTCTTTAATCAAATTGAAATGGAACAACACTCCCAAATTCATTCCAGGAAGAAAACATTATCCTGATACTAAAACCGGAGAAGGATCCAACCAAAAGAGACAGGTAGAGGCCAATCTCCTTAATAAACGTAGACGCAAAAATCCTCAGTAAGATACTGGCAATCAGGGTGAAGCAATCATCAAGATCATACACCAGGACCAAGTAGGATTCATTCCAGAGATACAGGGATGGTTCAACATATGAACATACGCAAATCAATAAATTAATACATTATATTAACAGAGCCAAAGACAAAAACCACATGATCATCTCAATGGAACCAGAAAAAGCATTTGACAAACGCCAGCACCCATTCATGATAAAAAAAACTATAGAAAATTTTATTTCAATCTCATAAAAACCATCAATGACAAACCAACAGCCAACATCATGCTAAATGACCCAAACTGAAAGCTTTCGCTCTAAAATCAGGAACAAGACAAGGATGTCCACTGTCACCACTCTTGTTCAATATAGTTCTGGAAACATTAGCCAGAGCAATTAGACAAGAGAAAGAAATAAAAAGAATAAGGATAGGAAATGTAGAAGTTAAATTTTCATTATTTGCAGATGACATGACAGACTACAGAGAAGACCCAAAAATTTCACCAAAAGACTCCTAGATTTAATAACTAAATTCAATAGTGTAGCTGGATACAAAGGCAAGACTCAAAAATCCATAGCATTCCTGTACACAAATAACAAACTCACTGAGAGAGAAATTAGGGAAACAACCCTTTCACAATAGCATCCAGAACATGAAATGCTTAGGAATCAACCTAATGAAGGAAGTAAAAGACCCTTACGTTGAAAATTACAGCACTCTGAAAAAGGAGATGGAAGAGGATATCAGAAAATGGAAAGATATCACTTGTTCTTGGGTAGGAAGAAGCAATACAATGAAAATGGCCATACTCCCAAACTTTTTATACAGATTTAACGCAATCATGATCAAAATACCAATATCATGCTTCACAGAATTAGAGAAAACAATCCTAAAATTTATTTGGAACCAGAAGAGACCCAGAATAGTGAAAGCAATTCTAGGTAACAGACATGGCATCGAGCATCACAATCCCTGACTTGAAACTGTACTACAGAGCTACTGTGATTAAAAAAAAAAAAAAAAAAGCATGATATAGGCAAAAAACAAAAACAAAACAAAGCAACAACAACAAAAACAAACCCAAGGATCAATGGAACAGACTAGAAGATGAGAAACAACTCCAAACACACTCAGCCACCTCATCTTTGACAAAGAGGCTAAACACCTTCACTGGAAGAAAGACAGCCTCTTGAATACATGGTGCTGGAAAAACTGGCTTACCACATGCCAGAGATTAAAACTAGGCCCATATCTCTCTCCATGCACTAAACTAAAATTGGAATGGATCAAAGATCTAAATATTAAAATAGAAACACTAAATCTATTGGAAGATAGACTAGGTAGAACCTTTGAAGACATAGAAGTAGGCAAAGTCTATGACTAAAACCCCAATCACCAGGAAGCATCACAAGGAATCAACAACTGGGATACACCAAATTGAAAAACTTTTGCACGGCAAAAGAAACCACCCACAGAGTGAAGAGACACCCCACAGAGTGGGAAAACATTTTGCCAGCCAGCTGTTGCTCAGATGAAGGACTAATATCTGAAATATATTAAGACTATATTAAGAATTCAAACATATCAGATCCCTCAAATTTAAAGACCCAATTTAAAAAATGGGCATTAGAAATGAATAGACATTCTAAGAAGAAGAAGTAGAAATGGTGAATAAGTATATTTAAAAAGTTCAACATCACTGGTCATTTGAGAGATGCAAATTAAAACAACACTGAGATTCCACCTCACCCCAGAAAGAATGGCTGTTATCAAGAAATCAACCAACAACAAATGCTAGTGGGGCTGCGGGGAAAAAGGAACCCTTCTCCACTGTTGGTGGGAGTGCAGACTGGTGCAACCACTGTGGAAATCAGTGTGGAAATTCCTCAAAAAACTAAAACTAAAGGTCTTTTTGGCCCAGCTATTCCCCTTGTTGGTATCTTCCCCAAAGAATTAACAGCCTCATCCCGCAATGATGTATGCACACCTATGTTTATAGTGGCACAGTTTGTAATAGATAAATCTAGGAAACAGCCCAAATGCCCATCAACTGATGAGTGCATAAAGAAGATGTGGGTTTTTAAAAACATAAAATGGAGTACTACTCTGCCATAAAGATGCATAAACTTGAGACATTCCCAGGTAAGTGGATGCACCTGGAGACCTTACTCTTAAGTGAAATAAATTTGACACACATGTGTGAATATCTCATTGTTTTTCTGGTGTGAGAAATCAAAAGTGTAAATAAGGACCAAAATATATAATTGATATTGCAAAATAGAAAGAAAATGTTCCAATAGAAAAGGGAACTAGGGAGGGAGGAGGGACAAAGGAAAGAAGGCAAAAGGAAAAAAGAATAGGAGGAAAAGGTGTCTGTAGATAAGGAGGGGAAGAGGGGTTGAAGTGAGGGGGGAATGCGAAAAAAAAAGGGAGCCAGCTAGATCTTGTACAGGTTCAAGCTGCCTGTGGTGAATGTGATCATTGTGTATATGCAAAATGTACCGATAAAAATAATTTTGTTAAAACTTCAAAAAAGAAAACTAAGAAAGAAAACACAGTCCCAATTTCTTCAGATCTCCACCTCTTAGGGAAGGGGCCCAATTCACTTAGTTAATCTAAGATTTTGAGTTAATTCATTTCTCCTTGCCTGTGACTGGTTCTAGAGTGGTATTTGTCATACTTCCGGCCAATAAATGAATAAAATTATTTATAAGTTGGGTTTCTTATATAAGAGAAAACACTCAATATTTAACCTTCTGTGTCTGATTTATTTCACAGCATTATGATCTCAAGTTGCATCTGTTTTCCTATAAATGACTCAAATTTATCCTTCTTTATGGCTGAGTACTACTCCGTTGTGCATCAATACTACATTTTCTCTATATACTCATCTGTTGATGACATGGGCTGCTTCCAAGATTTAGCTGTTATGACCTGTGCTGCTACAAACACGGGTGTGTGCGTATCACTGCAACATGTCGTTAGCTCTCCTAGGAATCTCCACACTGGGTTCCGTAGTGGTTGTGCTAGATTGCACCTTCACCAGTGATGTACAGAAGGGTCCTTTTCCCCACAGCTTGGTTATCATTTGATCTCTTGATGCCGGCCATTCCTCCTGGGATGAGAGGGATCAGTCGTGCTTTGATCTGAGCTTCCCTCCTGGTCAGCAGGCTGTGACCCTGCCCCTCTGCACCCTCTGACCTCGCAGGTGCTGCTCTGATGCCCTGGGCCTGGCCTTCTGCTCGGTGCCTTCCCCACTGTCCCCCACAGGAGTACAGCGTTAGCGTCTCTCCCTGCAAAGCCGAGCTCACACTGAATTTTTCTGTAGGACCCATGTTGTGAGGAACATCCAAACATTTAATCAATCCGACTTGTCCTTGAAGAAATGGAGGAGGCAGAGAGCCAGGGTTGTTCTCTAAATGTAGGACTGAGAGTTGAGGTGAAATCTGCCTCCTCGCCCCCTGCCGCCCCGAGAGCTCATTTCCTTCATATTCCAGGGTAGGGTTAGTGAGTCAGAATTGTTCATTCTAACTATAGGCCTGTGTGTGTGTGCACACGCATGTGCGAGTGTGTAATTCTGGTTAATTCACTCCAACTTCACTTTTACTTGATTGATTCATCAGATCAAACCCTCAAATGACTTTTTCTTGCTTAAAATTTTCTGCAATATTCCCACATTTTCTGCACGAACCCTTTATTACTCAGGTAAGTATCAAATTTAGAAGTAGGCAAACCAGCACTCGCTGGAAGACGCAGCCATATTAGGGCAGGGAAAGCTTGCTGTAGTTAACTGTGGAACTGCCCAGGGGCTCCTGTGGCTGCAGGGTCCTCTCAGCCCTGGGCGCCCCTGAGGCCCCAGTGTGGGAACAGTCACATCCTGAACAGCTAGGACGGGGGCTGTCTGTCTCACCTTCACTTCGCTCCAAATAAACCTTTGGAGTTCTTTGTCCAAATTTCATACACACGCATGAGGGCGCTGTCAGTGTTGCTCTGAATACGGAGACTGAGGTGCACAGCGAAGACCCCTTCATGGCGCTCACTTGTATCGGGACAAGACGGAAGGGGCGGTCAAATCACAATGAATGTTCACGCTTTTAAAATCACAGTAAACGACACATCACCATGACCCCTCGGACGGCTCCCCTTGCTCTGAGCACCCTTTCCCCGTCCTTCTCCCACTTTCTGGAAGTCCTTGTCCTGAGCGCCGTTACCAGGTGGGGTCCAAAATGCCGTGAATGCCGCTGCTGAGCACCGTCCCACGGGAAGGCAGCTCGTGGAAACGTGACAGTGTGCTCCCTGGGACTGCTCCCCGGTCAGAATGACCACGGAAGGAAACATCCTGAGCCGATTCAGGACATCGAGGCAGCCAGGACAGCACAGCCAAGGATGCTCAGGAGAGAGGGCTCCCGAGCTGCTGCAGCGGCGAGGCCGAGGGATGAGCGTGTTTGAAGGGAGGGGAGGATTCCGAGGAGGATTCATGGCGAGCGTCCTTCCCTGTAACACTGTTTAAACACACCCATTTTCTTAGCATACCTCTCACATCTCGACGGGAAATTCCCCACTAAGACACCCTAGTGGAGCGCCACAGTTTTCTTTGTGTAGTTCATACACTTACTTAGTGTATTCTTATCCACTTATTTCTGCATATTTTATGATTTCAGTTGCTATTGTGAAGAAAATCTTTTCCTATTATAGTTTCTTGAGAAGTGAAATAAAAGAAAGACTGGCTAAGACCATAAAGAAAGTTTGTCTGGAGATAATATAATTAGTTATAACAAAAGCCAAGAGACTCCATTAAAATATCAAAGAATGAGGATGATACCAAAGAAAAAAACCTAGAAAAAATTATGAGCTTCCTACAAAATAGTTTACTTTTAAAGTCATTTTTATATGTGAAGAAAGTGTAATATGGTTTTTACCTAATTGTCTATGATAAATCATAAATTTTGTGTCAAAATTCCCCTTCCAGTTCAGTCAGGTTTTGATGCTATGAAATGTACACTGTTCCTGCAGCGCCTAGGGTTTGCTTGTGAGGGTCTCCTGCAGTCTCCTTTTGGCCGTGCACAGAGGCCCAGAGCAGGGACCCGGCGCTGCCCATCCTGCCACCCTGCAGTCCTGCCTACGTCCCTCCCTCCCTCATCGGCCGGGGTTAGGCCGTGACACCTGCCTGGTGTGACCACACGAGAGGCGGCCGAGCCAGGAGAGAGGAGCGGCCACACCTGGTGCAGGGCCAAGGCCCCGGGCCCAGGGCTTTTCCTTCCCCGTCACAGGCCTGGCCACCCAGAGCAGTGGACACCGCCACAGTGGGGTGAGGAGCTGCTGAGACACAGTCAGGTCTTGAGCTCAGTCACCACCCAAGAAGGGCAAATTGGTGTCCTTCACTCATCCAGCCTGAGCTGAAATCACAGCCCAAGCTGAAGGCTGAGTCGGGCCTCTCCTGAGGCACTTCGGGGCCCGGGTGGCTCAGAAGGGCCACAGGAAGTGAGAGGCAGCAGGCCCCCACGAGACAGCTGGGCCAGGCCGAGCTCCGGTCACCGGTGAGGGACATAGAAGAGGTCCCTGCCCTGCCGGGGCCAAAGGGCTGTGGGCACAGCTACCCCTCACGGCTCCTGCGCCCCAGCAGGCTGCTCCAAGGGTCCCCTCAGCAGCTACAGCAAACTCTTTGTCTCTCTGACCCCTCCCCAGACAAGACCCAAGCTCTTGGGTGAGCAGCGACCTCTGGCCTGGGCTTCCTCACCCTGCAGGTTTCTGTCTCCTCCAGGGAGCTGAGTCCTGGCCGACTAGGTGCCCCTGAACTGTGAATCTGCAATCCTGTCATCGATCCCTGGGACCTTAGAAGAAGGTGGCAAGGCCTGACCGCCCTCCACGCTGAGTCTGAGGGAAGTCACGGCTGGGAGCACCTCAGTGCTGGCTCTGGAGCCCCCGGGGACCCTGAGGCCCAGCGGGGGCTGCTCTCCCTCCTGCTCAGTCCTGGTTCTGGCTCCCACATGAGAGGAAGCCAGACTGAGGTTTCTACCAGAGGGGCTGCGGCCCGGACCCCCATGCTGGTCTCTCTGAGCCCGGCTGGAGCAGACCTGGGATGCTCAACTCCTTCGGTCTTCTCCCTGTCACTCACCTACTTCACTGTTTAATGGCACACACTTTTCTGCCTTCCTCTTGTAGTTGCTATTTTGCATCGTAAAAATTTCCCCAATTTATTTAGAACAGAAAGAGCAAACATCCTGCTACTTACCTCTTTCAATTTCACTACTCAGCATGATCTTAAATTACTCTAAGACTTTTGCATCGGTGGCAGAAAAACACAAAAGGTGACAGATGAAATGTAGGTCAGGCCAGCTCTTCTGGCCCCGTAGAAGTGCAAGTCCTGCACAAAAATCCTCCCCGGCAGTTACAAACCTGGACACGGGACACACGAGTGTGTGATTGGATTGAGGGCCATGCTGATGGTTTCAGAGCGCGGCGGGCACACTGTGAGTAAATAAACACGCCGGGTCCAGGCTGTCTGGGCCGTGCTGCCCAACGCAGGCCTGAGCAGCCTTCGGAGGAAAGCACTGTTGCTAAGCAGTTTGTGGGGTGAGGATGAACTTCACCCTGCAGGGGAACCCTCTACCCTCTGTTGTACGCGGCTGTCACCCAGAATCGGCATCCAGGAAGTCCCCAGGCCCTGGGTCTGGGCGGTGGGTTTGCCAACAGACTCCTGCGCTGTGTCCCTTCCACCCTGCAGCTGCGTGGGACACAGCCTCTGAGGGCACAGAACCCAGCGGGCAAAGCTACAGGCAAGGAAACGTCACCCAGATGCCGAGCCGGACCAGGAGACTGCGGCCTGCCGAGCCTTGACGGAGGAGCAGCTGGGTACGAGGTGTGATGGAAAACACAGTGCTTAGTTACAATCGTTTATCTCAGCAGCGGGTGCTCTGCCGTCAATGCCCTCAGAACCCTCCCCTCTTGTCAAACAGGCATCCCATCGCTCCTGCTAAGTGGAGGCCTCTTCTGTGTCTTTACAGGGTACGATCCAAAAATAGTGACTGCTGCTGCCAGTGCCAATCAACGGAAAGGCAGCTCGTGGAAACATGACACAGAAAAACATGACACGTAAGGTGTCCTCGCCCACCTTCCTCACCAGGTGTGGCACCATGTGACTCCCGGCTCTTCCCCAAACTCAAGATGACCGTGAGAGGGAAACGTTCTGAATCCGTTCAGGACATCGAGGCAGCCAGGACCGCGCAGCTACAGACCTTGAGGAAAGAGGGCTCCAGAGCTGCAGTAGGAAGTGGGGAGAACATGGGACGAGTGTGTGCCAAGCCAGGGGGAGGATCTTAGGGTGGGCCCATCACCACGTGACTGTTACTGTAATAACTTTAAAAATCTGAACATTCACGGTATTTTTTCACACATATATGTATCAGTCTAGTTAGCATTGTTTACAAATGTACCTGGAAAAAAAGAAAATACTACCACCTCTCCTTCACCCCCAGGGGGAGACTGGAGTGAAATAAAAACGCTTTAGGAATTTAAGGACAACTTGCAAGAAGTCATTTCCAGCTCAGGTCCCGGGCGACAGGGAGCTGGGAGCCAGTGTGGGAGTCACAGGTACCAGGGTGAAGTCCATACGTGATCTACCAACGGCAGTCACATTGTCTCCATGATGGGAATCAGGGTTTCCCGCCTCCCTAGGAAAAGTCCACCCGGCTGTGCACTGGGCAGGAATTCTCAGGGACAGGTGCTGCCCGGGGTCCCCTCACCGGGTGCCGTGGCTGGCCACCCCCAGGCCACCACCTGCCCCTCGTCCTCAGACTTCCAGACCCGTGTTTGGTCCTGAGAAGTCACCTGGAGGAAAACGGGTTACCTGAACTGCACTTGGGGTCTTCAAACTCTAAATTCACAAAGTGGAGGAGCAATATAAAGATTCACTAAGGAGAACATTAAACAAGTAGTGGCACAATTTCCGGCAAGGGAAGCGGGAGGCCTGAGGGCATGAACATTAACAGTGAGGATCTGGGTGAGACCTGCACAGCCGTTTCTCATCTGATTTGATTCGGGAATGAACCCGGCGAGGAAGTGTCCTGAGTCGCCCCAAAACCCAGCCTAGTTCCCCTCTCTCCACTCTGGCAGCGGCAGCGCAAGACTTCCACCCAGGAGCTTCCTCCCCCGGGGGGGTTCTGAGACTGAATTTAAAACCCTGGCTCCAAACTCTGACTTTCAGCAGAAGATTTCAGACTCTGCTGTTAGTCCTGTGCACCTGCCAATAAATATTCTTTGTATCATTTTAAAGTAAAACCAGTCAAAATTTTACTGGATATGATACAACTGAGAGCTGAAAAGTAAAACGAAACAGTACATTTTTCTATCCTGCCTTAGACATAGAGCCGCCGATATGACTGAGGCTATGTTGAAGGGGGGAGCAGAAATGAAAATGTTGTATGGGACCCTTGATAAGTCTTTTTTTCTTTTTCTTGATACCTGGCATTGAACTCAGGACCTTGTGCTTTTGAGGCATGGGGCAGAACCATTGAGGTAAATCCCTGGCCCCCTTGATAAGTCTTCTTAAAAGGAGTTGATTGAATTCAGTGGCAAAAGAGCCCTCTTGTGCTCCTCATTTTGTTTTTATACCAACCAAAAAGCAGATGGGATGGCCAGGGCACCAGCAGCCATTTTGGGACCATGAAGGGACCTGAAATGTAAACCTGAGTACTGGAGATGCAAATGAAAGGCCAGGAGCCCTGTCCCTTATAACACCTCAGAGCCCCTCCCCCGGTGGACTTCCCACCTCCGGATCGATTTTATGTCAGACAAATAATCTTCTATCTTAACTAGACCGTTACGATTCTGCACCCCGTCTGCTTTCTATTACTTGGTGATAAACAAATTCTAACGGTGCAGAGAAAGAAGTGTCCGGGGACCTGCGGCTTCAGATGATACCCGCAAACGGGCTGGGGACCACTGCTCCAGAGCGAGGGGCCCCCCAGAGCCTCACTGCCCTCAGCCCTATGCCGTGGCCTTTATTCCCTCCGGCTTCTAAGAGAGGAATGCAAAGTGCAAAGAAATCACACAGAATTGTTTCAGGGTGCGCCTGGCGCTGGGCAGAGCACTGAGCACAGGACGCAGTTGCATGCAGCACTCCCACAGCCAGCCCAGAGCGCCGTGGTGGGCAGAGCCCACCTGATCTGCAGGGACATCTGGCCTTGAAGACGGACGCTTGCACCTGGTGGCCAGAAGGAAGGCTGAGATGGACCGGAAGCTGGCGTCGGCCCATTTCCTGTTAATTGGCTTTCCGAGAGCAAATGCTGCAGTAGAGTGGAGTTACTTAGAGCAAGATTTTGTGGTAGCTGTTTCTTTTCGTCACTGATGGATGCTTCTAAATATTGGGATAAATGATAAGCAAGAACGAGAGTGTATTTTTAAATATAGCCAAATGTGCCCAACCACTGTATGCAAGATCCTAACATATTAAAAAGGAAGATGTACAGAAACAGAGTTACAAAAGATGGGACACACTTTGAACGTTGATGTTTAACAAATTAATTCCTGGGATATAATAATGAAGTGCCATCCAGTTGTGAAATAATTATACTGATATTTAAAATTTTAATAACTAATTAGTCCAAATATCAGACAAGTTTATGTGTTGCACACCCAAGCAGAATTTGGGTGCGATTCGAAGATGGCAGAGGGGTGACTCCCGCCGGGCCCATCGCCCGCCCGCCCGCCCGCCCGGGAGGTGTCGGCATCTCCTCTGCAGTATCTTCAGACACTGGAGAGCAAGAAGCCCTGGAAATGGCTCTTCTAAGCCCTTGCTTAGTGACCGGCAGAGAAAGAAGCCTGCCCCGTCCTCTACAAATCTTAGAGAGAATCAGGTCAGCGTCACCCTGCTGGGGCCCAGACGGCTCAGACAGGGCGCGGTCCTCTCACACTTCGGGGCCGTGTGTCCTCTCCTGTCCCCTCGTGTGGGGTGGGGCGCTCTGTGCCCCTTCCTCCTCCCACAAGGGCGAACCCCCACAGCATGGGACCCTGGGACGCGGCTGAATCCGAACACCCTCCTCAGGGGGTTTGCTCTGAATAGCGTCACACTGTGGGTCCAGGCTCGGTCAAGTGAATTCGGGAGAACCCAGTGCAGGCTGTAACTCAGGACATGTTGACATTTCTCTTTTCCCTCTCCTTTAGGGTAGGAAACGTGTGAGGAGAGCTATGAACAGCACTTATCGCTTGCGTTCGGAGGAGAAACTTCAGCTCCAAGCAGATGCCTCAGATGGGTTCACAAGAACAAAGCCAGTTAGAAGGGCGGACGGCGGCGGGAGCCAGGCCCTGCTGGGTCTGGACACCAACACCTGTCACCTGGTTACCCTTGGAAATGCAGACCTGGTGGCCCGACCGAGGACACAGCTCACTGTCACGCCTGGTGAGATGAAGATGGAGGATACGCACTCAGCACACAATGGGCTCTTTCCATTCACTTTATATTCCGCATTTTATAATCTTTATGTTTAACACTCAGATACAAAACCTAACCCCAAAGTCCTTGTGACCTTCCAGTTGGTAAATCTTTCAGAGATAAGATACCAAAAGCATGATTCACAAAAGGGAAACATTATAACTCGTAATTCTTTTTGCTTTAGGAAGGACATGAAAAGCCAAGGGAGGCGATATTTCCCAAAGCATATTTTAAGTGATTTGCATGCACACAATATTAAAAACTTGTAAAATCCAATCATAGCAAAACAAGATTCCTCATAAAAGTGGGCAAATTATTTGAACATTCTGATAAAAAAAAGAAAAGATGCAGCAGGCAATCCCAGGTGTCCCTCATCATTAGGGGAAGCAAAGTTCAATCACAAAGCGGGAACAATACCAAGTGCTGGGGAAGACCCGGAGGCAACTGGAACTCTGTCACATTGCTGACACCTGCAAAGCTGCAGACATCTGGGGGGTCCTTAGCATTTTCCAACAGAGTCCAGCATGCACTCATCCTGTAGCCCCATAATGCCACACCAAAGCCTGAGTGGACATTTCTCGTGGTTTTACTGGTAATCACACAGGGGCGGGAAGTGCCCACGAGATCTTCACCTGGTACATGGACAAACTGCAGTGCATGTGAGCAATGGAGTAGGACTCAGCCCTCAAAAGTACCAAAGGCCCCTAGGAACATAGATCAAAATGCTTTTTGGTGTGTAAAAAAGGCTAGACTCAGAAGCACCATATTACAGAACTCCATTATGTGCCATGCTGGAGGAGGTACGACTTTAGGAACAAAAGACCTATCAGTGGTTGTCAGGCCTGGTGGTGGTTTAAATACTGAGGAGGAAAGGGCAGGCGAGGACTGGGAGAGGGACAGTCATCCTCTACGCTGTGACGGCGGAAGCAATTCCGCAACTACAGACACTGGTGGAAGCCCAGGACCACCACCATCAAGGGCCAGGCTCACGGAATGTAATTAAACTGTGAAAATTAACTCTCCGAAAACAGAAGCAGAGGCAGATGCACTTGTGATGTCTTCCTGCCCTGAGTCCCCGCCCAGCAAGACCTGCAGGGCTGCAAGCGCAGCTGCTCCCTGGACAGAGACTGGAGACCAGACCGAGCAGGCAGTGTGTGCAGTGTGCTCCTGTCTCACCTGCCACGCCAGGGTGGATCCGACCCACACGAAGACTTCTTCCGAAACCTCCCGTCCTCTGCCCAGGAAGCACAGTGGTTTGCTCTTCCGGATGCTGGTGCCCAGTAAACACTGAAGCTCACTGGCCTGCCCCTTCCATATACTTCCATTACTTTCCTGTGGACAGAGTTCAAGTCAATCAAGACTCTAAGAGGAAAAGCAAGGATAATACCAGGAAGATGCCACGTGGCATGTTGACTATTATGCCTAAGTCCATAAACATCTCTCACATACTCAGGATTTTTTCACTCCAGGATTCCCAGCAAAACCAAGAACCTAGAATTCAGTTACTTACTCCCTGCTCTGTATAAAGATGAGTTTAATATAATTATTTGTAGCACGTCCTGGATGATCCATTACAGATAAAATGAACTTTATGGCTTGCTCTGTGATGCCGGTGGGTTATAATTCAGCTCATAAGTCACACCGGCAAAATGGGGGCTCACATTTAGAAATCTTGGAACAAAGATGACTGAATTTTCTGAGCTCATTAACTAATGCTGAGCTTCATGAATACTACATGGGGATCCAGGAGAAAGAGAAAGCAGGGGGAAGAGGAAGAGAGAGGGAGGGGGAGAGAGGGAGGGGGAGAGAGGGAGGGAAGTGGGGGAGAGAGACTTACATGGAGTGTAAATTTTGTATTCTCTGACAGTGAAGAGAATACTCACCACATTTATGTCCATAGCATGCTTCCAATCAGAATGCTCTTTGAGGAAAATTCAGAAGTGACATTTACTTATTTGTACTTTCAGGTTGTGTGGCTTCCACAGATGATACATAATTCATGGCAGAAATCATTTGGCTCAAGGGAAACTAATTTAGTTTCTCCCTTTCCAGTGCAACCTCAAACACACACGTGATAAGATCCATGGGTCTGAAGCCAGTGTGGACATGGTAAGAACATGGGAAAGTCAGATTAAATATTTCACGTGGATATGTTAGAGGTCTTCCAATAGTTGTCTTTCTCTTTGTATGAGAGTCTTGATTTATGTTCTTTGGACTCAACTCATTTGTCACAAGCAAAGGTAACACTGGAATCATCCATGGTAGGAGCAGGGGGCTGGGACACTTCGCATGTACCGGAGTCTTCATGCTAACCACAGCGTGAGTCGTAGAGTGACCAGCATCCCATCTTCCTCTCGCTGTCTTGTAGCTGAACACAGATGTGCTTGAACCAGCGGCAGACAGGGATCCTGCATCTTCGGGGGAGTTTCCCACCCCACACAGGACACAGCCTCTGCTCCCAGAGGGGCCACACATTTGGACTGAGCCAAACACCCCAGTGCTCAACAAGGCCGGAGCTTGGAAGACACCCCGATACCCTGACCTGTGCCAGCCAGTCCTGGACCACACTTTCAAGAGGCCAGGTCTGCTGAAGTCTTCGGGTGTGGAGCTCAGCTCAGATGTGTGAAGAGAAGCAGATGGGTGGAAATGCAGGCTGGGGCCGGGTTTAGTGTCTTTTCTGGGAGAAAAGGACCTCACATTCTGTGGACTTGGTGTATCTTTGTTTCCCTACTCGTGGTGCCCATCTGACAGGAAGGTTTTGCCCCTCAGTAGACGAGAAGAAAGGCAGACGGAGTGGGCGAAGGAAGGAAAGAAGGAGGCCCCTGGGCCCAAGGGTGCCACTTTCTAGTTCCAGTGCAGCACACTCAGGCTCATACCAAACCCGATGGCGTGACATGCCCTGCCCTCCTATCAAGCTGCGTGTGTATTTTTGCTAATTCAAGATACTGTGCATCCACTGTTTGGGTGAGGGAGTGGGATATAGGGAAAAATAAGGAAGAAGATGCAAAACCCCTTAGTTCCCATGGCACCGAGATAACCACAACTCAAAATGCTGCCAGGGTTCCATACATAACAGGATGCTGCAAATAGGATTCTCTTCTGCCTTGTTCCGCCTAAATTACACTATAAGCATTCCCTATACTATAAAAATATCTGTGGACTTGTGATTTGTGGAATTATAATTTATATCTCCAATGAAAGTAAATGTTGTATAATCATTATTTGGGGGAAAACACACCAAGAGTCTGAAAGGAAACCCACAGTTACATGACCAATATTCAGCATCTTCCAGCCACGCAAGTGTCTTCTTCTACCTCCATTCTGCAAAGGGACATTTTTGGAAAATTAACTCATTCGGCAGATGCAGACTGTGGAGCTGCTCCCTGGCCCAGATCTGCTTCTGGCAGCCTCTACCACAGCTCCCCATGCCACTTGGGGTTTTATCAGAAAGTCCTGGAAAAGCTCAACAGCAGGGCTACAAAGGAGATTGGATTACGGAGGCGGCTGCTCAGGGAGAGGTTGCTGTCATCCTTCCCTGATCTTCTCTTCTGTCCCTGCTCCCTGACCACCATGATGTGAGTCACTTTCCTCCACCAGACCCTTCTGCCAGTCTCCTTCCTCAAAGCCAGCAGACCATGGACTGGTCATAAACCTCACCTCTTTAAATTGTGGGTGTCAGGTGCAGTATAGTGTTCCAACAGCAAGGCAGGAGAGTAGTGGAGACACCACTTGTAGCCCAAAGGGAAAACACCCCGTGCCAACTTCCTGGGCAGCCAGAGTCTGCTCCCTGTGGCTTGCGAGTTGCATAAAAACAAACCCTGGCTCGATCTGCCAATGTGGCTGCCTACCAAACTCTCGCAGTAAGGCAGGCTTTCCTAGGGAGACGAACCTGGGCTGCTTCCCAGCTGGGAGAAGAGTGGGGATTGTGGCTTCTCCTAACTTGCCCTCTTCACCTGCCCAGCTAGGCACCTGCCCATGTCGGTGGGCGTCAGGCCCCTCAGCAGAAATCTCTGCCCCCAGAGTGGCTTGAAAGGGCAAAAGCTGACCGACTGAGAGCTGATCAGAGTACTCCAGCCTCTGAGTGGAAGCCTGAAGCTTCAGCCCCAGGCATGGTAGCAGGATGCACCTACAGTCTCCTCACCCAGCTGGACAGTGTGGCTCCAGGGGCCCCAGAACCCCTGGCATTGAAGGAAGGTGTCCTCCAAGCCCCAGCCTGGATTCCTGCCAGCAGCTCTCATGGAAGCTGAGCCAGATGGATTGCATCTAGACGTGTAAGTACCTGGGCCTGTGCTGCACTCAATGTGTAGTAGCGGGGGTGGGCAGCTATTTGGGGAGTGTGAGAGACAGAATGACCCCACCCAGGGTGTCCCTTCCCTAGTCTCCAGGACCTGTGAATGGATGCAGTCGATGGCAAAGAGGACTCTGCAGATGTCAATGGAGAAAGGACCTCAGCCTTCCAGGAGGACCAGTGTAACCCCATCCAAAACCAGCAACATCCTTGGCCTTGAACCAGAAGAAACAGTGACATCAGAGTGATCCAGAGCACAGGAGGGAACCAGTCTGTCATTGCCAGGTTGAGGGGGAGCGGACAAGAGACAGTGCTGCTCTCCTAAGCTGAGAGGGGCCCGGCTGACGGCCAACAGTGATGAGACTTCAGCCCTCAGCAGCAAAAAGCCAGCTTCCCCAGGGATGCGAATGAGTGGCAGTGGCCCCCACCCAAGCTGCAGAGACGAGCCCAACAGCAGGAGGGCAGAGGGAGCAGACTCCCCGCACTTCGACCCACAGAGCGGAAGGGCAAGAAGACAGGTTTGTGTTGGTTAAAGTCATGGCGTTTACAGCAGGACAGAAAGCCAGTGTGGAGAGGGAGAGGGGACAAGCATCCCAGCTGCTGCCTGGAGCCCCCTAAGGACGGAAGCAGGGGAGACTCATAAACTGGGAAGAATTCCTGACCTCCACGTCTGCCTTCCAGCCCAGAGACGCCCAGAGAAGCACAGTGGAGAGAGGCCCAGTAGGTCCGCAAGTCCTGGCTGGGTGACTGGGCTCTGCCGGGGCGGGGAGGCCACCCGCAGACACGGCCCGGACAGGACGAGGGAGGGAAGTCCGCACCTCTCAGGGCCTCTGTTTGTCCACCACTTAGTAGAGAAGGTTTTCATTGAGTTCAGCTGTCTCACGTAGCTATTTCTTTCGGGAAAAAAATTCATTTTCCTAGTTTAAATAGGAACCAAAAAAAATCAATCTACATGACAAAGATATTCTTTAAAGGCTAATTTAGTGAAAATTGTATGAAAAATGTAGAAAATCATTATTTTCTAGCAGTGTGGGTCTGAGTTTTCTATTTATATGCAAATGTTGGATGTCTGAGCCTATTTTATGTTTTACAGTTCTGACATATTACCTATTTCATAAACCTGAGATTAATGAAGACTTCAGAGGACAGTGAGGCCTTTGAAATGTAGTAAAAGCTTCATCCCCTAATGTAAATTTCCTAACTAATATTGCTTTACTTTGCAAAAAGCCACAATGAACATTTTAATTTGGGGCTATAATGTATCCTATTTTTAAAGGAAATATATAAATATTAAATTTAAAATAAATAGCCCCAGCCTGGAGGTCGCAGAGCCAAAGGGCCCGCAGCCCACTCCGTCTGCCCTGTGTGCGCTCCCCACTGCACGGACTTCCACTCTTCCCCAGCGCCCCCAGCGCTAGTTGACTGCTTGATTTTACTGTACCCAGTGGTGACTGTTCCAGAAAACCAGAGAACTCGGATTCTTCCTAATCATTTCCTAACTCACTGCCTGAGGAGAAAGTAGAAAGTTCTTTGGCTCGTGTGGGAAGAAGGCCTACCAGAGAGCAGCTGCTCTTTGTGGAAAGATTTTCCTCTTTTTAACCGTCTCCCCAAAGGGGGAAAAGCCCTGCTGAATGGAGCCTCGTGTGCATGGTTGGGGTCTGGGCGGGAGAGGAAGGCAGAGAGAAGGCTCAGCCTGGTGCTGCTGCTCAGCCTGCAGATGCAGGGCGGGCCTGGAGGGAGGCACAGAGCTGGCCGCACACGGTCTGCCCGGCCGGTTAGACCACATGGAAAGCCGGCACTGCTCCGATGGGGACCTGCCAGTTCTCCGCAATAGGCTGCACTGCCTGAAGGAAGGAGGCTGGCCCCTTCCTTCCCTGTTCTGAGTCCTCGCTCCCAAGGCCCTGACGGGGGTCGGGAGACAGCAGAAGGCTGAGCTCACTTGTGGCTTGTCCGCCGAGTCTCACCTGGGCGGCCCTGGCCACAGTTCAGTTTCTTCTCACAACTCAGGAAAGCCCTCTCTGTAGCAGCTACAGGGAGATGGCAGAGGGGACCCCAGGGGCCTGTGCAGGTGTGGGAGAGGGGTCCCCCAAGGTTCCACCTGCTACATGAGGCGTGACTGAAAAGTACAGGGAATGTTTACATTTGTTTACAAGGCATGACAGCGAAAGACACATTGCCATGAGTCCCCTGGAAATGCTCCCTTCATGTCCAGCGCACTTACCCCATGGCTCCCGCCCCTCTCAGAAGCAGTTCTGAAAGTTCTCTTTCTTGTCTTTAGTTGTGTTGCCCTGGCTGCCTGAATTGATGCACAGCATTTACTTTTCACAGTCATTTTGACCTTGGGGAAGAGCCAGGAGTTGCACGGTGCCAGGTCTGGTGAACAAGGTGGATGAGGACACAGCGCCATGGTTTTATGAGCTGCTTTTCACTGGAGGGCGCTCAGCAGCAGTGCTCACTGAATTCTTGACCACAGCTGGTAAAGGCCTCAGGAAGAAAGGAAAGAAGGAAGGAAAGGAAAAATGGAAGGAAGGAAAGAAGGAGAAGGAGTAACTTTATAAGGTGGAGGACACGTTTGTTATATTTGAGCTGTCCTAATATATGCAATCCTCAAGGTATGTGCCTTAAATATGTGAAATTATTATTTGTCAATTTTGTCTCAGTAAAACTGAAAAGAAGTTTAAAATTCCAACACAAATGTAAGTTTCCTTACTTCGTTCATAATAACTAACTTGTACTAATATTTCCAAATGGTCCTATTTAATCCCCACAACAACCCTGAGTGCAAAGTTCTCCCCTTGTCCCCATTGAACCTGGGAGGAGGCGGGGCCTGGAGGTCCATGCTTCCACTGCACCCTCGGTGGCAAAGCCAGGCTGCAGGTGCGGGGCCTGGGACAGGATGCCCCTCACTGCCCTCCAGAGAGGCCAGGACGCGTATGCAGCCCCCGTGTGTGTGTGTGTGTGTGTGTGTGTGTGTCTGTGTCTGTGTCTCTTCTGTGTGTGTGTGTTTCCCTGTGTGTGTGTGTGTTTTCCTGTGTAGTGCTGGAATACATGGCCATACTCAGCTCAAATACGAAACGGGACCAAAGCCAACACTTGCAAATGAACTTGGAGCCTGGTTTCTCCCCCACGCTCACCAGGATGACGAACCATGCGAGCACATGTGATCTAGAACAACCCTGTGAGATCCGGAGTGCACCTGAAAATGCCGGCATGCTCCGGAGAGCCAGGGGCGCCGGGGGCTCTGTCTGCTGGCCCCTCGAGCCCCTCCCACACAGGGGACGGGCCTCCGCAGTGCTGTCCACCCAGACCGGGACACACGGTTCCTCCCTCTGAGACTCTGCCCCTGAAGCTTCCTCCACAGGTCTGTGCACCCACGAGAGTCCAGCCAGAGAAAACTGTCATGATATCAAATTCCTGTTCACCACAAGCTCGGGTTAGCTGCGCGTCGTGGTCCTGCGAGGAAGACGGACACAGCCCAGGCCCCAGGACCTGCCCCCTCCTCACACAGCAGGCCTCTGCTCGGGGGAACGGGCCGCGGACAGGGGCAGCAGGCGGTGCCCCTGGGGGGATGCAGCAGCGGTCAGGGCGAGACCAGGCTTCTCGGGAGTCCATCGCCATCCTCTGTGTCTCCGTGCCAGAGAGGCCATCAGCATTCGGAAGATGGAATTTCAGAGCCAAGGAGAGAGAATTCTAATCTGCCACTGTTCAGGCCCAGAGAGAAGGTTTGCAACTCGCTTCCTCTGCCCCTGCAGGGCCCGTCTGAGACCACGGCCTTGTCTTCCCTTGTCTTTTGGCAAATTCGGTGACTTTCTGTCTCAACCTCAGTCGCATGTACAGAGAGAGACTCCGGGGCCTCAGCTACGTTGTCCAGTTCCTTTGTACGTGATGGAGGGACTTTCAGTAAACAGAAGAGTCACCTTATCGATTATGTAGAACTTTGGCTGTAGCTGCACGTAACATACACTTTAAGAATGAGGAGAGGTGATGTCATGTTTACCAGGAGTAAGCCAACACAGCAGCATGCTGAGTGAGAATCAGGAAATCCCTGACAGCTCTCACACCCTGCTTTTCAGAGGACTCACTCAGGAGTTGAGCTCAGTAATAACCACGGTACACCCGATCCTTTACAGCGGCTCCTCCGTTCACAAACTTGATTCTTTCCACAATCCTGGTCGCAAACCGAGTTGGACGAGAACCGAGTCCCATTCAGTGGGTGGCTTCCGTCTTGACCTCATGAGGGGATCAGACTCGAGCTCAGGCTTAGCTCAGTCTTTCTGGCCCTGGAGCCTCAGCCTGCAGCCCTGAGCCGGTGATGGGCTGTCAAAGGTCCGTTTCTAATGTGTTTGATTTTTTACCAGCTGAGGTGAGCAGAAGGGAAAAAGAGAGGATCTTTCCCCAGGAGGTTCATACTCCCTGAGGAGCTGGCTGATTCCTTTCTACCTGAACGAAGCCTGGAAATTAATCTGATAGCGGCTTGCCTCTGCAGATGGCAGCCCGGAGAGAAGCTTGGCACACTCCTGACTGCAGAATCATCTTCGGAAGGTGTGAGACACAAATGCCAGCTCCCCTCCGGGACACTAGAGTCCCAGGGCCCAGGCCAGGACCAGCAGTGGGACAGTGATCCGCCCTAAGGTCAGGCTGGCTTTGAGGGCCCTGCCTGGGACCTGGAGCGGGTGACACCCACAGCTGCACCGGGTTTCCTGCTGTCTGAGTCCAGGAGACGAGTAGAGCCCACCACACTGAGCGGGGGGTTAAGGAATTCACTCCGCGGGTCTGTGGGCACCTGCTGTGTGTCTGGCATGGTGCTGCGAGCTCAGGACACAGCGGAGAACACGACCCACAGGACCCTTGTGACAACTGGCACCTGAGAGAGAGACCCACAGACCAGGAAGCCACCCAGCACCGACTCCGTGGCTCCCCTGGTGCTGAGCAATGCACAGACCCGGCCATGCTGTGGCCAAGCTTCTGACCTGTGGAAGGGAGGTGACCACTGGCGTAATTTATCACAGCAGCAGGAGATGACCATGAGGAGGTACAGCAGGTGAGCAAAATGTACAGTGAATGGTTAAATTTTTAAAATTCTCACAATAAAAGACACATTGCAATTAATCCTGCTCGCATGCCCCCTCCCTTCCAACACATCCCACCATCCTCGCTGCTTCCTGCAGCAGCTCTGGAGCCCTCTTTCCTGAGTGTCTTTAGCTGGGCTGCCCTGGCTGCCTCCATGTCCTGACTCAATTCAAAACATTTCCTTCCCATGGTTGTTCTGACTTTGGGGAGGAGCCAGAAGTCACACGGTGCCAGATCTGGTAAATGAGGAAGATGAGGATCCAATGCAATTTTTATTTGACAGCAATTGCCATAAACATTTTGAATCAATCCAGCACATCGAGGCACCCACAAAAGTCCCGCTCCAGACTCAGAATTCAGTTCATTTTCCCCAAGTCATGCGGCTAGAGGGTGACAAACCCCAGAGCACGGGCCCACCTGGCCCCAGGCCGTGGCCCAGCACGTGGCTCCATTTCTTCTCTGAGTCCTGCTCAGGTGCAGTCTCTCAGGTGTGTGACAGTGAGCAGAGCGTGGCCAGCCCTCGTGGTCACAGACGGAGGGGAGGCTGACACGGGGCCTGTGACTGCCTCGTCAGGCCTTCTAAGCACTTCGCACTCAGCAACTAATGAGTAACTTATCAGGTGCTTGTTAAAATTTTAATCAGATAAGTTCTACTTTAGAAGTTAAACCTCAAGACAGAACAACTACAATGGAACCTCTCCACCCTCACGCATCTGGGCCCCCTGAGTGTCGCAGGGGCCCCCAGCCAGCCCACAGGCGATTTCTCCACGGCCTCCCGGAGTCTGGCTTCAGTCCACTGAGCAAGCCCTGGAGAAGCTGTGAGAGCCGAGCCGCATGGGTGAGAGCGCTGGGCGTCTTCCTGGGGTAGAGGGGTGGAGCTACGGGCCCTGTCACAGGCCGGCAGCTGGTGAGGGACCTGGGTCTACCTGAGCTGGCAGGACGCGGCCTCAGCCCCCAGCCTCTCTTCAACTGCTCGCGCCAGGTTCCCTGGGTGTCCTTTGATTTAATAGTGTGACACCAAGCAAGGAAACAAGGCCAGAAAAGAAAGACAGAAGCCACTTCCCTCTGGGACGTCACCGTCGGGGACAGAGATGAGCGAGAGAAAGGAAGAAGGAGGGATGATGAGGAAAGCAGAGCCGCTCCACCTTCCCTGGCTCAGAGGCTGTTTGCCTGAGTGTGAAGGTCGGAGCCAGTGCCTTGCAAGCTGCGGGCGACAGACGCCTCACTTGGAGGAAAACCAGCAACGGACCCCTAACCTCAGTGCCGCCCTTGGGTGTCCCGTTTTGATTCTTGGGAAGTCTGTGCGCGGGCGCGGCAGTCCTGGAGTGTGGCAAATGGAGGGAGGGACGAAGGGGGCCGAATTAGCCCTGAGGAAAGCTGTGCCTCACTTGGCCCTGGGCACCAGCTCGACCCCCACAGATCCATCCTCTGCAAATGATGCCGGGGATTCCCACCCGCCTCCCCGCAGACACAGATCCCTCCACAGAGCACAGCTCTGAAGGCCTGGAACAGGCTGCAGGCCCGAGTCAGCAGGAAATCGAGTCTGTGCACAACCCATGAGCAACACGTGAGCACCTTCCGGGGACTCCTGCCTGGCTCCACAGCACAGGCAGCTGGATCCCCCCTCTCCTGCACTCCAGCCTGCTGCAGGAAGCAGCCTCAAGGATGCTTCACAGCCTGGGACGGAGCCTGGAAAAAGGAACCAACTGCAAACCCAGGCCTCCTGAACACAGTGCCCTGTCCAGGCCTGCAGGGCTCCTGGTCAGCAATGGACTGGTCCACCTCTAATACAAATGGGCAGCAGAGAGCCAAAAGCGAAGACAGATCATAAAGGAAAGAGCCAAGGAAGAGTATAGAACAGGGACCTGGCAGGGATCTTATCTGTAAGAACTCCTGCATATTTCGAGTCAAGGGCATGACGTTGGAAGACGATGTTCTTTTCTGAAACCGCGCTTCTTTGTGCTCTATCCCGAGGTGGTCAGCAGCTGTGCCCATGGGAGGGGTGGAGGAGAGGCCAGGGAGGTGAAATTTACTAAACTCCAGCTCCTAGGAAAGGGGCTCAGCTGCCAGCACCAGGTGGCCAGGAGGAAGAGGCCAGTGTAAGGGAAAAGCTTGGGGCACAGGCTTTGGGGCTTCTGCAGGACGAACACAGCAGGCAGGGCCACCATTTAGGGTGAGCTGGTTGGAAGGATCTTGGGGGCCTCTGAGGTGGCGCTGTGGCCTCTGGTTGCTGTCCCAACCCTGGGCGGGTCAGGGTGAGGCACTTGGCTGCAGAGGGAGGTCTGGCCCCAGCTGGCTGATTGTGCAGCAAAGTCCTGCTTGGGGCTGGGCCTTCCCTCTCTCCAAGAACTGGCCAGACCTAGAGACGCAGTCTCTCCCTGCCCAGAGTTTAAGATGTCAAATCACCCTCATAATACTCAAAAATTAAAAATATATATTTGTGCAATATGAGCATTCAAAAAGAAGCTGGGCAGAGTGGGGCACACCTGAAATCCCAGCACTCTGGGAGGCTGAGGCAGGAGGATCCTAAATTCAAGCCCAGCCTAGGCGACTTAGTGACTTAATGAGACTCTGTCTCAAAACAAAAAATAACAAAGTTCTGGGGCCGTGGCTCAGTGAAAAGGCTCTGGGTTCAAACCCCAGGATCTGACACACACACACACACACGAGGTACTGGAAATTAAAATAGGATATTAGAAATATAAAATCTGCAAAGGGTTGCAAAGCTGTGCTGATGAAATACCCCAGCTGTAAAACTAAAAGAAAAGCCAACACAAAACAAAAGCAAGCAAACAAAAGCAAAGGTAAGAATAGAAGAAGAGAAGTGATTACAGGTTTGGAATCTAGTCCAAGCCATGACATCCGAGTAGTGAGAGATCCAAAGAAAGAGACAGAGAGAGCTATGTCCTGTTCTGGGGAGAGGTGTCTCCCAGGGCGCTGGCCATGTCCCTAAGTCTCAGCGATGCCCAGGAAGCCCAGCCCTGGAGGCAGTGGCCTGGGTTCTGGTCCTGACCTCAATGCCAAGGACCCTCTGCTGTCCTGGTCCCCATGTCTCTATGGTCCAATTCCACCAGGGAACCGCGGTTGAGCTCGGTGTGCCTGAGGCATCCTGTCCAGAGCTCAGCAAGACTGCCTGGGCATGGCCAGAGCCTGGACACCTCTGCTCCAAGCATCTGAGAGCCCAGGCTCCGACAGGCTGCACTTGCATGCTGACATGACACTCGGAAGTTTCCAGTTTTAGAACATTTTGGATTTTGTGTCTGGGCTTGAGAATGCTCAATAAGGCTATGCAAATATTCCAAAATCCAAAATTTAAAAAACCCTTTTCAGATAAGGGGTGCTAGACCGTGCTGGCATCTCACCCCGTCACAGATGGGGACAGCAGCGCTTAGAGAAATGAGCCCCAGGCCCAAGTCCACAACCCGTGAGGACCCAGGGGGTCCACATCTAAGAAGCAGTGACGGCAAAACTTTCAGAGACGGAGTGCCCAAACTGCAGCCCAAAACCCACTTAGTTATCGAAAACCCCAACACTGCAACTGGCTGCTGGGGCAACGCTGGGGCGACTTGGCTCCGTGTGCCCTCTGTGGCACCTGGGGCATAAAGGAAGAGAACAGCCCTGGCACAGGGCCAGGGATGTGGACGTCCCCTCACAGCCCCCGAGCCCAGCCCGGGCCCAAGCAGGTGCCCACTGCAGCGTGACCAGAGGTGCCAGGCCTGCTCCCTGCTGCCCCAGCTCCCCCACACAGATGCAGGCGACAGGCAGAAATAAGCTGCTGGCGGGGCGCGGGCAGGGAGAGGGGATGAACCTTCTGGCTCTCTACTTCCAAGTTTCGCCAAGATTATACAGACACCTTTAGACTCTCCCGATAGCCAGGGTATTTGGGTGTTTCGTTCTCCATATCTGCTTCCATTTCTCTCATCACAATTATTTCTTCTGATATTAAAAATATATATACACAGAGTAGTGGCACCGATTCAGGAATTTTTTCTTTCCTTGGTTCTCATTTTTACTCTTATGGCCCAGAGTACTGCGGGAAATCAGATTCATTCCTATTTCCATTGATGCCATTTGAATGAGGTTATTTTATTGTTATCAGGGAAAACACAGCTATGAGGCAGAGTCAGATTCTCATCGATGAAAGAGCTTTTCAAGCTGACTTTCCTAATCTGATTTGGGGTCTAGGCTCAACCAAAGATGCAGCCCTGTTCACTGAGAAGCATAAAAATCAGCAATTAAGAAAGCTGGTAGTAGAGCACAGTGCCCGCGGACAGCCCTCCTCAAGGGGAGAATGGAGTTAGAGTTTCTAATATCCAAAAGCAATTCTGTATCCCAGTAGATAAATGGGTAGTGCATAAGAAAACTGTGTGCTTTCCTCAGAGCTCAGGTCCTGGGGATCTTTCTGAATCATGTTGGTTCCAGATCAAATGTGATGCAAAACCCACCTCCCACCCACAGCCCTGCACCCCCTGCTACACGCAGAACAACAGAGGACTTCACTGCTGAGTCTTGCTGCAAAGAAATGCAGGTGACAAAAGAGTTCAGCCTCACATGTCCTTGGGAAATTTAAAACTTAATCATAATGTACACATTTTTAATCAAGCAAAAAGCCAAATAGATTAAGATACCCATTGCACATGAACAAAAGAAAATAATAAGCAAGAGCTTGGAGAGACACTTCCCCCAAAGGCCAAACGTGGCTGGTAAGCAAGGAACAAAAGCACACTCAACGTCATTAGCTATTAGGGAAATGCAAGGGACAGTCATGCTGAGATACCGCCACATGTGTGAGCATGGCAAAAATAAAACACACAAGCTAGCACAACCGACCACAATATAGTGCAGATAAAAGACTTTGTACAAAAATCAAGTGGTTTTCTATACACCAGCAATGAATATCTGAAAGTAGGTACTTACTTTTAAATGTCACTTACTGTACAGCCTAAAACCACAAGGTATTTAGGGATAGATATCATGCAAAGACATTTACACTGAAGACTGGAAGTCTTTGCTGAACAATAGGAAAAGATCTAACTAAATAGAGAAACTACTCTACTTCCTGTGCACCATGTGGAGAGCAGCTCTCCTCCTCCAGGCCCCTCTGCCATGTGGCCCTGCTTTGGAGCCATCCGACTACGGACTGAACCTCTACACTCTGTGAGCCAACAAACCTTCCCTCCTTCAAGTTGTGAGCATCTGCGTTGTGTCTCAGTGATGAGAAAAGCGACTAGGACACTTCTCCAGTCCCTGCCCATCCCTCCTATTTCTCTTTAGCCAGCCCCTCTCACCACTCTTAGACCGCGTAGTCTAGGTCGTCTTGTAACCCAGGTTTTCCCATCCCAGAGGCACAGAGTTTGGGTCCCGAGAGAAGAATGTAACCCAAGATCATTCAGGAAGCTCCATTCCTGTTTTATCTATGCAAGAAATCAGAAGTAGGATTATCTTTCTGCTTGGTTTGCAAAGTCAGCAGGATCTAAACCTGACCATGCTGCAATTGTCAGTAGCCAGCACTGGGAGAAGACTCAGAGATGAACCAGCAGGGAGAATATTAATAGTAGGATTTGAAGTAGAGGGAGGGGGAGAGAGAGCATTTTGCCTTCATCTGAGCCTCTGACCCCAACCATTCCTGAAACAACTAGGACTCCATGGCAGCTGTTAACATAAGCTTCCTATTGTGGTGTAAAACTTTAGCACAGCCCAATGGCGTAAACCAACACAAATGTGTTGTCCAGTTGTTCTGGAGGTCAGACATCTGACTCAGTCTCCCCAGGTTAAAACCAAGGTGATGGTGGCTCTTTCCCTTCCAGAGGGAAAAGAGGAAAATGTACCTCTTCACCTTCCCCTGCTTCCAGGAGCTGCCTGCAGCCCCTGGCTTGTGGCCCCCTCCTATCTCAAAACAATCTGCTGGCATCGTGACCACTCCTGTTTCCATACCCTGCCTCCCCTCATAAGAATTGCTGTGAGTACATTGTGTCTTCCCCCAGATAATCCAAGGTGCTTCCCTCATATTGAGGCATTGAACTTAATGCCATCTCCAGAGTGCCTTCTGCCTTTGTAAGTGGCATGTTCTCAGATTCCGGGAATTGGGGTGTGGACGCATGTGGACATCTGTTATTCAGCCCACCACACTGTTCAAAACTAGATGTTTTCTTTCTATTTAAGGCAAGCCAAGTTTGGTTTCTCCTACAAACAAGAAAAAAAAATGACAAAATGTTGTAAGCCATAGAGAGAGAGAAAGCACTGACACTGGGCTGAATATGGGAAGGCTCCTTAGAGCAGGTGACATTGAGCTGAAGGAAGGAGGACACAAAGACAGGAAAAATATTCAAACACAGCTACCCACTGCCTGTCTACATCGCCTGTTTCCCGCACGGTAACCAGTTCACGTTTCCTTGCCCAGCCTATTTGCTGAGAGCCTCCTTCTTCCTCTCAGGTCCGCGCTGCCATGGAGTCTAGGTCAAGTGAGCACACTGCTTTGCAGACCGGAAAGAACCAATTTTCCTGCCCCGAGTCACAGGTGCTCTGAAAACACAGCCCTCAGAGCCAGCTCTCAGCCCCTGAGTCACCGATGCTGATTTTCTCAGGACCCAGGCAGATACAGAAGGCAGACCAAGCACCGGGCTGACAGTGGCTGCAGTGAGCGCGCTGTGGGGGAGAAGAGTTTGTCTCCTGGGAGTGGCGCGTGGGGAGACGACTGGAGAGCAGGTGGAGTCCAGGCTAACGAGCGCCTGCCAACAAATGGCACTGACCTGGACAGCCCAGTCGGAGAGCAGACTTCAGAGTGGCTTCCTGAGCCGCCTAGGAGGCGTCCATCTACTCGGGCGATTGGGGAAATCTTTCCTTACTGATTCATGATTTGTAGGCATCTCAGAAACAGGGAGAGGAGAGAAAAAGATAGAAAGATCAGACAACGGAGAGTAAGGCATCAAGCAGCCAGGAGCCCTGAACCAAACGTGTCCCCAAAGGCCAGAGTCAGGGCTGGGAGGGCCTCTGGTTCTGTAAAACAGTTCTCACTCAGACTCCCCTAAGTGTGTGCATGTGAGACTTCAAGCGTGCATGCACGTGTGCACTCATTGACTACATCTGTGTTTTCAGGCCATTGCATGCAGATGCTATCTTCTACAGGACATGCTGACAGGATAAATTTATGAAAAACAGTTCCTACTTGAAAGGCAAAATGAGTCTGGCGGTTTGGCCTTTACTGCATATTTCCAAAAAGCATACTCTAGATACAAATGCTCTCGAAATGCAGGAATGTTCGCAAGTATCCTTTCACCTGTGGAGTTGTCTATTTCCTGCCTTAGGTCCTTTCCCGGGATTCTGGAAACAATACTAGGTTTTCCATGGGAATCTGCCCATGCCTCACCTTGAATTCAAAAGCCTTCCTTGAGGATGGAGGTCACATGACACATGCCTGGCCAATCAGTCAGTGACAGTGATTGGCTCGGGGTGGTCATGTGAGCCTACTGACTCCCCACCTGCTAAATTCTGCTAAGAGTCTTTAAGAAATGTAGCCTATGTGTAGCCTGTGTGTAGCTACCATCTGTACTGCATGCACATGAGCATCTGCCACCTGCACACACAGGTTTTTCAGGAGCCTCTGGCTGGCACACAAAGCCCACAGTGAGCATTTTCACATTTTTCTGAGAGCCAGTTATACCCTGGTCCCTGCAGCTGGGGGCCATCAAAGCTGGAGTGTCATCTGGAGTGGAGAAGGCTCTCACAGGGACATTGCTCCTGCCCTTCCATTGCAGAGCCCTTACTAACTACACCACACTTCAGCCGTTGATTTTCCCATTGGTTGCAGCCCAGCAGGCCCTGGCCCCATAGCCATGAATTGCCTGGAAGGGCAGATCAGGAAATAGAATCCTCTTGTGGGGATTTACACAGTGCAGTGGTCATCTCCAAACACACTGCCGAGCAAGCTGTTCAAGAGGATGTAAGCCAGAAAGAGCCACGAAACAAATTAAAGTACTCAGATTACATCTTATTGGAGGACACAGAACAAAGTGAAGGAAGCAGCAAAGGTGTACACACGTGTCTAGCAGCGCTATTCGCAGAAGGAGGACACAGCCCACGGGCATCCATTGACGCAGGGATGCCCAACCTGCTGTGTCCTGTCCTATAGCAGAGCGAAGGACAGCGATGAAGCCCCAACCCCCTACACCTGGCTGAGCTCCTGAACCATGAGTCTGCGTGGAAGAAGCCAGGCCCAGGCCACCTGTTGTGTGATTGCGTGGATATGAACGGCCCAGAATGGGCAGATCCAGAGCAACGGGAAGTAGAGTCATGGTTGCCAGGGGCTGGAGGGATGGGGGCAATGAAAGCATCAATTGTAAGGCAGGGAGTTTCTCCTTGGGGTGACAAAAATGTTCTGTTAGGCGAGGTGATGCCTGAAATTCCGAGGAGCCATGAGCGCTGCAGAGTCACAGGCGCCGGCCTGCAGCCCCTCTGTCCTCCCCTCTGCCCGCTGCCCCCAGCTCCCTCGGCCTCTCGGCCCCGGCTCCCAACCAGGTTCACCCAGTGGGGGCCAGGGGCTCCTGAAGGGGTTCAGACTGCTGTGGAATTGGCCCCAAAGGGGTCCTGTGATGGGGGCCCCTCCCTCGCTGTCCTGGGGTACAAGGATGGCTCCTTCCCCCAGTGTCTAGCACACTCCTTTCTACGTGGACTCCTCACTAAAGAATAATGCTGCACTATCTGTCCCCCGCGGGCTGCTGACTGATCAGCACTGTGAGAGTGCAGAGCTCAGAACAGAGAAAAGAGGTGGAACGGAGAGGAGAGGCCAGAGCACAGGGAGGGGAGGAAGGCAGCACAAACGAGGTCACCGGCATTGTTGGCTTTCCCTGTGTATCTAGATCATTGCTGAGAAGATTGTTTATTTAGCTCCTTGCTAGTTCATTTTTTGTCGTGGTGAAAGTCATGCACCATAAAATGAACCACTTTCTAGTAAACCCTTCTCAAGTCACGTAGCAGGCCTGACATGAGTGTCACCGTGATGTCCGCTCCACCACCCGCATCTGGCTCCAAACATTGACATCACCCCAGAAAAACTTCTGTACCCATCCATCCACCCTTCCCCCGCCCCTGACAGCCACCAGCTAGTCTCCTGACCCTATGGGTTTTCCTGTCCCGGACACATGCGGGACACAGCCAACAACCTGTGTGCCTTCATTCGCCTAGCATAATGACTTCACGCCATTAGGAATCAAGGTCAGCATGAATCAGTACATTATTGCTTTTTTGTCTCAGCACTGGGGTTGACCTCAGGGTTGTTTTTTTTTCTTTTTTTTTTAATTTAAAAATAACTTTATTCTGAAACACACACATACAGAAATTAAAACCATTCAACGAAAAACAATACAAGGAAAAAAAACTACAATAATATTCAAATACAGTAGAACTCAACCAAAACAAAACTGAAAAGCACTTAAACATTTTTCCATATAACTTAAAAAAAAAATCTCAAACACAAACAAGACACCAGAGGATGTGATTTGTTTCAGAAAGATCCCCCAAACCAACAGTGAACAAATGGTCTGGAAAAAAACTCCAGTTAGCTAGCATATTCCACATAAGCCAAACTTCTGCCTAATTTAAATTGCAATACAGTCCTATGACACACGATGGAAACACAATCCGAGAAATATGTTATTAAGCAATTTCATCCGTGTGTATCCTTAATTACAGTTTCAGTTTCTCATGCATCCATTTAGCTATAACTGTCTCTAGTTTCTGGTTCTTTATGGCTGGGCAGTACTCCATTTTATTAAAAAACCACATTGTCTTTATCCAGTATCCAGTTGATGGGCACTTGGGTTGTTTCCAAGCTTCAGCTATTATAAACTGAGCCGCTATAAACATGAGTGCACATAGGTCGCTGTGGTATGATTCTTTTAATTCTTTTGGGAAGATACCCAGCAGGGGAACAGCTGGGTCGAATGGGACCTCCAGTCCTAGTTCTTTGAGGTATCTCCATACTGATTTCCACAGTGGTTGCACCAGTCTGTACTCCCACCAACAATGGAGAAGGGCCTCAGGGTTTTTTTGTTTTGTTTTCTTTTGTTTTATCCTAAATTCTTTTATCGGTACATTTTAGGTATACAGTACGTTTACATTTATCATTGGATCCTTGTACCTGTACATGATGTAGCTTGGTTCTTATTTTTTTCCCATTACCTGTGTGCCCTTCACCCCCTCCACCCTTCCCTATTTACATAGACTTTGTTTCCATTTTTTCCTTTTCTCATAATTTTTCCTTTCCCTTCTTTCCTTTCCCCTTCCCCTCTTACTTCCCGTACCCCTTTGGACCTTTTCTTCCTATTTCAAATTATCAATTATTCATTTTAATCATTTTAATCCTTATCTGAGCTACATCTCCAGGATTTATTTTTCTTTTTTCTTTTTATTTTGAGACTGAATCTCCTTAAACTGCTAAGTTGTCCAGGCTGGGATGAAACTTGTGATCCTCCTGCCTCAGCCTCCCAGAGTGCTGAGACTACAGGTGTGCACCAGCACACCCGGCTAGCACTTATTTACTTTTGATGGCTGAGTGACATGTATGCATAACCATGGTCTGCTTATCCACTCATCCAGTGATAGACAGTTAGATTGTTTCTACCTTCTGCTGTTTATGAATAGTGCTGCATTGCATGCACCACACTCGCGAGCACGTGTGTGTGTGTGTGTGTGTGTGTGTGTGTGTGTGTGAATGCCCCTCTTCATTTTGGGGAGTGTATCCCTCCATTTATAGTGCTAGATTATATGGAATTTCTACACTGATGTGGTTGAGAAACCACCACACTTGTTGGCCACAACAGTTGCACCATTTTTAAACTTTTTTATTTGTACATGTTTGCAGTACATAATATTTACATTCATCTTAGGGAGTAGGTACATATACTCAATGTGTCTTAATTGTTTTCTTTCCCCTTCCTCCTCCCTCCTTTTCTCTCTAGATCCCCTTCTGTGATAGTTCATATCTAAAATTTTCCCCCAAAGTCTCATGTGCTCATAGGTAGAGCTTCTCAGAGGTGGCTGAATCTAGGGTATGTGAATATTAATTAAAGATGAGTAATACTTGGATTAGTCCACTGATTGGGTTGGCTTACTTCTGGGTAAGGATAATATTGGCACCACCCAATAGCCTTGTAGCCTGGATAGAATACGAAGGGAAGGGAAGCTCAATACAGTCGCTTGTTGCTTCCTGCCTGCCCTGCCATGGACTGCTTCTCTTCTGTGTTGCCCTTCTGCCATGCTGCCCTGCTTTGGACCCAGTTGACTATGAACTGAAACCTCTACAAAGCTGTGAGCTGAAGTAAACCTTTCCTCCTTTAACTTATGAGTGTTGAATATTTGTCCCAGAAATGGGGAAGTGACTAAGAACCTTCCTCCTTTTTTTTAACTTCATGTTTGTGATACAGAATGATCCTACTCATAATGGGGAGTTAGTACGTGTCCATGACAGATCTTAATTTTTTCTGCATCCCCTTCTCCTCTACCCTCCCATCACCTCCCATTTCTTGGTCCCTTTCCCTTTTGCAAAAAATCCATCTCCCTGTTTCCTTTACATTTTCTGGAGTGATGTGTAAGAATTCCAGTTCCTCCATATGCTTGTCAGTGCTTATTTCCCACAGTTTGGTAATAGTCATCCCAGTGGGACTAAAATGATACGTCAGAGTAGGTCTAAGCACACTTCTTGCATTATTGCATTTCATCCACAGTGACACGCTGCAGCCCTGTCTAACAGATAAAGGAAATGGGACTCTGTGTGCTATTGCTTCAAACTCAGGCCAGTGCAACCTCGGCTCCCCACTCAGCCACTGCCTGTGCACCCCTGGTGTAGGCATCAGAGCTCTGTGAGATAGGATCTGCTCATCCTTTGACTCCTGATTCAATACTGGCCTCTCACAGCCCTGTTTTCTGCTTGGGCTGCCTGCATGTGTGCACCCTGTGGACACACCTTTCAGTTTCAGACCTCTGTGGCCACATGTGTGAATGACGCAAGCACTGACAGATTGACGGGGAGGCTTGGGCGGCACAGAGACAGCACCTGGACACCAGCGACCTGAAATTCCAGAGGTCCTGGTCCTGGATTCTCCAGGTGTAGGAATCAGTGAATTTTCTCACTTTACTTAAACAATTTTGAATTGATCTTTTGTCTCCTGCAGCTTAAGGAGGTGACCTTGTTACGCTAACCTAATTTCAAGTAACAATAATGGTTAGAATTAACTGTTACTGAGCAGTGGCTGTAACCAGGCAGTGCATTAGGTACTAATATTTAGCATTTTCTTGGATTATTACAATTAATCCTCAGAATGCATTCTATTATCTGCATTTTTGAGATTTGAAGTGAAACACAGAGAGGAAAAGGTCACTCTGAACTAGGTTCTGCTAAACACGAGGTTATATCATCTTTCTTTTTAAAGTTCTAAATACAGGTAGGCATGAATAGCTATATTTTATAGTCAAAAGCAGAGGCAAAGAAAAGTTAGTTATCTTGCCAAAAGAAAGGGCAAATACAAGTCTCTTGGCTATAAAATCCCTTTTTCTGGATGTGAAGAAAACCCTTCTCTCACTCAGATTCCTTGGGAGATGGGACTAGAGCCCTGAGTGGTACCATCATCGTCTGCTCACGTGACAGCAGAGACTACAGCCCTGGCCGAGGACCCTGGGGAAGGACCTCGGAGCAGGGGCTTCTTAGTGAAGTCTCTGCAGACGTCTGTGCTGGTCACATTCTAATCTTCCCAAGGATGCCAACTCCAGTGATCCCCTCCCAGCCACAGAGCTGGGAATATGCTTCCTCCTCTTCTGCCCACGGAGAAGCGGAAATTGGAAACATGAGCGGCCTTGCCCAGGGTGCAAACACTGAAGAGGGGGCCAGGAGGCTGGGGAGGTGAGGGGGGGATGCAGAGACACAGGTGCTTACCGGGCATCGTCTCCCAGCTGGAGCAGAGTCTTCCTCTCCCCAGGCCCATGCTCAGGGCCGGACAGGACTCGGTGGACCCACTCTTGGCTCAGAGTTCTCAGCCACATCCGTCGGTTTCCCTTGAAGGCCCACGCCTGTCTGCATGGGAAGTGGTCTCTGTGAGGGAAGAGCTTCCCTCCGAGCTGCCAGCCTCCCCAGGCCCCCAGTGGCCAGCAGGTCAGAGTCTCCCCAGGCGCTGCTTCTGTTTCCCTCCCTGATCACCATTTTCATAGCAGGACACCAGGCCCTGAGGCCCAGTGGGAGCCAAAGGCAAGAGCTGTCTCCCAGGTGGAGCTGGGGGGCAAAAGCAGAACTGGGGAGCGCGATGCTGATGCCCCTGCCTTCACTTCCTGTCCCCTGGACCTAGGACACCACCAGCTCTGCAGCTGCGGGCGTCAGTCCCGGGAGGGCCAGCTGGCCGATACCCTGGCTTCTCACTGCTCCTTGTCACTGTGCTGTGGTTCGTGTTACTTTGGGGATGACGTTATTTATCAATGAAGTCAAATGCATGCGGCTTTATTTCTATTTTAAGATTGCATGTTTACTGTCAAAAGTGAAAATTTTAAAAGTCACCTGAAAAGTCTGCCACTCAAGAGATACCACAGTACTGCTTTTTCATTGATCCCTTGCTCTCTCTCTTACACACACACACACACACACACACACACGTGTACTCACCCACACAGGGTCACATGTCACATGCACAACAACAGCCAAGGGCAGTCTAATCTTTGGGATTTGGGTCCCATTAGCTCGGCGGGTAAATCTCCTCTGCCACCATGGAGTGAGTTTGCTCTCTTTTCCCCAAACCTGCAAACGCCTGGAGAACGTCTCCTCTCCACCCTTCAGTTCACTCGTATTCATTCAACAGGTATTTTCAGGTGACTTCTCCAACCCAGGCCGTCCTGGCTACTGCTGCAGAGAGGAGAGAAGGTGAGCGAGGGCAGCCTTGTGAGATTCCACCTGCTCCATGCTCTCCCTGCTGACGCAGCTCTGCAGTCCGGTCACCCAGACGACCCAGGGTCTAGAAGAAAGCTTGACACCTGTTTACCCCGCCTCAGATATAAATGTCCACACTCACAGCTCAAAGAGAAATGAGACTTCTAGCAGTTTGTGAAGAGGGACTCATGCTCGCTTAGATTAGAATTCTCTTCTAATTTCTTTTCCATGCTGCTTATTACTCCATCAATAGTCAGGGAAGTATTTGTTTTTGCTGCATGCACAAGTGTGATTGGGATGCATTATTCTACCCTCTGTATATTTTTATTGCTTTTTACTGAAATATTGATTTCACTCCATAGACTGTGGCAACTTGGGTGGGAATTCAGTCAAATTTATGGGGATTTTTGTTGTTATTATTGTTGCTTGACTTGCTTTGCCCGAAAGTAGAGAACAAGAGCGCATTCTAATCTCATTTATCGCATACTGTGGCCTGTTTGGTCTCCAGCACCCCCTGCTCTGCAGCTATGGCATTGGCTTAACAGTAAAGCCTGCGAGGTGTGAGACACCGCTTACTAGACCACCCGTGAGGTTTCTTCGCCATGTGCCAGTATTGTATTTGCTTCTGTTAAGGTATTTTAGCTGTATAATTTTATGATTTATTTGCAAGGCCGAAGGACTATTACTTTATACCCAGAACTGTCTCCTAGCACCTTGCGGTGTAGAGTATATTTGATTTATGGAACTCAGAATCTATATTTTTCCTTATGAAGCTGCTTTAAAATCACTTCCCATGTATTTATGGTGAAAAGTATTCAGGTTTTAATTTTCCTGTGAAATCGAATGTGCTTTGCTCTCCGGCGTGTCTTACAAATTGAGCAAACAGTGCTCCAAGAAGTCTGGAAGTCAGAGTCTGAGCTCTGCAAGTCGATCAGGGAGAAAGAACCCCAAAGAGCTTTGGCACCGTGTGTCTTATTTCCTCCTCTGACACTCCCAGGAGGCTGTGCAGGAAACTGGTAGAGATCGCTGGGAGGCTGGGCCGGGTGCCAGGCGGGTGTCCCCACTATGCTGCGAAAGCCTTGCTGGTGACCAGGTGGCTCTCCGCCCCCACCTGCACATCTGCAGCAGACAGCCTCACGCAGACCACCTGGGCATGGGACTTAGGAGGATTCTGTTCCACCCACTTCCGGTATGAGCCCACACACTGCCCATCTCCTTCAGTCTTTGCATGAACAACTCGGGGAGATCCAGGCAACCAGGGGTACAGATCCCTTGGCCTTGGACAGCACCAGTGGACCAGGCGCCTGGAGTGTGGGCCCAGTCACATTCAGTCCTAGGGGAGGCCACTCCGAGGAGGCCTTTGCAACTGAGGGCCAGGCAAATCCTCTGCGTCCTCTCTGACCACAGGGTGGGCATGTGAAGAGCCCGGGAACAGGAGGGCCCAGGTGAACACAGGCCAGAGCCACATCTTGCCACGACAAGGTGTGGACAAACCTTGAAGCACGATGTGAGGGAGCCAGAGCGCCCGCCTTGCGGGCTTCTCTCCTGTGAAAGTCTACAAGGGCAATCAGTACGGATGGGAGCAAGAAGCAGCTGCCAGGCTTGGGCTTGGGGCAAAAGCAGGGCTCCTGGTGAAGCAGGCTGTGCCCTGCGGGCCGGAAGGAAGTTCTGAAGTCGGATAATGGCGATGCTTTTACAGGGCTTTGGGGAAGAGCTTGCAACACTGAGCTCTGCATTTCGTCAGGGTGAATTTCACAGCATGCAAATTACATCTCAACCTAAACAGAAAGATTCTGAGTCCCGGGGCCATGGGCTTTGGTCACGGCGGTGGCTTTGGACAAGGCAGAGAGAAGCTCTCTCTCTCCGCACTGGCTTCTGTGGAGGGGGCGCCTTCCCTGAGGCTGCAGCCCAGGGGCTCCCCACTCCCCAGCCCAGAGAGGCCATTCTTGGACAGGAAGGAGGCTCCAAGGGCAGGCAGGGAGGGTCCCTATGCTTCGGGAAGCCCAGAGTTGGTCAGGGCCAGCAGTGGAACAAGTCAGCGGATCCCGGATCCTTCCCGGGCTGAGTGTGGCCAGCTCGACAGGAAAGCAGCAGGAGGCTCCTGCTCAGACTCGGCATGCAGACCGGGAGGGGCCTCGGCAGGGTCCCTGCCCTCTGGGGCGCCAGCTTGGTCCCCCGCCAGCTTCCATGGTGTGAGTTCAAAGTGCTAACGCCTCTCAGTGATGCCCAGAGGAAGATCATGAGGCAAACTGGGACAGCTTTCCGGCAGAAGTGTGAAGGGAATAGGGTTTAGGGGAGGGTGGCTGAGGTGGTGGCCCAGTGCTGTGACCCCGGCCCTGACCACAGCACCCTGCACTCAGCACCCTTTGTGCCAGGGCCCCGGGCCTCAGAAACAGCAGCAAAGCCGACTCCGAGTTTGGGGCCAGATGCAAATGAAGTGCAGGAGGCGCGGCATCTGCCAGCAGGAAGCTCGCCACCCTCAGACACCACGCAGGCGCCAGGGCAGAGGCCGAGCCTGCACCAGGTGGGGGTCAGCACTACAGGTGTGGGGAAGTAAACAGGCTTTCCTGTGAATGCAGAATCATACTCTGCTTTTTAAATGTCTGGAAAATCTGCAGTAGGGACGCCGCTTTGTTCACTTCCAGTAGTGCAAATCACACGTTCCTTTTTCTTTTCTTGTCAGTACCAGGGATCGAACTCAAGACCTTGTGCTCGTGAGGCAGCCGTGGCACCCTGAGCTAAATCCCCGGCTCTACGTTTTCCTTTTTCTTCATCAGCCTGCATAGGGTTTTGCAAATGTTGATATTTTAAAAAAATAAAAGCAAATCCAAAAGTGATTCAGGTGCTCTCATCCACTCCGCTCCCCAACTCCCTCTCCGGATTCCTTTCTCCTACTTTTTAAAGTTTTCTGTCACCTTCTCAGAGTGGAGCTCTAGGTCGTGATTTGGGCTCTTCTATTCTCCTCTAAACATTTACAGCTATAAGGTTCCTTTTGGGCACTTTTTTTAGCCACATTCCATGAATATTATTTTACTGTTTTATTATCATTCAGCTTGAAATAATTTCTCATTGCCCTTGTGATTTTTCTTCAATCATGACTTAATGTGACGTTAATTCATTTATAAATATTTAGGGTTTTCTAGGAATATTATTGCTATTGATTTCTAATGTTTTCCATTTCTGGTCAGATAATATACCTTAGATGATATCAATCTTTTTAAGTGTACTTGCACTTGGTCTCAGTAAATGGTCTATGCTGGTGGACATACCATGTGTCCTTGAATATCATGTGCATCCTGCAGTTCTCAGGTGTGGTGTTTTATAACCACCCCTGGGTGAAGGTCGCTGGTAAAGTTCAGATCCTGCGTGTCCTGCTACAGGAGACAGTGGACATGACAGACATGCAGGTGATAGACATGCAGAGATGTTAGGAAGATGGTGGATATGTCGATAAATGACAGATAGTAAATAGATAACGGATTAGATAGATCATAGACAGGTACATGACAGATGGTAAATAGATAATAGATTACATAATAGATACATAGAGAGTTGTTTTTTCATTTGCTAATGAAGCAATGCTTAAGTTGCAATAATTACTTTGGTATTCAGTATCACTCTTCAATTTTATCCTTTTTTGCTTGATGTCATTTGACTTGTTATTAAGTACATCTATATATTTTTTATAATGATATCTTTCTATTTAATTGACACTCTTAACATGATTAAATATGACAGGGCTGGCTATCTGGTTATATTTTTGTTTGAAGTCTATTTAGCATCCTGTAATTTCTCTTTGCCTCATGTTTGTTTTTTACATCTGGTTCTGCTTGTTGTTAAAATGTACTTAAATTGACAAAAATTGAATATATTTATAATGTACAATATAATGTTTTGGTTTGCATTTATGCTGCAGAATGACTGAATAAAGCTGATCACCGTACTCATTACCCCACATAGCGTGTATGTGTGTGATATTTCAAATCAGCTCTCAGCAGTTTTTAACCATTCGACATATGTTTATCACTACAGTACCATGCCGTATGACAGCCCTCCCAAGCTCATTCCTCCTAACTGAAATCTCGTATCCATGACGAACACACCCCCAACCTCACTCCCAGCCTGACCTCTGGTAGCCATCACTCTACTATGCTTCTGTGAGTTTCAGTGTCCTTTGGATTTGACATATATGTGAGATCACGCAAATTTGGCTTTCTGCAACTATTTTTACTTAGGATGATTTCTTCTGAGTTAATCCATGTTGTTGCAAATGACAGGATGTTCTTTTTAAAGGCTGAATAGTATTTCATCCACACGTGTGCATTTTCACTACCCACTCACCCACGATGAGCACTGAGGTTGATGCTTTGTCTTTGCTGTGTGATAGTGTTGCAATGAACATGGAGCTCAGTCGTCTCTTTGACTCATGGTTTCCCGTCCTTTGGGTGCCCACCCAGTCACAGGATTGTGGATCTCATGTTCTCTCCATCTCTGTCCTCAAGGAACCACCACACTGATTTCCATAGTGTACAATCACACCCCAGGGAGAGTGTGATCAAAAGATAAGGTGAATGTGCAAAGCAATGTTTAAATGTGTTATAGTAAAAGACACAACAGCATTCTCAAAATCCCCCCACTTTGAACACTGTCCCATCATCCTTGCCACTGTCTGAAGCACTCCAAGAAGTTGCTCCTCTCGGTCTCTTTCTGCGGCTGCCTGTGTCCCAAACAGATTCAAAATGTTCACAGAAAATCCTGACAAACAAAAACACAACAGCGTGTCCTCATCCACCGCACTGACCACACCTGGCGCCGTGTGACTTCCGGTTCTTCCCCAAGGGCAAAATGACCACGAAAGGTGAACATTTTCAAGAAATTCAGGATATCAAGAGAGCATGACAGCACAACTACAGACCCCCACAAATGAGGACTTCCAGAATGCTTCAGAAAGTGGCAAGAGCAGTGGGAAAAGTGTTTGAAGCGGCATGGGGTGAGAGGTGGGCAAACTTGAAGGTGGCCAGTGGCGAAGCATCTTCTAGTGGCATATATATTTTGATGCACTTTTGATCACACCTTGCACAAGGCTTCTTTCTTCTCCACACCCTCACCTACACTCGCCTTCCATCCGCTGGGTAATACATTGTACTTCTATCTGACAGATAAGAGGTGATGCCTCATTGCCACTGCAGTGCATCTCCCCACTGTGACACTGAGCATGTTTTCCTGCACCTGTGAGCCATTTATTTGTGTCTTCCTTTAAGAAATGTCTGCAGAGCCTTTACCTTTCTCCAGGTTTTTGAATGCCAAATACATTTAAATCATGCCCTGTATATTGTGAATGCTGTATTTCTAAACATGTGTAAAATGTGTAATTATGTGGAAACTCTGCATTTTGTTACATTCATGAGAAAAGTGTTCTTTTATTTTAATTTTGAGTGCAAGCAACTTGGTTGGGTCCAAACTGCAGCAGGTTTCACGGTCGTCAGGCCCAGTCCTTCATCCTTTATTGGCTCAGTGTCCCCTCCATCCAGCACGGCTCAGGAGTCCTCCAAAGACTTCCCGGCCATCCTGCAGGCCTGTGCTTTGCTGGGTCCCCTCTCCGTCCCCTTCCAGTGTGTTTGATTGCTGGACTTTGTCCTCAGCTCTTCCGGCTGGAAGCACATGTTTCTGCAGGTGCACCAGCCACGCCACGCTGGCAGCTGTGGCCCTATCAGGAGCGAAGTCCCGGGAGTGAGGGCCTACTCCGCCTCCCACAGTCTCCTGCTCCTGAGCAGGCACTTGTCTCTCGAGGCATCTTTGTGCAGTCCTTACGGTTGCTGCCCAGGGAGGACCCAGGTGGTGACTCTGCAGCCCGCAAGGCCAAGCTCCTCCTGAGTTCTCTCCAAATCCCTTCCACACTCCTCCTGCTGCACGGACTGCACTGCCCCCAGATCCCTTGCAAAACCCACTGCTCCCAGGAAGGTGCCTCTGCTCTGCTGTCCTGAGTCACATGCCTGGTTCCAGGGAAACCGGGCCAGCTTATCCTCCAACGCCCCCTTCTGGCTCTCGCTTCTCTGGCTTCTCCCTAGGCTGCATAAGGCCTCACCCCTAAGATCAGTGCTCTGTTGCCGGAGGAGTTGCCTCTCTGACTGAATGAGCCACACCTAATACGTCTGAGTCCTTCAATAAATAGAGTGGCCACAAGCCAAGAGTCTTCGGTCGTGGGCAGGCAGGTACAGAACTCCACTCCTTCCTTGAACTAACCTTACTCCTGTCCTCGCTGGCCTGAGTTTTAATCTCCAGAATTTTGCATGTGATCAAATGTTAGTCCCCTGGGCTCCCAGTCGGGTCCCCATCTTGTGAAGCCATTTCAAGGCTGGCCCAGCAGGATGGATCCCAGTGTCACTCACAAGTCCAGGAAAGGGGATTGACAGTGATCAGCACGACCTCTCCTGGGGAAAGAGTGAGGCGCTGCTGAACTTAGTGATGCCTGATTTGTTTGTCACTCTGCTCAGACCCAAAAATCTGGGCTTTTCTTAATTTTCTCTACGAGCAACACAAATGCCAGCCATGACCACCAGGGGGTGCTGTTGACCTGTAACCACCTGCAGGCTGGAGGGGTTTGGAGCCGAACTGGGTCTCGCCTGAAATAAGGGCAGTGGCTTCCATTTTTCAAGGGCCAGGCAGCAAGATTTCCGCCTGAAGCTCAGTCCTGTTTAAGGGGGTATCAGAGCGTCTGCAGGAGAGTCAGCAGCAGTCCTGCAGGTTGAACCATGGAGCTCCTGTGGGTTCCCAAAGGTGACCGGACACAGCTACTCCTGTCACCTTACCAACGCCGACCTGGACCAACCACGAATCAAAAGTGGTGCTGGTGTGGCGGCTGAGGGTGCTGATTGCCGGCATCCAGGAGGAGTCACCGGTTATCACGACAGCTTAGAATTGAGTTGGATATTACAGCGATGGTTGGGGATGAATTGAATTATTATTACGAAAACTCAAAACTTTGCTCCTTCTGAGCAATGACTGTAAAACAGAGAGCAAAACCGAAGTCTAGGAGTGGAGAGGGTGAAATCAGTGTATTGGCTCCGGCTCCACAGTTTGACACCAAAGACGGTGGACTTGGCCTCGTCTGTTCCTTTGGTGGTGGCTATGGGGATACATGGCTCCCTGGTGGGATCTCTGAAGGCAGCAGCCTTGCCCAAAGGAATCGCCCTCAAGTACACAGGAATTGAGCGACGGCTCACCACGGAGAGCGTCTGACTCCTGCAACTGGGACCTGACTTCTCAAGGGACAGGGACACGGCTGCGTGGCACACAATGATGGAAGTCCTTGGGCATGTTGGTAACAAGAGAGCCCCTAATTCCAGTGGCTTAAAACAGCCCCCATTCACCCCTCGGTCAGAGTTTGGGTCCCCTGCTGTTCAGCAGAAGAAGGTGCTCATGAGGTCCCTCAGGGCCAATGTTAGGGCAGCTCCACCTTGATGGAGCAGCCACTGCCCGCGCCCTGCCAGCGCCAGGCTCACTGAGGCCCGAGCATTAAGGCCCACTGCCAACTGGCTGCGTGGAGAACCCTCTGGGTCCTCATTTCCGGGTGAGGGTCACCCCCAGCATGCTGGTGACCTTGCCACGCTGCTCAGCAGGAAGGAGTAACCGTGACATGTTCAGAAAATTGAACTTTGGGTAATATGACAGTGGATAAGTGCAGAGGGAGCAGAGTTGGGCAATGACAGGAAATCTCTGGTCTACGAATGGTCCACTGGCCCTGTACCAATGTCACCTGTAAGCTGTGGAGACAGCAGAGCAGGAGGCCGCCACCCAGTCCTCTGACTTGGAACCAGCATTTTACATTTTAACAAGTTCCCCAGGGAATGTGTACACACAGCAGCGCCCTGGAACTGTTTAGCTAGAGCAGGGATTGTATAGCCAGAGTGCTTGTGACTGAGTCCGTCTGTCACTTTCTGGCCCTGAGACTTTGGACAACTTGCCTAAATTCTGAATCTCACTTCCATCGTCTATAATGAGCTGGGGAACAAAAATAATGCTGTAGGATCATTTCGAGGAAAGAATTAGTTAATGCCTTCGAACTGCTTAGAACAGAGTCTGGCACAATGTAAGGAATCAGTGAATATGAGTTGGTGATGATGGTGTAGCAAACACAGTAAAAGGGAGATCAGTATGATTACATTCATCAGCAATCTACTCTGGAGCTTTTTAACCCAGGTCCGACAGTATGGCATCATTTTCTGACCCTGAAGCCTAGTGGAAGGGTGAAATCTACTCTGGGTTCTACCCATGAAGGGGAGGGGAGTCAGGCAGGCACCACGTGGAAACGAGATAAGGACCGGGCAAGGGCATTTGAGTACGGGTCTGATGGCTGAGTCACAGGCCACAGCCACCTGCATCGGCCCCTTGCCCATCGGAACCTGCCCATGGTCCCTCCAGAGACAGTAAACGCCACTGAGGCTGAGTTGAAGCACGCGCACCGGAATGCACAGGGCTGGGAGCTCTGCCCATGTGCAACATCCAGCGCAGCTCATGGAACAACCATTCTTCAGTGCTTATTCTAAGAGTCCAGCAAACGTCACCAGGCACTAAGGTGACCTGGCGAGTGAGACCTGATGAGGGTGGGTGACACAGACACTGGCGAAGGGATGGACACACCTGACCACACCCGTATGCACGCCCGGACACAGACCAGCCCAGCGATGCTGTGAACAAGGCTCAGACTGCAGTGCCCAGGTCCCGCCCCAGCTCCAGCCCTTCCCGGAGGATGACCTTGTCTTCAAGAAGCCCTTCCACCCCTGGGCGTCTGTCTATCTGCCTGCAAACTGGCGATAACAAGAACAGGCATGCATAGTGTGCTTAACAGAATTATTGGCAATGAACAAGTGCCTAACAGATGCTAATAGTCACTGTCATCAGCAGTAAGTAAATGAGCTAAAGACAAAATGAGTGAGTCTCAGGCTCCTGGTTAGGCAGATGGGGCCAGGGTGAGGGTTCATCTTTGTGCACACAGTGCGGGAGGGGTGAGGATACGGAGCTGGCTGGGTGAGACGTTGTCTTCCCCGGCGCTGACGGGATGAGAAATCAGTGGAAAAGGCTCCTGAGACAGCGCGTCCCCATGGGCGTGGATGGCGCGAGGCTGGAACGTTTATCACCTGACGCAGAGAGGGAGGAAGGCCCGGTTCCGGCTCCCCTCCCCGGCCTCCCCCGCCCCGCCAGCCCGAGCCCCTGGGCTCTGCGGAAGGAAGAGACCTCGTGGGGGGTCACAGCTCACTCCCACGCATCCCGATTTGAACTCAGGCCCAGGCCACGCGGCTGCTGCTGAGTTGAATCTAAGACCTTTCCTGGTGCTAGCAAGTGACAGAACCTGTCCCCCCTGGCCTGCCACTCCTCCGCACTGGGCACCCCAGGTCGCCAGCTCCAGGTCACCCCTTCCTCTCCAGGATCCACACCGATCCATCAGCAGGTCCCACCGGCCCACCTTGAGCAGCAGCGGCGGCTGGTCTGGGTCACTTTCTCCTGCCCTGGTCTCAGCCCCGGACTCGGGATGGCTGTGGGCTCCTGACTGGACCTCCGGCTCCTCTGCGGCCCCCTGCAGGCCACGAGTGGCACATCGCAAAGGACAATGAGGCCCAGCGCCGGCCTTTGTCCTTTCAGTCTCCCCAGCCTGAGAAGCGTTTCTCCCGGAAATCCACCTGCTTTCCCTCGCTGCACCCACAGCCCCTAAACCTGCACCCGATCAAGCTCCCCCGTATCCACTTTCCTTCCACTCACAATGCAACTGTCTCCAGGAGGTGTCCTTGGTATTGCTTCAGAGCCTTTCCTCTGCACTGGAACATAAGACCGGGGTCTAGGGGCCTTGCCTGCTGTGCCACTGCTCAGGCCTCGGAGTACGCGAGGCACCACGTCAGCGAGTGGGAAGTGCTGAGTGGATGCAGGGTCAGAGGGCCGCACTAGAACCTGCCTCGAGTGCTGCCATAAGGGCTAAACAGACGGATGGTGTCAGAGAGCTCGGTGTGCGCCTCTCTCCCCTCTTCCTTCCTTCTCGGGTGCTGTCTCCCGGGAGCTCCAGTGATTAGGCCTGCAGAGGACCGCAGCTGCCCCTTGAGGCCGGGCCGTGGCCCTTCCTGGCCCTGTCTCGGGGATACACTCACGTGGGCCGGTGTGAGAAGGGCCTCAAATTGGCAAGCTCCACCTTTCACTTGGCACAAGGCTCACAATTTGGAACTTGAGCGTGACAAACAGGATCTGAAGTTGCCTCTCCAGCCATTGGGGGCCGCCCGACTCTCCCGTGACTGGGCTGCAAAACCAACTGACAGCCCTGCGCCCAGTCCCCAGGGAACCCAGCGGAGGCCTCTGAGGGGAGCCACACTCTGATGTTCCGAGTCAAACTCAGAAGAGCATCTGGAAGTAATTTAAACTAAGGAATTAGTGATTTGGAGGCTAAGTAGTAACATGACTTTTAAAAAGTAAATACAAGAGACTTTAGCCCATGATCCTCAAGGTTCACACTTCCACTTGTGTGGATTTTCCTAACGAAGGTAAATCAGCCGACTCTTCGTCTGGGTGCCGGCTCCGGGTGGCTGACTGGCTGCTAGAGGGACCCACGGTGTCCTGGAGGGGGGCGAAGGGAAATTCTGGGCTCCCGGGCCCATTCCAGAGGGACCAGGAAGGCGGAGACTCGGGGACCCGACCTCTGCAGAGAGCAGGGCCCTGGTCAGGCGGCAGGGCCTCTAGAGGACCCCACGGGGCTCGCCCCACCAGGGCTCTGCTACTCTTCTGTAATTCTCTCCTCCTTTTGAATCGCGGTGCCTTTTGGTGTGATTTCTTCAACTTCTTTCTGTTTGGAATATTTGCACCACCGAGTCCTGCGCTGCAGTGGGAGAACAGTGTTCGAGGAGCGGAGGGCCCTTCGGGGCTTTTATTTCTTGTTCCTAGTCCGGGGCAAGAAGGAGAAAGGACGAAGCAGACTCCAGTCCCTTAGACAGAAATAATGGGGCGCGCTGTAGATCTCGCTGGCGGTGGTAGGAGGCTAGAAAGATTTAAATGAAAGATATTTACACTTCTGAGATCAGGTTTAGGACCAGAGGAGAAACTGCGCCTCCTTCAGAAGCCTCCAGGAGTCCCTTGGCAGAGGTTGGGGCCGTGTCTACACCCGCGGAGGCTGGAACAGCTGGACCATCAGGCAGCAGCAGGAGCCACTTAAAAAGTGAAGTCCTTCCACCAGGCGGGCGGGAACGCGCGGTCCACTTCCGAGTCGGGCCGTGGTTCCTGGCGCCTCCTCCAGCAGACCCGGACCCCCGACCCGCCTGCCCGGCGGGGCGCCCTCCGGAGCCGGACCGGACGCCAGCCCTGGCACGCCCGCACGGAGTCCTTGCTGGGGGCTTGGGGGCCCGGCCCCGGCCTCTTCCTCCAGAGGCTGGACTGGGGCGCGGGGTGCGGGAGCAGAGGGAGGGGACCCGGGCCGGTGGAGGCCGAGCCGGCTTCCCCTGCGGGCGGGAGCGTCCTCGCGCGCCCCCATGGAATCTGGGGCGTGAGCGCGCGCGTGTGCACGTGCGCGCGCGCGAGCGGCGGGAGCTGTCTTACCCCGTGGTTCCGAGAGCGCTGGGCGGATGCGCCCCGAGCAAAGGCTGCGCCGCAGCGGCGAGTCCGCGACCTGACCGCCTCCCTCACACCCAGGGCGCCTGCACCGCTCACGCGCGTGTCCCCGCCGCGCACTGCAGACAGGCCCGGGGTCGCCGCCCTGGAAGCCCAAGCAGCAGGAAGTTGGGCAGGGGCGGGGCCCCCGGGAGGCGGGGACAGCGGGTGCAGCGCGTTGGGTCGCGGGCCCCGGGCGGAACCGGGCGGACTGCGGGCGGGAGGCTGCGGAGCGGGCGCTGACCCATGGACTCGGGTCCCCGCCCGCGCAGCAGCTCAGCGCCCCGAGTGTCCCCGGCGCGGGGACGGGGGCGGGCGGGGCCTCTCGGGGGCGGGGCCTTGTGGGCGGGGCGGGATCGGTGGGCGGGGCCTCTCGGGGGCGGGACTGGCGGCCCAGGCGGCGCTGGAAAAAGTTGTCCCGGGCGCAGCGCGAGCAGCCTGGCGGCGCGGACCCGGGCGTGGACGCCGAGACGCAGCGGCCGGGTGGCGGCCGGGGCCGGGCATGGGGCGGCCGGAGGGCGCCTTGGGCGGGCAGAGCGGCCCGGGTCGGCGGCGGGCGGCCTGACGGCGGCAGGATGCGCTCCGAGGGCGCGGCCCCCGGGCCGGCAGCGCCGCTGTGCGGGGCTCTGAGCCTGGTGCTGGGCGCGCTGCTGGGCAGAGGTGAGCAGGGCGCGGGCGCGGAGGGAAGGGGTCCCAAAAGCGGGCGCGGAGAGAGCCCCGCAGCCGATGGGGTGGGAACCGCGTCGGGCCGTGTCCACCCAGCGCGCCTCTGCGGAAGGCAGGACGGGTGGCCCCGGGGCTGGGAAAGTTAGCCAGGTCCGGACCCCCCAGCCCACCCAGAGCACCCCGTCCTGAGGGCTGCTCCGGGCGAGGAGGGGGCGTGGCTGGGCGCTGGGCGCTGTCCGGGCCCCGGGAGCCCGCCGGCCCGCACCGTCACGCCTGGAGCTGTGTGTCGGTGTCCCGCGCCCCTCTCCTCCGCGCTATGCGCGCCGCATTCCCAGCTCAGGCGAAGCGGCTTGGGGTGCGGGACGCAGACCCGGCCCTCAGCGTTCCCTTTCGGCAACCACCGGGTCCCAGGACCCACGCTGCTTCGTCGCGCCCCTCGCCGGGACCCCAGGATGGGCTGGCAGGAACCCGGGGCTCTCCGCAGGTGCCCCAAATGTGGGCCAGTGTGTTTGGGGGCGCGCGAGGGGAGGCCAGTGCAGGTCTTGCGCCCGAAGGGCTTCCCCCAGCTGAGTCTCCGGAGAGCTTCCCCTGGGTCGCCTTGTCCGAGCCACAAGGATGACGACTCTGCTGGGGTTTGAGGCATGCATGCGCGGGACCTGAATTGGGGCGCCCAGAGGACCCCCACAGGTCCTGTTGTCATCACCACCGCCGCTCCGAGGCTACGCCTGGCGGCGGGGCGGGAGGGACGGTCATTGAGGAGCCTAGGAGCAGCTGCCCGGGCCGGGCGCGGTCGGGCAGCGCGGGGAGCGGTGTCGCCTCGCTGCCGCCGTGCTGGCTGGGATCTCGGTCCCGGTGAGGGCCGGGTGCGCGCGTGTGTCCTGCGCCTCCGTGCAGCAGGGCGGGCTACGCACAGCCGGGGGCTCTGAGTGAGCAGAGAAACCTCAAATCCACCCGACGCAAACCGTGATCTCGCTCCCGACTGGAGCTCCGGGCTGGGCTGGAAATGCATAGGGAGAGACAAGTTGCCAATTGGTGTTAAAAAGTAGGGCTTGCTTTTCAGAAGTCTATATGCACCGTCTGAGATTGCAGAGAAATCTGCCTCCCTGGAGGGGCCGCCTCCCCCCCCCCGGGGGGGCAAGTTTGTGTTGTGGACTCGTAAGGTGGCTGCGCCGCGTGTGGGCTGCTGTTTTATTTAAAAGCAAAAACGTTCAGGAGCCGCTGCCTGGAATCTGCTGTTGGCCCTTGGACGGTTTTCAGGGCTCAGCTTCCTTGTAGTAAAGTGACCATTTGAAATCCCTTCCCAGTGTAGCTCCCCCGATGCTAAACTGACTCAGTGACTGGGAAGCACTGGGGTGGGGGTGGGGTGGCAGGCAGGCCTCCTGCTGGTCCTCAGTCCTCCAGAGGAAGTAATCCCGGGAGGGAGGAAGCTGAATGAATGTGCCTCTCCAAGCAAGCTGTGGACTTTTCTGTTAACATTCAGATTCCAAGCGTGCATGTGTGCGTGTGTGTGTGCACGTGTGATTTAGTCCCTGCTACAGACATGCATGCCAAGGGGCCGCGGCAGCAGTTTAGTGGAACATGGACCTGGGACCCAGCTGGAGATGGGGGGATGCGGGTGGCTAATGGGCCGATCCCGCCAGTCCAGAGCCTCTGGCCAGGCGCAGGGCCGCCTGGACGAAGAGCTTTTCTCTGGCTACTGCACCGCACGGCGGTGTGATCCCCTAGCTTCTCATCCGCAAGTGTTTTGTTCTTTTGTTTTTGTTTTTGTTTTTCTTTTTCTTTTTTTTTCTTTTGGCCATTTATTTCTCACCATCCAGAAGAGCAGTTCACTCCCCCCTCTGATTCCTCCTCGAATAAAATGTCAGCCCTCTCAGACATCTTACAAAAAGGAGCGCGCTCTGACCCTTGCCTGAACATATAATGTCTTAAAAATATGTGGGTGAGGCCATCTCTGACCTGTCCTGCAAGAATCGAATGCTGATTTCTGGAATCCTTGAGACCTCTGGCCAAAGTTTAGTACCAACTGTATGTATATTTTTGACTACGAATCCAGAAGTTTTGCAATTTGCCAGGGTATGGAAAATACATAATTATTCTTGGGCGTTTCCATAAATAGACAAAGCTTTGAGAGGAGAGAGCCTTTTGCCGGGATTGAGGATTGAGGTAGCAGACACACCGTCTCCGTGTGCTGGGGCTGATGAGTCGGCTGGCACGGCAGTGGCCCAGGCACGGGGCGCTGAGATGCTCGGGGAAGTGAGTGGCCGGGGTTATCACCTGTGGGCCGTGCCACAGGGACCATAGCCTGTGCTCTGGAGTCATGGTTTTAAGATCCGGAATTACTGGGGTCTTTGGATGGTAGGACAGGGAGGGCGGGTTGTGTAGCATCACACAGGCACTGTTCACGCCCCGTGTCTGGTCTGCAGTGCTGTCCTGTAATTGAGCACATTGGTGATTTTGCCTGAAACACAGGCATCTTCATGGGGAGGAGGAGAGTAAAGGCCTAATTTGGATCATGCTTGGCTGGCGAATGAATGAAATCCCCTTGGGTGTGGGGTTCTGGTAAGGGTTTGGGGGCTGTACTGCTGTGAGGAGGAGGAGGTTTGCAGGGTGGGGAGGTCCTTCAGTGGCCCGTGCCCTGCCCACTGTGCCCTGATAGGCCATGCCTGCACGTCGGAAGCCACTTGGATAAACCGTCAGACGCTGGCTTATCCTGGTTTCCGCTTGCTTGCGGACCTCCGGACTGGCAGACAACGTGACCTGCAGGCAGGGGCTATTTTGTGTCCACCATATTTCAAAAAAAATGTTAAGTTCCCAGCATTTTAAATGAGAGGACATCACAATTTCCACATGTGTCCATGTATCAAAACATCGTGTTGTATTCCATAACTACTTACAGTTTTTATGTGTTAATTTTTTTTGTTTTAAAGATTCTATCCCCAGTTTGCCAGGAGCTAAGTAGAATTTTATGAGATGCTCCCTTAGGTCCACTGAGATGTTCAGATAAATGATCTCCTTTAGGGGACAAAAATAATCAGGATTCTAACTGCACTTAAAGGGGGCCACCGCACACCTGGGTGCGCATCTCACCCGCTGCCTTGGTGCCAGCGCCGAGCAGCTGTGCCCTCGGGTGTGTTTCTGCAGCTCGCCTCTCCCCCACTTTCCTCTTCCCCTTCTCCCTTCATTGCAGCCCCCACTGAGTGCTTGATCACCAGGGTCAGGAGAGCCGCCAGGAGCAGCTCCGAGCCCTCTGTTCAGCGGCTGGGTCGCACCTCCATGCGTGGAGGTGAAAGCAAACCCCATCTTACAGATCTCATGCATGCATGGTCATGGAGAGCGAGGGTAATAGAAACACCTCTCTGGTGTATTAATTGGAGTGAATTAATGCAATAAGTACAATGTCTGATGCATGGAAGTTTTTACAGAAATTCATATTGTCTAAAAGTTAGGTTTATTACGGTCCAATTTCATACAATAAAATTTACCCTTTTCAAGTAGATGGTTCTAAGTGGTGACGAAGGCAGAAGGTCAATATAAACCATTTCCTTCCTCTACCCCAGCCCCTAGCAACACCCCTCAGGTCTTGAACTCTAGACTTTTGCCATTTGCACAATGCCTTGGAAATGGGTCTGTGGAGTCTGCAGCCTTCACGCCGGCTGTCCGTCCATTATCACAATAGATCTATTACTCACTCTACACCCATCCTTTGTTCCTCTGCAATGCTAAACTGGATTCCATCACATGGATGCACTGCCATCTGTTTCCCAAGTCCTCATAGTCAGAGGACTTGGGAGGTTTTGGTGATCACAGAATGAGTGGCCATCAACATTCACAGAAGGGTTTTCATGGGACTCCCGTTCATTCCCCCCGGGTTGCTGTGCATTCAACTGCACTGCAGACTCTTTTTAAACATGGCTTTAACTCCACATTCCCACCCGCCATGGATAAGTGTCCCAGGTGCTTTGTGTCCCTCGCAGCACTCAATGAACCCTTTTCTGTTGTTTGTGTTCAGCCTTCTTATAGGCGGTGGGAGGGATTTCTCGGAGTTCCATGTCCACCCTTCATGACCATGTGGCAGATTCTTCCTCCTGTTTCATTCCCAGCTCTGTGGCTTCTTTGGTGAAATGTCTTTTTCCAACTCTGTGCCCGAGTTTTACTGGTTGTTTCCTTATCATTGATCTTTGAGGGGACTTTCTATATTCTGGGTGCAAGTCCTTTCTCAGATCCTGCTTTCCAATTTTCTCCCAGCAGGTGTCTTTGGAAGAGCAGAGATTTTAGTTTTAATGAAGTGGAGATTATTAATGCTTTCTCTTAATGACTGGTTTTTGGCAGCACCTGTATGTGATCTTTGCCTAACCCACGGTCAGAAGGGTTCTCTTGATGTCTACACTGGATCAGTTCTCTCCATTCCTGCTGTCTGTTCTCTAAGTTCACTGAGAGAGGAGTGTGGAAATCTCCAATGAAGTTGTGGCTTTGTCTGTTTTTCATTTCAGTTCTCCCAACTTTTGCTTCATATCTTTTGAAGCACTAATTTAGGTGCATGCACAGTTAGAATTATCATGTCCTTTTGATGACTCACTCCCTTTACCATGAGATACGACTCATAACTTCTTGGAAATATTTCTTGTTTTTAGGTCTGTTTGGTCAGACATTAATACAGCCACCTCAGCTTTCTTCTGATTAGCATTTACATGGCAGTAGCTTTCCTATCTTTTTACTTTTAATCAGTGTCTTTATATCATCCCTTATAGATAGCGTAGAGTTGAATCTCACTTGTTTATCCAATCTGATAATCTCTGCCTTTTAATCATGGTGTTTAGACCATTTATATTTAATGTGATCATTCATGTTGATAGTAAGAGTTAACATTTTGTTCATTTTTTTAGTGTTCCCTCTTTCTTTATCCCTTTCCCCTCTCTTTCTGCCTGCATTTATATTAAGTATTATTTATAATTCCACTTTATCTCCACTATTGGATCATTATTTATACTTCTTTTGAAATTTTGATCATTGCCCCAAGGTTTACAAAATGCATCTTTAGTTTAGCAAAGTTTATATTCTAGTTATGTTATGCTGCTTTGTAAGTTGTGTAAGAACCTTGAAAGAACACATTCCCAGTGCTTTTCTGCTCCACATGCAATCTTCCCAAGAGACACGCTCTTAACACCACCAGTGTGGTTGAGGGAATCATCAACTGCAGGTTATTCTGTACCTTTTTAAAAATCATGCTCTAATTTCTCCGCTGGCATTTCTGTGGGAATTATTTCTCTCCCACCTGCAGACTGAGTACTCTCATTCATGCACCCTGAAGATTTAGAAGTTGCTGGCTTCAAGGAGAAGGAGAAGGTGAAGTACAGCCCAGCCAGAGTCTGAGTTAGCAGAATTTCTACAAGGATGAGTCCCAGCTGCTCTCCCAGGGGGACCGATTTCTCTCCTTCTGCAGAGTGGGCCTGCTCTTTTCTCTGGTTGATGCTGTTCCTCCTGGGTGGTGGGTGTGAGGACCATTAAGTTCACCCTTGCAAAGGGCTGGTGCCCTAAAGGCACTAAAGACTTGGTGTAGACCCTCGTGTCTGCTCTGCACGAACCATTACTCCTCTCCTCCTCTATGCTCTTTGTGTGTTCAGCAGCGGGGCGCGGTTTACTTCTTCTCTGGCTTGTGACCATCCTCCACTCCCTACAAGCGGAAGCTTGATTTCGAGCACCCTTCCTGACACTTCTTGAATGCAGTGCTCAGAATGGTTGGTTGTCAGCAGCAGAAATATTCTGGAGCCACCTAAAAACATGAATCATGAGGAACTGGGAGACCCCAATTCTTCAGAAAGCTGGGGATCTGGGCTGTCTGAGAAGAGGAAGTAGCCTGCTCCCTGGTCCCTGCAGCTGTCCTTGCTGTTTACCCTGCTCAGGGAGGCAGGAGATCTGATCATTTTATTTATTCTTGTCTCAATGCTCAGAATTGAGATTTCAGGGAGCAGGAAGCCCATAACTGGAATCACTTGAGAGTCACTGGGACTCTTAACACACGACAGCCAGGCGGGCCAGATCCTTGGTATGGTGCAGGGGGCAGGTGCAGGGATCGCTGGTCCTTCTCGTCTCCAAAAGGCCCCAGTGTCTCCAAAGGGGAGTCAGCCCCACCTCCATCTAGAAGGGGTACAGCGGCCTGGGGCAGTCCCAGCCTTTCCCACCTCAGGGGAAAGCGTTGTGACACCAGGGGAGCAAAGGAGAGGCCGTCAGTGACAGCAGGCGGGGAGGTGCTGGATGCGGAGCCCACTGTGCCCTCCTTCTGGCTGTGAGCTCAGTGTGGACTGCAGGGCCGTGGAGGGCAGGGTGCCCAGGCCGGGTCTCACTCTCTGTGAGGCGGTCACAGCTGCTGTGCAGGGTGCCTGAGGACAAATGATGACCAACTTGGCAGCTCCCCAAACACTTCCTGTACAGCTTCGAGTGATGGAGGAGATCCCTCCCCGTTCCGGAGTCAGCAGGCAGTGCCCTCCCACATCTCCAGGGGAGGCCCTCCCTATCCCTCGTGGCCTCTGGTGTTCCTGGCTTGTGACTCCTGCCACTTCCCCTGGGTGTCCTATCTGTGTGTCCCTTCCTGTCCACCTATAGGGTCACTTGCCATTGGGCGGGAGGCCCCATCTATCCAGGTGACCCTGTTCTGAGACCTTCAGGCTAAGGACATCTCCAGGACTCCTTCTCGGAGTGGGGATGTGCTCAGGGGTTCGCACGGACACATCTCTGTGGGCCACCAAAGCGCTGTGCACAGAGGACTTGGCAGATGGCGGTGCCCAGTTCACCATGGCCGCTGACCATGGAGCCATGAAGAAGAATCGCGTAGAAAGGAGCAGTGGAACCCCAGAGGGGCATTTCCAAAGTAAGCGAGAATGATGTTAAAATCCAAACAAACTAAAACAGCATGCTTGAGCATGTCCGCGGAGAGGAACCGCACCAGAGTGCGACTGCCCCGGCCACCCTTCTGCCAGATGCGGCCTCTGAGCCCCCACCACTGTCTCAGACGCCCATCTCCAAGTTCCCAGAGCCATGAGGCGCATGCACAGCGACGCCGCGTCCCTCCTGGGCTGACTGCTCTCCATCTCCCTTGCCCAGTTGCTCCTTCAGCCCCTAGCTGCGTGTTCCCTCACTGTCTCCAGAGCTCAGGGTAGAGAGTGTGGGTTCAGCACCACCTGTGTGGCACAGCAAGGTCCACTAGCAGGGATGGGGGAATCTGGTGATCCCCAAATAAAGGAGCCTGAAGGAGACCCCTCCCCCCGCTACTCCGACACATGCATGTACTCGCGCACACACACACGCGCACACACACACACACGCACACAATTCAGTGGTCTTCTCCTTGAATTATAGCTTAGTGTACATTTTAAGAAGAACAACAAAAGAAACTAAAGAGAAAACTCAAACCGTGAAAAGCAAACAAAACCCAGAAATCTCACACACTGCAAGCAGGCTGGACATTGGAAATGTGGTTTTGTTTCCACTGGAAGCAGTTTTTCCCCTACCCCATGATGTTCCTTGAAGGTGTACAAAATTATTCTGAGTTTTGGTTGTGACTCCCATCTCGGTCAGTTTCCTTGTCGCTGGGACAGTACACCTGACACCTGCAACCTAAAAGAGGACAGGCTTATTATGGCTCACATTCTGGCCCCGGTCAGCCAGCTCCAGTGGGAATCCACATGGTGGAGGTGGAAGGGCAGGGGGTGGAAAAGCTGCTCACATCATGGCAGACAGGAAGTGGAGCGGAAGGGAGGAGCCTGGAAGGTAGATAAGCCCTTCCAGGTCGACCCCAGTGGCCACCTCTTCTGACCAGATCCCAGCTCCCAACACAGACCAGCTGTAGCACTCCCTAATCCGCCTTTCCACGAGCCCTGGCTCTGAGTGTGAGACTTTGTGGCGACTGGGGAGGCATCCAGTTGAAAATGACCGAAAATGCAGCTCAGAGGAAGCCATCCCAAGCGAAAAGAGGAAAAGCACTAGCACAGACTGAGACGTCCGTGTGGGCTTCAGGCACAGCTGGATCCAGGAACCATGCAGTGTCCCTGGAGACCATTCCCGTCCTCTTGGCTCCTCTGTCCTCTGCCTTGGCTTTATTTGGGGGTGATCATCGTCCCTTGGTGCCCCAGGTCTGTGTCAGTCGCTGTGACAACAAGGAGTAGGAGGTTGTGATTGGCCAGGTCGAGGGCACACCGATCCAGGAGCTGGGGGTGTGGTCATCTCCCAACTGTCAGGACCCTGGACCCTGAAGCCCAGAGACAAAGGGCTGGATCAGGAGGCGGGCACAGACAAGAGCAGACAGAGCCCTGTCCCCCGGGTGGACAAAGCGAAGGGCCCAAGGCTGCTGGCACGCTGCTGTGCGCACTCCCCTCGGCCCAGCTCCAGGTCCCCACCCGGGTGACTGTCGTGTCTCCTGTGCATTCACTCATCAAACGTCTCCCCAGCACGGACAGGGACGAGGCCCTGCAGTGGTCACATCTGTGTCACTGACCCCTTTGTGTGGCCCAGGAGGCCGTTCCTGGCCGGGACTGCAAGCTTCCAGGGTCTCTGCCAGGGAGGATGCCCCAAAGCCCTGCCTGGGACCCGGCTGATGGAGAAACTTGACTCCATTTGGGGGATTTGCTCCGCTCCAGCTTCGGTTCTTCTCGGCCTCTGTAGTTGGACGCCCTCTGCTCTTCCCCATCTGCGAGCCTCGGGTTAGCCCCCAGCCACTGCTGCCTCCGCAAGTGCACAGACAGCAGCTGCGCGCGTTCCCTCCACATTCACAAGCCTCCATCTCCCTGTCTGCTTGGGTCCGGTCAGCACAGTGCGTCTCTGGCGGCGACTGCCCACCTCTGCGGGCCGGCAGTGCCTGGCCACGGCCTGCCCCATGTCCCCCGCCTGGCGCTGAGCCCTGGCGGTGTCAGTTCTTCCATGAGTGTCATGTGTAACAAAGAAAGCCAAGGTCTTCCTGGTCCAGCACCCAATCCAGGGTTGCGTGCTCATGTCTGTTAGTTGGAAACAGTGCCTCCATTTCTTTTGTCCTGCGTAACCCTGGTGAGCTTTAAGAGTCCAGGACAGATTATGCGACTCAGTTTGGTCCCAGGCCGTTTGGAAATTGCAGTTGAGTGCAGTCCTCACTGCTCTGGCCCTTCCACACACTGAGCTCTGGGTGTGGACGACCGTATATCTGTGCCATCTCATTGTCACCCACGTCCCGGGTGAGCCCCGAAGGACTCTCTCCACCTGTAGTGTTCCCTGTGGTGAGGGCCCCCAGAGCCGCCCTTCTCCACAGGAACCCCACCCGTCGCCCTCTCCTTGCTCTCGGCAGCTCTTCCCGGAATGTCCTGGGCCCAGCCTGGTCGGGTCCCTGCCCCTCCCTCGATGTCCATGCGCCCCCGCTGCTGGAGGCTCCCGGGGTGGACATGGGGCAGCTGCCACCCAGCCGTGGCCAGGGGAGGGGACCAGGTAGGACAGGTAGGACAGGACGTCCTGCAAGGAGTGGAAGGGCGTGGCCCCGTGTCTCTGCGGGGGTCTTTCTTACTCACTGAGGGGTCCCTATTCCAGTCCGGGGCACCCCACTTAGGGAGACCCCCCACCCCCTGCCCTTCCCTGACAAGTAGGGGGCACCTCTTCCTGCTGCCCCTGCATAACCACATGCCCTCAGCTTCACTCTCCTGGGAAAACACTTACCTGTGCACACATGCACGTGTGTTTGCACACTCACATTTACACACACTTGCACCCACCCCAGGAACAGCCCTTAGTTTTTGGTCACAGGTGATCAAAATCCAGATGGAGGAATTTAACACAGCCCCCGACTGCAGTGCTCGGTCCCATGACCACTCCCCTTCGCATGAGTAGACAAGACATGGCATTTCTTCATTTGAGTTAATAGGGACCTCACCGTTTCTTAAAAACATGGGTATTCGGTTTATGTGGCTTTGGCTGAAAAACGCACATGTAGACACACAGGACTCATTTTGGAAAATGTTCTGGAAGAGGAAGTATTCCAGGGAAGTGCATTGAAAGCGCCCATCTTCAAAGACACGCGTTGCTAGCAACGTCGAGGTCCATGTTGTCCAAGGTTTCAGTCTGTCCAGCACATCAGTGTCACCTGCACTGCAGTGACTTCATAACAAGTTTTCTCTAGTTCACATTTTTTCTTTTAATCTGACCTTTGCCCTAAGCAATCCTTTTTATGAAAGCCACTGTTTTACATACTAATTGCTCTTCCCTCCACCACATTAAGATCAACACATAACAGATAACATGTGCAAAGGCCCGTCCTTCCGTGTTTCCCTAGATCAACAGCCTCAGGCCCGGGTGCGGGCTGGGCTGGTGGATCTGGCAGCAGCCATGTCTTCCCCATGCTGTGAGTACCCTGTTGCATCTTCTGCCATAACTTTGAAGGAAGCTTCCAGGAAAGATGGAAAATGGTTTCTGAAATTCTGGAAAGGGTTACAGCTCAGTTGTAGAGCAGTTGCTTAGCGTATGTGAGGCCCTGAGTTCTACACTCAGCATTGCAAAAAAAATTACGCTAAATGCAATGCTGAAAGGAGAAATCTACAGACAGACAGAGGGACAGTCTTTGCAGCCAAGGAATGTGTGCCAACAAGACAAATGTCAGTGCTGAGCCGCCGTCGCAGGAAGTCGGCCTCCGTAATCGGGTGTCCAGTTATCCCAGACCACGACAGTCCTGGGTTCTAGTCCATCTGTCAATATTTAAGCCAACTCTCCCCAATTATAAACCTCTATGCCCTTTTCAAATAAATATAAAAATCCTTAGAATTTTGTCCCTTCTCCCAGGAAAGGGGACAAACGTCCTCTAGGATTGTGTGCTGTCTTGTGCAACCCAAAAGAACCAGCGATAAACTCCGCCTTCCGGGCTATGTAACACAAAACAAGTAATTTCCCAATTTCATCATAGAAGACGGAGCGTGCCCTTTAATGCTACGCATAACTGAAGACTCTGATCACACACAGCCCGGTCTCCAGTTGAGAAATGCCAGCCTGACTGGAGCTGACACAACTTCAAGCTTGGAGGATGTGCCTGGGAGGTCTGGGGTGGGAGCCGCCCTCCTGCTGAGGTGAACCATTGCACCCTTCGCCCCAGCAGGAGCCTGGCAAAGGAGGCGGCTTCTGGAGGGGCACGCCTGTGCTCTGAGCTGCTGCGGGGCCGAGACCTGGAATCGTGAGGGTGCACCCAAGGGTGAGTGTCCAGAGGGGGAGGGCCAGTGGCCAGGCCACTGAGGGAGGGCTGTTGGAGGACTTGCTGGTGGAGCGCTTGACTGATAGAGGCTGTTCACAGAACACCTGGATGGAGGACTTGGATGGAGGACTTTATTAAATTACCTGGATGGAGCTCTTTGATGGTGTATCGGTGGAGTACTGGTGAAGCATTTTACTGATGGAGGACTGTCCACGCGGAGTACTGATGGAGGACTTAGAGACTGATGGAGGACTATGATGGACTATTTGATGGAGTACCACAGGAGAACTTGGCACCCTGCCCGGGTGCTGGGGTAGCGCTCTGAAAGGGCAATGCAGAGTACTTGGGTGGTGTGCAGGGGTGCAGCCCCTCCCCTGGCATGGGCATCTTAACCCTGCAGTTCAAGGTTTCAGCCTCCACCCTCGGATGCCAGCCCGTCCACCCTCAGCTGTGGCAAGCAGACCTGCCGAGTGCACTGCCCGCGGCTCTGTCCAGGGGGCCGGGGCCGGGGCTGCGATGCCAGTGGCCACCTGCAGGGAGCCGAGCAGGCCCAGGAGGGAAGCAGCGTCCAGCCGGGGGCCGGGTCCTGTCACTCCCTGCCCCTCCCTTGCCTTGGCTGCCTTGGGATCCTGGGGTCGAGGCTGAGCCCAGAAGCAGCCCCACCTGGATGCCTGCCCGCCCGCATGTGTGGCCCGGCCGCCTTGCACCCACCCTGTCTCCGGCTCCCTCCTGTCCCTCGCGCTGCCCCTCCCAAGTCCCTTCCTTGGGCACTGGCGAGGCACAGCGTGGTTTCCTTGTCTCCCTCACCCTGGAAGCCCCCATTCTCCACTGTCCCTGCTCCCCCAGGCTGGCAGTGGCCCCAGCATAGGCACAGTCTGTACCTGAGCATCAGTGGCCTCTGGACTCTTCCCTTGCTGCGCAGTCGACACCTTCAGGCCTCTCTGTTGAGGTAACTGCAGGTGTTTCATGCACATTCACAGCTGCTTTCTCTTTACTGGAGTCTGAGGTTCTGAGCAACAAGGGTGCAGGGAAATGATACAACACGAAGTCGGCCTCCAGCAGACCCCACCGTGTAGGGTGGAGGTGGGCAGCCTTCCCACTGCAGCTGGGCCGTTTCATTTTATTCACTTTTTTTTCTGTGCAGGGATCGAACTTGGGACCTTGCGCTTGCAAGGCAGGCGGCGGAACCCCTGAGCTAAATCCCCGGCGGAGTCATTTCATTTTATTTTGCTAACATTTATTAGCCCGAGTTTGGAATCCAGAACCATTACCCTCATCCCGGGGAGCTGGCACAGATGCATGTCACAGCTTAGCTCCTCCACATCCCCTTCTTCTCCTTCCTCAAAGCCGCATCCATCTCTGGTCCTCTTCTCCGTTTGCAAAAGATCCTCCTCCCTGTTTCTTGTTACCTTTTATTTTGCTCTTTCATTTGTTTATACTCTGGGTTTCTCACATAAGAGACACCTTGCGATATTTAAGCCTGTGTGTCTGATTTATTTCACTTGACATTACGGTCCCAAAAGGCATCTATTTTTCTACAAATGATTCAAATTTATCTTTCCTTATAGCAGAGTAGTGCTCCATTGTGTTTAAGCACATTATCTTTACCCACTCATCTGTTGATGGACATACAGGGCACTTTCAAGATTTAGCATTATGAGCTGTGCTGCTATCAACGTGGGTGTACATGGATCACTGTTATTACGGTGTCTTGAACTCTCTGGAGGATACCTAGGAAGTGAATTGCTGGGTCAAAAGGAATTTCTGGTTTTAGTTTTTTGAGGAATCTCCACACTGATTTCCACAGTGGTTGTACTAGTCTACACTCCCAATAACAGTATAGAAGGGTCCTTTTGTCCCACAGCCTTGTTAGCATTGTTATTATTTGATTCCTTGATGATGGCCATTCTTTCTGAGTAAGATGGGATGGCAGTGTTGTTTCAATTTATATTTCTGTAATGAGCAGTGATATTGAACATTTTCATGTATTTATTGGCCATTTATACTTCTCCTGAGAAGTGTTTATTCACTTCTATTAGTCATTTTTGATTGGGTCTTTTATTTGGGGTAAGTCTAAGTTTTTATCAATTCTTCGTATATTCTGGATATTAGTCCTCTCTCTGAGGTGTAGCTCATTCTGTAAGTTGTCTCTGATGTGATCACATTTGTTGACTCTTGTTGTTATTTCTTGTGCAATCAGGCAGTTGTAGTCCATGCCTTTGACTTCAAGAGTTTTACCTATTTTATCTTCTATCTGGCTGAGTCTTTCTGTTTTAACGTTTAGATCTTCCAACCATGTGATTGTAGGTTAGTACCTGGTCAGGGATATGGGTCTGGCCTCAGTCTTCTGCACGTGGACAGCCACTTTTCCCGGCACCATTTGCTAAAGAGGCTTTCTCTCCTGCAGTACGTGTCTTTGGCCCTTTTGGTGGCAGTGCCTGGGGTTGTTTCTGTGTCCTTTATTCGATTCCTCTGACCCACATGTCTGTTTCTGAGCCAGTTGAAAGGTGGTGATGCTCCTGCCCCTGCCTCCTGGAGTAGATGTGCCAGGTGGGTTACATGTGTTGCTATCTTGCTCCCAAGGGTGTGGGTTTGTCCCCTCTGTCCATACCGAAACTCTAGCCCTAGGGCAATGCTTGATGCATAGCAGGCACTCCCTAAACATCTGCTGGTGAATACTAAGACCTGTGGGTCATGAAGCAGGGAAACCAACTTAGCGAACTGCTACCAGCATTTCTCTTTTCTGAATAGAAAAATAAGAACTGTTCTACCTGCCTCTGTGTATCGTGCATGGGAGAGTCACACCATTTTGCATTTTAGAGTCATTTCTTACAACAGCCCTTGATTTTGAAATCCACTGTGCCAGATTCCAGGACAGCTCTTGGTAGATGCTCTCAGCGGGCACAGAGGATCCCCTTTAAATCTGGCTGCACACCACCTCATGTCCCAGGGCTCCCCACTGTAAACCACACTGCCTGCCCCTCCAAATAACTTAATTTCCTCATCTTGGAAGCTGTTTCATGTAGAAATTGCTGCCTGTCCACAAATGTACTAGGTTGTAAAGTTTTATGTCTTCACTTTAATGCAAAATATCATTCTCTCCTCCCTGGTTATTTTATTAATTCTACACCAGCCATGGGGAAGCTAGAACCCTTTTATTTATTTCCAGAATGAGCACTGTACAGAATTTGAAAGAACATAGGGCACTCAAGTGTCTCTGTCTATTTGTATTATGAAACAGGACTCATTATTTCTTCTGCAACAAGGATTTTCTTGTGCTAGGGGTGAGAGCAGAAACATGAACTTGTTTTACTTAGGGAGAAAAAACCCCATCTTTTTTGAGCACTTGATCTCCACTTCTGGAAGTGCAGCCCATTTTAGAACTCGAAGGTATATCACTGTGCTCATTGTTTCTGTGCCTCTGAGGTCCAGGATAATTCCTGAGGACAAGGAACGAGCACTCTGTGACAATACAGCCTCCCTCCAACAAACCCCAGCCCACACCTCCTGCATCTTCCCTGTCACCTTCCTGACTTTTATTTTAATCTCATTCTCTCCGAAGCATGGTTCATATTAATTATTCATGGTAGTGTAATGTTTATGTGATCAGAGTAATTATTATAATTACCCATTGTGAGTTTTCCTATTTAATGATCTCACTCAGGTTTCATTCGGCACAGAGTATTTCTAGAAGGGAATCACATGGTCGCATCTCTTATGGCATCAGAATGAAAAAAATGGTGACCAACCTTGGTTTGCAAAGCAGTGGAAACTTCAGTCCTTCATCTGGAGGAAAGGGGAGCCTCTCTAGAGCCTCAACCCTCCCAGCTCTGCGCCCCACTCTGTGGTCCCCCGAAAGAATCTGCCCAGAGGTCTCCCGCTGGAGCAGCCTGGTAGACCAGCAGCCCCACCAGGGGACCACCAGGTCCATCCCCTCTCAGGATGCTTTGCCTGAGACCTGGGCTTCTTATCTCCCACATGCAGCCACGCTCAAAGGCAGCCGACGCGACCCCAGTGATTTATGACAGCAAGGTGGTCTTCCCACAGCCTCAACTTCAGCTCTCGCCACCCGTGTTCTGGAAAGAACATAACGTGCAAGTGCTTGGGGAAATGGCTGAGGCATTCTTGGCATTGGGGATGATGCTTTATGCCCATGCTGCCCTCACCTATCCATCTCCCAGGGGCTGGGTAGATTCTTATTCTCTGGGGTCTGTTTCCCTCAGTTGTGGAGGTTGGGGTTCCAGTCAGAGGTCCAGGGGTGGATGGAGGGTGAGGGCTTCTTCCTGGTTCTCAGGTGACAGCTTCTGCTGTCCTTGCCTGATGGAGTCACACACGTGCTCCCTGGGGCATGAACCCGACTCATGACCGGGTCCCCGCCCACAGACCCCACCTCCTTTCACCAGCACCATGCAGACTAGAATCGCAACCCGCAAGCTGTCAGAGGACACCAACACCCACACCATCGCAATGCTGCGGTCGGATTTCAAGTGTTCTATACTGGGTGCCACTATTTCCTACTTCCTGTCTTGCACATGAGGAGCCAGTGCTTACTGTGAGCCCAAAATACCCTGCATGGCTTTTCACAAAAGCTGTCATCTATCATTCATTCAGAGCCACAGCCAGACTTGAGAGTGAGGTACTGCTGTCCCCATGTGACAGATGAGGACAGGGCCACACGTGGGGTCCCCTGGGCAATGAATGTGACCACCTACAGCACCTGCTATGCAAGGCCCTTCCAGTTGTGACCTTGCGCTGAACTGATCCTCAGCTTCTCCCAGGACCAGCCTTGTGCCTTCCGGGGCCCTCCGGGAGGAGGTGCAGAAGGAAGAAAGAAAAGGAAAAGACAGGAAGGGAGAAGGGGAGGAATGAAGAGGAAGAGGTGGAGAGTCCTGCTGAGCAGCCAGAGATCAGAACAGCTCAGTAGCAAGCAGCGCAGGCTCCCCTGAACTGCCCTGTCTGCCCGGAAATGCCACCCTCTCCCGCTGCCCAGCTGTGCTCTCTTCCACCTCCACTGCTCTGGGCCATCTGGAAAGCACGGGTGTTACTGCAGGGGTCCTGGATGGTCCAGTCCATGAGGACAGAAATTCACAGGTTCCCTCTGTCCCTCTCACTGCCTCTCACCCTCTTTGTGTCGAAGTCCTTCGCTTCCTGTCTCCTACGTTTCCTGCAGTGACCCCATGTCTTGGAGGACATTTGCGATTTGATGCACACAGCCTGAATGCGGGCCTGGAGGACACCCACGGTGGGTCTGACTTTTTCACCTGGGTTTCCACCACTGGCCATTCGAGTTTTCTCATCTCGGACTGCAAGTAAAAATGATTTTAAACAATCTGGCTTAAAAAGTAAGAAAATGTGTAGTCTTAAAAACACCCACCCTGGCCAGGTTAACAACGTGGTAGCTGTGGTTGCTGCCATGGACAGTGTCCTCTCCTTCCACATCAGCTCCGGGGCTGCCTTCGTCTGGGACTGTGTGTTCTCATAGAGATGGGATGGATGGCTGTGGCATTTTGGGTGCATGCTTTACTTTTTTATGGCTGGAGGGAAATCCCAGCTCTTCAGGACTTTCTGTTAAGAATGAAGGAGGCTGACCCAGAAGCGCCCCATCTTCCTGCCTTATTGGTTGTGTTCAGAACACAAAGTCGTCCTTAGCTGGTCGCTGGCCAGCACACTGGATTAGCCTTAAAAGGAGTAGCACAGTCTCCCGGGGCTGGGAAGGGAGGGTGCCGGGCAGAGGCTGGGTGAATACCAGAGGGAGGTAAGGAATTGATGGCTCTTCTTTTTTTTTTTTTTTTGGTACTGGGAATCAAACTCTTTTCCTTGTGCTTGTGAGGCAGGCAGCGGAACCACTGAGCTAAATCCCCGGCTTGATGGCTCTTTTTAAAAAGAAATCAACTTATTGCTTTAACTTAGCAAAATGACTGTTAAAATCTCCAGTTTGATACATTGGTAAAGTTTTCTCCTAATAGGCACTAAAATGAATATGTAGAAATATGGATCTGGTACCATGTTGGGAATCATTGGATTTAGACTAGCCTTCCCCAAACCTCACCAAAACTAATCCTGGGATCCTCAGAAGAAATTAACCTCAGGTTGCTACGGATGTAGGAAAGGCAGGTGCCATTCTTGTAGATATTTTCCCTAATTGTAGTGCCTATGCGTTAGTGTTGCCTTTCTGAACTTAGGGTTCAGGGGGACATAGAGTCTGTTTTTAGGGGTTGCAGCAGCCAGCTTTTCACTCGGTGCTGCTTGAAATGAGTAGCAGCAAATTGAATAAATAGCTGCAGTGAGGGAGATAATGTGGTATCGACTGTTTGGCCCTCTTAATTTTCTGCGATATGAGCGTCCTGCAGACGTGGGTCTGGTCCTGATGGCCCCACTGGTGCGGGGCCAGTGGCTGGCAACATTGTGGGTTTGTAAGCTCAGAAGGGTGTTCTCGTCCAGCCAGATTTATTTAATGTCCTAAATGGATTATTGCCTTACTCCTGGTCCTGCCTCTGAGTCATTTAAGGCCTCCAGCCTGGCTTCGGCTCTCTAATGAGCTTGGGATAGTGCCTCTCCTGCCTTAATTAACGTTGCATCTTCTCCATGGCGTTCCTCCTGTTCTGCCTGACACTCAGCAGGGCCTGCAGATGCAGCTGGGTGGCTGCTCTGCCTGAAACTCCCAGGACCTGGCTCTGACCCCAGCTGTCTGCTCCAGAACTCTTGGAGATGACTGGAAATGTCTCCGGGTGAGCAGAAGTTTGGCTTTTTTGGGGGGTTTTTTTGGTACCAGGTATCAAACTCAGAACTTTGCATGCTTTTGAGGCAGGTGCCGGAACCACTGAGCTAAATCCCCGGTGGAAGTTGTTTTTTTTAAGATTCAGATCTCATCTGAATTTTTTCTTCCTGATACTCATGATTCTAAGGGAAACTCCTTAAGGATAAGGCTTTGTTTCACTTTAAAGCATAAATGTTTACCCTGGGCCTGAGCAAGACCTTTAGGGACCCCAAACACTGAAAACAAATCAGGGGGCTGTACTCAGCCAGCCTGCAATTCAACATGAGAACAGCGCTTGGCCATTTCTTTCTTTGGGACCTCCAAATCCGAGGCCCTGGAAACACAGTCCCCGAAGGGAGGCTCCTGTTCCAGGATGCTCAGTGTGATGGCCTAGGCCAAGCCGAGCCTGCTTCCCTCAGATGTAACACTGAAGGTCACAAAGCACAACCTGCAGACCATCTTATCTGCTCCACTTCTGGGCCCGTTGGGCTCAGGGCTCGCCCAGAGAGCACCTGTAAGAACACACCTGTCCCTGTCACCCCTTGCTGTGAGCACGGGCTACGAAGTAGCTCCTCTTACTTTCAAACAACTTGCCCTTTGGGGGTTTTGGACTGCTTTTTATTTGTTTTAATTTTTATTTTGAAATAATTATGGCCACATAGGAAATTTCAAAGAAGTAGCACCAAGAGTCCCCAGCACACTTTATTCCTTGTGTCTCTACACTGTGACATCCCCAGCACACAGTGCCGCAGGTCCCTGTGCACCCGAATACTGCGTCACTTCAGTTTTAGTGATGTAAATAATGAATGAACACACTCCCTCAAGAAGGAAAGTAAACACTGCAGGTAAGGCCAGCATCTCCTCGCTGACCTGCACACCTGTGCACGAGGGACCACAGCTGGCCCTGTGGGGAGCTTCCTGTCCTGTCTGGAGAGGGCAAGGGCCGGGACCTGTTCCCATGCACTGCACCTCTTTGCAGCCTTGACCCCGAGTGCATGGACCTGCTGACCTGCATGGTCCTGGTTGAAGTGGAAGCCCCAGGAGGGCAGGGTATTTCCTGTTAGCAGGGCACACACGACCAGCGCATGCCACACCCTCCAGGGAGCTGGTGCTGAGCACCCAAAGATCCCCGAGGCACCTGGGGAGAAGGGTGTGTGAAGGAAATGAAGAGCTTTGAGAGACACGTATGCTTCTTCGGAGCAGATGTAAATGGAGGTTAACAAAAGCCACCGACGTGGCACTCAATAGCCTTCCCCTTAGCAAACACGGAATGATCTACAGAAACGTGATGGCTTGGGCTGAGCGGGCTTCACCCAGATGAGCTACATGAGCATCTCTGTCAGCCTTCACCTGGAGGCATTTGGGTCTCCTTCCTGTGTCAGTCTCAGATGCTCTGAATAAAGTACCCAAGCCAAGGGCATCTCTGGAGCAGGGCCACGTGCACATCCCACCCCGAGCTAGCACTCTCCAGCCTGAGCAGGAATCAGTGCATCCAGGCCAGACAAACAAGGAAGAGGCCGCTGCTGGGCCGCAGGGCTGGGGTGCCCATCCCATCCTTACTGGCTGCCTGGGAGACATCAAAATAGAAGTCATCCTTCAAGCTGCCTGTTGTTAAGTCAACGGAAACCATGGCAGCTGGGATGCAGCAGCATGTGTGTCAGTGGATACTGGTCCGAACACCTGGTCACTTCAGCACCTTCTCCCAGCTGGCTTTTCCTTGGAAGTATTGCCCACAACATCTCAGTCAGGGAGAGGACTTGGTCTACAGGGAGAAAGAAACTTAACTTTGTAATCATTTTCACACCACTCCCACCTTGGCAGGTGCTCTGCATCCCCCTAGTTGCCCGACCTAGAGATACTAAGCCTGGATTAGCGAACATTCTCCAAACACAGAGCTTCTGCTCAACTTCACATGATTACACAGCTCTGTGTTGCGGTTCCGTGGCTCTCCCCTCCATTGGAAATTAAATTATCTGGAATGACAAAACCACAGCTGTTAAGCAGTGGGCATTAGATGACATTTCAACATCATTATCTTATGCGCTAATGGAAGAATTGGCCAGTGATTAAAAAGGAGCCCTCCCAGGGCAGCAATCTGAGGAGTCGCCGTGTGCAAATGGCCTGTTCTACGAAGACCCTCAATCCATCACTAGGCATCGGCTGAGAAAGTGCAGCACCCGCTCCATTGCGCCTGGATTTTGCAGCCCGAGCTGATGGCTGGCAGGGCTCTGCAGCCCGATGCTGATGGCTCGGGCCCCATCCACTTGGACGGCACCTCCCAATGGCCATCGCCTGGCGATGGTTACAGCTGTGATGTAAGGCTTGTTTTTCAGGTGACCTCTAGGAGGCAGTACTCAATTTGGGGGTCTGCTGGGGACCTATGCCAGGCCCTCAGCATTTTATCAGGTGCGACTGGCAAAGTCTTAAGTCTGTGCCCCTCGCAACCCTGCCGTGTTTGCCAGCCACGGGCTTTATTTTCCAGCCCATATGCAGATTTTCCACCCAAGAAAAGCTTGCATCCTATTGATTTCACCTTATTACATTTCGAAGTAAAAAAATTTATCTTAGAATGCACCTCTTTACCCAGGAAGAAACTCGAACGTGCCAGTGAAGGTTGATGATTTTCTTCCTCTTGATATTTTTAGCCAAGCTAAAGAGAGGTGCTTGTGCTGGATTGAGGTGTCATATTTGTGAGAGAGCGGATTCCTGTGGCAGGGCTCTACGTAGCTTTTTTAGACTTCCGGTGTTTGAAGCCCACAGAAAAGAAAGGACCTAGAAAAGAAAGGATTTGTCAACTTCTGCTGTAGCTCTTTCCCAACTATCAGTTGGATGGCTGCTCAGATTTAAGAAAAAAGAGGGAAACACATGAATCAGTGAAATGTCTCCGGGAATTAAATCACTGCACATCTGTGAGTGAGGCCTCGAGGTCTGCCTGGGGGACGGATGGACGGCCAAATCAGGGTACCCCCAGCTCAGCTGGCCCTGGCCATGGGATGTCCCTGACCCCGGGACAGCAGGAAGAGCTCTGACGGAGGGGAGCCAGGCTGGAGCCCAGGACTGAGGAGATGGATACCCTATCATCCGGGCCAAGGAAGGGGCGGCACGGAGGCTCTCTCTCTCCAGTGCTAGGCTGCGGGCCACCTCCGTTCACAGCCTTGCAAGGCAGAGCTTGGGCAGACTCAGGCTTCCCCGTGTCATGCACTCCAGTGGCTCCGTGATGGACCTGCCCGGCTGGCTTCTCACCCTCACTTTTCCCTTCACCTGGAGAAAGGGAAGCAGCAATCTTCTTCCCCGAAAATCGGGGCCTAATCAGAGAGGGCAGAGGAGTTGGCAAAACGTGCACATCCAGCACTGGAAGCCAGTTGGGAAAATTTGAGTAAAATATTCACATTGTCTGCACATAAAACTGTGAGCTCCCGCCCTGCCTCTGAAGAAGAAAGAGCCATCAGGCCCACACGTGAACGTACATTATTGCATTTACAACTGGTTTTTGGATAAATTTCTGTCAGGTGACATGGAAATGAGGCCAGATATTTTCATAATCTCATGTGACCCAAATGTATTATGAATTCCTTCATCTGGTTTCAATATCACTCTAAATTATTCCTCAAAGTCTATTAATAATTAAGGAAAGCAGAAACGGTATTATCTCTTAATGGCGTCTTGACTTTGTAGTTTCCTTTTGGAGTAAATGTTCCCGGTTAAATGTTCCTGGTGCCTTTCTTGCTACATCCGGGAGCTGAGGAGCTGGGCTGGCAGTGGGCCCCAGCCTGGTTCACAGGTTCTGCTGTCCCCTTGGGGAAGGGCCCCCCCGCTCTACCTCAGCCCAGAATCGCGGCCATCCTGACCCTGGACCGACCTTCACTCTGTGGGGGGAGAGCCCCTCCCTTAGACTGGGGTTTCCATCCACAAGCTCCAGGGGCAGTCACATGACACAGACCTGTCCAATGAGAGCGTTGCTTTCCACATCAGTTAGTGATTGGGTCAGAGGTCAGCAGGTGTTCAAAGTGGGGCCATTCACAGGGACTTCGGCTGTAGCAAGGCCAAAGCTGGATGTTTTCTTTCCCCTGGGTGTCGGTCCTGGGTCTGCCAGGAGCCACCTTGCCTGAGAATGAAGCCCACACTGAGGGAGGTGGCCTGGATGGCTCTCAGGATGCCGGCCAAGCCCCTGGCCATGGTCTCCATGAGGCCAGCTCTTCCCGGAACTTGTCAATCCCAGGGGCCCCTGGCACCCTTGTCACACTGCAGCCTCAGAAAGTTTAGTTTCTCTTCTTTGTCACTGCATCGTAAACGCACTGCCTCCACCAGCCCTGCTTCCTTTGAGTGTAGTGAATCGGGTTCTGGAGATTCTCAGCTTTCTCACCTCCTGGAAGCGCACTGCTCAGGATGACGGTGGGCAGCCCTCAGGAAGGTCACCAGGACACAGGGTTGGTCCTGGGCACTTAGGAAGGCTCTGTGGCGTGCCTGGCAGCAGCCGGTGGAGGAGCCTGCTCTGGTGGCTCTCGGGCAGGTCCCCTCCACTCTTCAGGAGGAATCCATAGCTCAGGTTTCTTGCCCAGAGCTGCTGCAGATCCTGGGGGCAGAGCAGAGATGCTGCCACCTGCCCACCGCTGTCCCCTCCCGATGCGCTGACCTTTCCCGAGCACCTGAGGTGCAGCGTGGGAGGCTGGAGTCTGCTCTCTGGGCTCCTCTTTTCCTCCCAGGAGAGCTGGGCAAGGGATGACCTCTTCCGGTCCAGCAGCTGAGCCAAGGTGCTTCCTTCCTGGGAACTAATTAGCTCTTGGCCTCAATTACTGTTCCTCTCTGTCCCCATGCAGGGAGGTGGCATTTCGAACGCCAGCTGGAGCATACTTTCCGCCCACTGGGGCCTTGGGACCATAGTCACAGTATGCTGGGGTGCGGGTGGCTGGATGAGCCAGGGCTGGTGTGGTCACTGTCCTCTCTCAGCAGGGAGCGTGGCCTCAAGCTCCTTGGGAAAGCACTGCCCCTGGGAAGGAAGCAGAGGCAGAGCTGAGCAGTGGGGAAGCAGAAGCAGGAAGGAGGGCACGTTCAAGCCTGGCTTTGTCCCTTCCGCTCTGTGCCTTTCGCCAGTCACACACTGACGGCCTCTGACCTTCTTTGGAAACCTGCAGTGTTGAGTGAGCAGCAGCCACTGAGCCAGGCAATGTTTCAGATTGCGGGGAAGCTCAGACAGCGCAGGACTTAGCGTGGGAAAGTGAGTGAGTGGCTCGGCGGGCGTGGCACATTCTCAGCGCAGTGCTGCACCTCCTCTCCAGCCTCAAACCCCTGTGCCACTCCCAAGCACCCCATTCCCACCTAGCGATCCTCCCCTCTCCCCAGACCTGGCTGTGGCTCTGCTTCCTGTCCCTGCGGATCTGCCTCAGCTGCACATTTCATAGAAACAGAGACACATGGCCTGTGGCCTTTATTCCTGGTTTCCTCCCCTCAGCCTAATGTTTCCGGGTTTCATTCACATTGACACAGGTTCCAGATGCCTGTCTTTTTCAGAGTTGGGTAACATTCCCTTGTGCGCATGGATAAACTGCAATTTTCTATCCATCTACCAGCTGATGGGCACATGGGTTGTTCCTTCATCTCTATGACAGGCAACACTGCTGTGATATGTGTGTGCAACTGTTGGCATTTTAAGAATGATGTTGATAAATACTGCTGTTAGATATGCTAATTAAACACTATTAATTTATTACCAAATCCTAGTAGTAATGATCTATAGCTATGCTGTTATTTTAATGATAACCATGTGGCTGCGGCAGAGGTGCCTAGGCCTGGCCACACCCTGCCGACTGCACGTGCCCAGGGAGCTGGTCCCCCTGCCAAGGCAAGAGGGGGCCCCAGAGACTGGCAGAGGCACCCCTGTCCTCCCCTGTGCTCTGCTCCTGCTTTCTGGGGAGAAAGTCAGAACAGTGTTGCCATGGTGACCGAGTCAGCCCCACGGTCAGTTGAGTCCATTAGCTGTGCACAGCCCTTTAACCTTCAAGGCACTTCCGTCCTTCCCAGGGAGGTGTGGCCTCACCCCTGAGCCAGGCTCAGGCGTCCCACATTCTGCCATGCAGCCCCACCCTTCTGCCTCTGCCTCCCATCTGTCCCCAGACTCCTGGCCACCGCTACAGAACGCTTCCCCTGCCCTGGCTGACGTGCAGCAGGATCCTCAGAATCGGGAGCTGAGTCACATCCTTTGGCCTCCCCTGAGCTGACCCCAGCCAGGGTCCATCGAGATTCTCAGAGGCAAGTGACACAAGTCCAGGGCCAGCCACTTTGATGGGAGCCATGGCATCTGACCCTCTCGGGCACAGCTGGTCCAGGTGCCCAAAGGGGACCGTGTAGCATCTTCTCCCTCTCTAGGTTCTGCTTCCCCCAGGTCACCTTCTGTGGGTGTCACTAGTGTCCCCTCCAAAGCTCACGTTCACTTGGAGCCTCAGGACAGGACCTTATTTGGAGTAAGGCTTGGTGTGTGTTATTCACCATGAGGCTTAATGAGTGTGGTTCCTATGCCCAAAGGCTGGCTTCCTCACAAGAAAAAGGGTTTGGACACACACACAGGGAGAAGCCCTGTGAGCAGAGGCAGATGTCTGTGTGATGTAGCTGGCAGCCGAGGAACACTGAGCATTCACAGTGCAGCAGAAGCCAGGGAGAGGCCCGAAACCTTCTCCAGAGGCTCCAGAGAAGCCAGCCCGTGCACATCTGGGGTTTGGACTTCTGGACTCCAGGACCAGGAGAGAAGAATGTGACCTGCCAGCTACAGTGGCCTGGGAGGGTCATACACCACCATGCACCAAGTGGGACCAGAGGTGGCATCTTGTGGCACTGGGCTTTCCTCTGCAGAAGGGCATGGACAAGGAGTGTCTCCCCAGTGGAGGGACAGTCCAGGCTGGCATCCATCCACCTGACCCACCAGCCATTAGATCCTTTATAGAAGGAAGGGGCCCAAGAGCCTGAAGAGGACAGCTGAACCTGCTGCCCAAGCTGCTGCTGGCTGTGGCAGTGCCTGCCCTCAATAGAGGGCATCTCCTCATCTGCTAGGGCTCAGCACTTGGGGTGGACCTGACCCTCACCAGCACAGAGCAAGTCCCTCTCCCTGGACGTCAGGGCCCCTCTCCAGGGGGAGAGCTGATGTCACCTCCTCTGTCCATCTCTGGGTCATGAGATGCCATGTCGCAGGCAGAAGAGAGTGTGGAGAAGCTGGATGACCAGTCACCAGGCTATCGTGAAATGACAAGAAGGCCCCTGCTGTGTAGCAGTCTGGACACATAACCGTCCAAAAGCAGACAGAGACCCAAGGGTGAGAACTCTTTCCCCAGCGGTTTTCTCCTTCTTTATTACCAATGATCCGAGGATATTCTTGTGCAAGGATGTAGGTTTGCTGGACCAAACAGAAGCAGAGATTCTCTTCCTCCAAGGTCCTGCAGGCGCAAGTTCTCTTTACACTGTGGTTCACATGTGCCAAGGAAGACTCAGCCTCTGTTCTTGAGGACAGAGCCAGCAGAGGCATGTAGACGACTGGTCTACCCGCAGTTCCATCTGGAGAGGAAGGAGGTGGCTGGGGCTGGCGGCTGTGTCTCTTCTCTAAGGTGACCACAGAACGCAGGTGCCGTAGGCAGGATTATAGTGAACACCCTGTAGGGAGCCAGTGAGTTATAACCAGGAGGGCGAAGAAATGGCTCAGCATGTGGGGATTAATTTATTTTATTATATTTCCCCTCTAAGAGAATCTTTGAGTTCCCACAAAGAAAAAAGATGTGTCCCTGGTTGGAGGCGAGCTGTTCCCTTCATCCTGTAAGTTGTCTGAGAAGTTGATTAAATCCATCACTCACAGCTGAGAAGAAAGGGTGGGAAACCCTAGAAATGTCCAGGGTCCCCGGGAGACACTTGAACTTGGAATCTATTTAATAGCTCTTGGCACCGAAAGCAAACAAGACTCTCTCAGAGATCAAAGGACTTTTATCTCACTCAATGGAGAAATCTGTTACTTCAATCGCTTATTGTTTGAGCCAAAAATATCCCTGGAGTGAGGGAAATAAAAGAAGAAATGTGTTGTCCATTTCTGTCTTTGTTGCGAATCTGAGTGTTTGCTTTCCAGGTGATTTCGGGGCATTAGAAGGGACCTTTTGTTTTCCTCGATGAAGGCCTGGATTAGCACTGACCATTGGGCCCCTGCCTGAGGCTGCCCAGTCATAGCTGGATGTGTCCTTGACAGAAAGCCCCCTGAGTTCTGGAGTGCTCTCCCCGTGATTCAGGTTTTACTGTGCCCCACCCAATGGTGTGGGCTCCATTTGTGCAGGTGGACGAGCAGTGTCCCCCAAACTCATTTCCACGAGGACCCTCAGCAGGAGGCTCTGTGTGGACATGCAGCCTGCGCAGATGTACTCATGTCAAAATGAGGCCGTACTGGCTTAGGGAGGCTCAAACTCCAGCACTTGGCGTCCTGGTAAGAAGAGGAGACAGTGAGAGAAGGAGGATGGTGACAACAGGGACAGAGACAGGAGCAAAAGCTGCACGCCAGCTAGAGGAGGCGCCCGGCAGCTTCTCTGACCTGCAGACTCCTTGGCTTCCCACCTGTGGGCTCCAGGTGTGAGATGGCTTCCAGAGGATTTAAGCCACTGGGCTGGTGCACGGCAGGAAGGGGCATAGAGAGCTGCAATCCAGAAATTGCTAATTATGTTCCATATTCTTGTCAAAGTAAGGAATGGAGGGTCAGGGCCAGATCTGTGGACGGATGGGTGAAAGGAGAATGTGCTTAGTATTAAAACTCCAGAAGGAGATGCTCTACCAGATGCAACTTCCTGTGGGTCCCCTAGGCTAGCCATGCCCTGTTCTGAGTCCCAGGAAAGGTAACCTGCTTTTGGGGGCCTGGCCTCTCCTTTTGAGCCAGGACAGGGCCTCTGCAAGCGGGAACAGGGCCTGTGCGGGATTGAATAGAGCTCCCCAAGTCCATGTCCACCTGGGACCTCAGAATGCGCCTTTCTTTGGGGTCTTTGCAATGTGATTAGTGAAGGTGCGCTCACACTGGAAGAGGAAAGGCCCCAAGTACCATGGCCAGGTCCTGAGGCGCTGACCCGAGTGGGGTTGGAGGCAGATCGGGGACCCTGTGACTCTCGGCCCAGGGACCCAGCAGGGAGAGTTCATCCCCTGGGACCGCCTGATTCCAGGGGAGAGTCCTGTGGTCGGAGGTTACCCAGAGAGAGGGCACCTTGTCACGAAGCAGAGGGAGCCTGGAGCAGCACTGTCCTTGAGGAGAATCAAAGACCCCCAAGCAGAAGAAAGTGGGCTTCCTGGTATCTGTGTTGACATAGGGTCACCCCTGGTCACCGGCTCCTCCCCCATCTCTGATTCGGAGGTTCTGTCTCCAGGGGACCCCAGGTCCGGCTGCGTGTGGGCATGCGGTGGCTGTCACGCCTCAGCCCCGCTGGGAGGAGCTCCTGCCGCCCCTTCCTGCAGCCTCCTTTTATTCCTCTCCACTTGCTAAGCTGGCCCACAGGCGTCTGGGAGGATTTTCAGTTGCTTTTAGAGATTTTTCTATCGCAGCGAAGGGCAAGGAGGCCAGCAGTCCCCAGCTTCAGAGAGGCACTGGGCACGATCTCAGGGTCAGGGTTCCCAACAGAAAGCACAGCTTTGGAGAACTCGGAAACAGCTTCCCGGCCCAGTGCATTGCAGAAACGGGAAAGACCAGGTCTCCACTTGCACTCAGGCCCCTGTGGCCCTCAGAAGTGGTGGGGGTGCCTCTCTCTGCCTCTCTCTGCCTCTCTCTGCCTCTCTGCCTCTCTCTGCCTCTCTCTCTGCCTCTCTCTGCCTCTCTCTGCCTCTCTCTGCCTCTCTCCACCTCTCTGCCTCTCTGTGCCTCTCTCTCTGCCTCTCTCTGCCTCTCTGCTTCTCTCTGGCTCATAACTCTTAGCAGTTCCTTTCTCGCTCTTTTCATTTTTTAAATTCAGTGTGACATCATCTCTTTTGTTCATTATTACCATGTAGGGCACAGGTGCTCAGTTGGCTCACTCACGTCCTTGTTCCATGGTGGTCCCTTCTTGAGCCATGCAGGACTCACCTGTGTTTGCACGGATATTTAATTAGTTGTTTTACTGATGTAATTAACACCTGCGCCCCTATCACTCAAACGAAAGCCAAGCAGTCCATCCATTCAACCTCAGTGTTTTGAATAACTCACCCATGTGCGTGCAGAAGTACAGGTACAATGTTCAGAGGGCTTCATTGTCCCTCATTTCCCTTTATCGCCCCTGTTTTCAGTAACTGGATCTGTCTCAGACTTGCTGTCCAGTGCCAGGAAGCACACCCAATACCGTGTCGTCCTTTTCTGGGTGGACTCTGACCTTCGCTGTTGACCTCCACAAAATGCAGTCCTGCAGCTCTTTTTCTCTCTTAGCAAAACTTTCTTCTTCCTTAGCTGATTTCTTCTGGAAACAAAGTCAGGAGTCACCTGTGAGATGATATAATAAAAGAAAATAAGAGTAGACATTCAGAAAACCAACTAGTAACTGCTCAAGCCAGCGGTGTCTAAGTGTTCGGGTCCAGATTACAGCACTGGATGCCCAAACACCAAATGCTAGGAGATTAGGGGGAAACAGGCAAATACCATCACCAAGACACCAGCCAGCCAAGCAGCCCGGGATGAGTCAGGAAGCTGGTGGCATACAGCCTGCGTCTCTTGTGTAATTTACATCACTCCCCCATGGGTTTTAGAATGACGTTTTCTGAAGAGAGTGGGGGCTGTAATGTAGTGGGCATTGCAGAGATTTCAGGAGCCAGCAAATTCGGGCCTTGCTGTTTATTTTTTCTCTGAACTGGGGCAAGTCTTCAAACACATCGTGGAGACCTTGTGGAACAGAGATCCCATGCGACTGTGAGCTTGTTTCTCCCCGAAGGGCGTCTGGAGAGCCTGCTAGATGCCAGCTGGGCTTTGAGGATGCAGAGGTTTAGGACCAGCCCTAAATCTTTTGGAGGACCAAGTCAGAGACCCAGAACAAACCTAAACGTGGCTGGTGCGTGCAGATAAATGCTCCGAGGACCAATGCTTCGGCTTCCTCTCCAGTTTCATGGCCTCACAGGTGGCTCTTTGTCAGTCACGAAAGATGACTCGGAATTTCTACTTCCTCAAGTCCCTGGAAAGCAGCTGTGAGGAGAGTTATGCTACATGCATTTTCCTGGCACTGTTTGTGTAACACCCTACTGGCTCGAGGCCCGTTAGACATCACTGTATGTACTTAAATGATAAATAAAAACACACTCTCCCCTAGAGGAAGAGTCGACTTGCCAAAGGCTTTTGTATCAGAACATCAAGGGTCATTATGTGCTCCTGTGGCAGATGACATCAGTCCAACTTCAAGAGTTAATTACATTCTTAATTACAGCTCTGTGTTGAGTTAGGGAACCGTCATAGCATAATTGAAAGCCTGCTGAGATCACGTCTGTTGCCAGCTAATTGTGCACTATTTCTTACCAAACTTGAAATAAAACCAGTATTCATTTGTCTCTACTCTAATTAATTGACAGGCAAAACCTAATTGGGGTTTTATCAATAGATTGGCTATTTTGGAGGATCGCAGATGGATGACCCAAATGTGGCTCAGGAGGCTTGGGACAGAGAACTGGGGAGCACCCCCATGACTTTAGGGGAGAAACCCAGGAACAAGAGCCCAGTCCCTGTGCAAGAGGCAGGTGGCTGGCAGAAAGAGCTCTTCACAGGGAGTCAGGAGTTGTGGGTTCCAGGTATGCACAAGCCCCCCTCTCACTAGGACCCATGCAGTCAAAATGTGTATCTCTAAATGCTTAACTGTCCCATCTCAAACACAAGAGTCAGATGGGTCTCAAAGTCCTTGATGACTCAGAAATGCCACTGTGGTGACATGGGGTAAGAGTCAGTACAATGGGGCCATGAGATAGACTTTAGGCTGTAGGGTTGCTATTCTTGTTTACAAAGTGGGCTCGTGGTGGTCAGCCACAGAAACTCTCATTAACACTTCCAGAAGGAATCACAGGGAAGGGTGAGAGAAGTCAGGCTAAGCCAGGCCAGGCACCAGACTGCCCTGTGGGTGTCGTTACCAGGAGCCTAAGGACCTGATGCAGTGTCGCTAAGGGGGTGGTGAGAGCATCTCTCCTATTCTTGCCTCACCAGGCTCCAGATTGAGTTTGCTGGGGAGTGTTCGTGAGGGCCACACTGAGCTCCTGGGTTCTGAGCTGGATGGCCGTCTTCCAAAGTCCAACCCGATGAGGGAGAGGCCAACACCCTGAGAAGAAACTAGGTGCTGTCATCGGGTCCAGGCGCCTAAGCCAGCAGACACCGCCACTCTCCTTTTCCATCTTGAACCCTACCTAGTACTCCAAGCAAACAGGAATGGCTCTGACTTTATTCCCAAGAAACCCATTCGGTATGGGGTTGTGGACATTTCCAAATGATAGAAGTGCTGGCTGCAGTGTTTAGAAAAAATGTCAGGGTAGACACTGTGGATCTCAAGAGTATAAAAAAAAAGAGGGAAAAAACATTCTTTAATCACCTTGCCCAAAAGTCTAATAAGATAAAACCTGATCCCCGGAAGTTATTAATTCAGCACATTTCTGTCTTCTGTTTGTGTTCTTGTGGGTTGTTTTAAGTGTGTTTTTCTTGGATGAATGGTCCTTGTCATAAAATCAATTCATTTTATTTCACTATTCGCGCTACAGTGAGATGTGTGACTCTGCCTGTAAATCTATTCTTTCCCTTTTCGGTTTGCATTTTGAGTGCACAAATGATCGCTTTGCAGACTTCTCTAACACAGTGCTGTTAGTGCTGGCTTCTGTTGATTCAAGGGCATGGCTTGTTGAGTTATTGGTTGTGGCCCAATATGTAGGATTCATCCTCTTCTTCCTATTCTTTTGCTGGTCCCCAAGTGTCACTTAAAGTACAGTGGACAGGGACACATCCAGAAGCTGAAGACAGCAAAGTTTAAAATGAGAGATTTTGAGACACGTTTCCAAGAAACTAGAGGCCACCATCCACACCTACACAGCTGGGGATGTGAAACTCTCCCTCCAGGGCTGGGTGCATCGGGTCACCTTGAGGTGTCCTGTGAGGACAGGATGCACAAAACCTGGCCTGGAGGCCATGACAGCAGGAGAGGGACACATGCCTGTACTTGGTAGCAGAGCTTGCTGTTCAGGACCCCATTTTTTGAAAACCAATATCAACCATTTCTTTTGCCCTTGTTCTTTACTTATGATTAAAAACTGGGAGAGAAGGTGCCTTCTCTCCAGTGAAGGAAGAGGTCAATACCTGGTGATGCACTCACTACTCAGCCACAGAAAAGAACATGCTACTGTGCACACAGCCACTTGGAAGATGCTCCAAGGATCAGCCAATCTCAAAAAGTCACATGTTTTATGATTGACTTAATAACATTCTGAAAATGCAGTTTCAGATGTGGAGAACAGATTGGTGATCACGGGGCATTAGGGACCAGAGTGGAGTAGGGGATGAGGGTGACCAGAGGTAAGGAAGGGTTGGTCCAGACAATGCCCCCGTTGAAGGCTGGCGTTGGAGGGTGCCCAGCCCTACGTGTGGAAGTGTGCAGAACTCAGCACTCAGCTGCATGGTGAGCACAAGCGAAACCATGGAGTCTGAACACCAGTGGAGAGAGAAGGAGAGTCACATGCAGTCCGCTTCCTGGTTGTGTTCTCCCACTTTGCACAATGTTGTTATTGATAGAAAGTGAATAGGAGGAGTCCTCAGGATTCTCCTGTGTTGCTCCCCACCAAGCACGTTCAACAGTGAAGAGCACAAGAGACTTCTCCAATGCACAGACCCTTTCTGCGTGCACGGCTGGCCCACGGGAGACGGTGTGGAGGAAGAGCCCGAGACTCTCCCGCTCGGGTGGCAGGAAACCAGACTGCGGCTCACCTCCTGCAGCACAGTGTGTCTGCCCAGTGGCCCTGCCTACGCCTGCCTGCTCACTTCCAGACCTTGCTGCTGCCCGGCGAACACAGGAACAGGCGTCCCAGCCTCTTGCATTCAGGAAGTGGAGACCTGGCTGAGGATGCCACTCGCTGGCCCTGTGATCAGCTCGACAGGTGCCGCGCCTTCTGCAGCCCCTCTCTGTCCCTTGTAGGTGGCTTTTCCGGGGAACCCAGCCTGAACAATGGGAGGAAGCTCAAGTCCTGTGGAGAGGCCACCAGCAAGTGTCTGGGGACAGACAGAGCTCCCCGGGGCGCGTGAGGAGTGAGCGTCCCACCTCGGCTCCCGCCCTGTGGAGCTGACAGGCTGCTGTGGCCAGGCGCTGAGCAGTCCACAGACCCACGAGCAGAATCACGCTCAGCAGCCAGGAGTTTCTGGATGGGCTGGTGGCACAGCAGTGAGTAGGAGCTGGGCCAAGCTTCTTTCCAAGTCCTCCATGCAGTGGGAAAGAGGAAATTCCTTGTTAGGTTGCTGCTGCCCAGCTAAAAACAATATATGGCTTCCCCGGGGTGGGGGGGTGGGGCCTGAGGTGTTGTCTGTCCCTCACCTGCCACGTGTAAGCCTTCACCTCAGGACTCTGGCAGGGACTGGAAGACATCAGGACCAAGAAGCTACCCCGCAAGACTCCCGCAAGCATTTGTGGGTGATTTTTATTTAATATTCAGGGCACCAGTTATGTGTAACCTTCAAATAATCTTGGGCAAAACCTGTTTTCTTTAAGGTTTCTTGAGTTTCACATAAATGGTTTCACCACGGCGCTCCATGCATATGGAAGGAGACACATCCGTGGGATGATAAGCAGGAGGGATCCACTCCGGAAGGTTGAATATGCAACATTATCATGCAAAAGCAAACAGAGCCCATCCGCCCATCCCGCAGAGGTTTTCGGGAACACGCACCCGGCCCTGCCTCGTGCCTCTCCTGTTCTGGTGGAGGGGGACGGCACTGAACGGGCACCCATGCAAAGCAGCTGGCATCTGGCTTTGGGGTGAAACACTGAGGGGACTTCAGGAAAAATGCAGACCGTGTGCGCCAGCTCCAAGAGAAGTACTCACCAGGGTCCTGACTCCGCGTAGGGAATGGAAGGAGAGCCAGGAACTGATGTGTCGAAAGCAACTGGGTTTCCCGACCTGGAGACCGGGAAGACAGTGTCCATGGGCCCAGGGTCGGGCCTGGTGCTGTCCCAGAATGGGAAGACCCGGCCCAGCAGGGAGATTGTCAGGTGTGATGAGGCAGGGATTTCAGCTACAGAGCATTCAGACTGCCGGCCAAGAGCCTCTCTCACTGGGGGGCTGGCTGTCTTTTACTGTTAATATAAAAATCAATATAGCAAGAGGCGAGTCTTTGCGAGATAATGCTGGCTCCTTGCACCCGCGTGTGGAGTGAGATTGCTGATAGATGCGCCTCCCCACCTCCCCGGGCTCCAGACAGAATCTGCAGGCTTTGCCAGTAAGCGCAGCGACAAAGTGGGGTCACAGACCAGCATGCAGTGGCTGGAGGCAGAGGAAATGCAGCTCCCCCGCAAGCCTCCATCTGGACGCACTCCGAAGCACTGGCTGGATTGCAGATGCCCGGCCACCACAAGGTCGGAGATGCCCTGGGCTGCTCTGTAGCTGCTTGCGCAGGGAGGTGGCCTGGAGGAAGAGAGGAAGATGGTGAAAGAAGAACAGGAAGGAACGGAAAGGAGAGAAAGGGAGGCGGGAACAGAAGTCCAGATGGGAAAAGGTGACCGGCAGCCTCAAGAAAACCTCCCCGCAAGGCCTGTGGTTGCAATGCAGCTTCAGCTGGAGAACAGACCACGTGTGCATTTTTCCAGCGAGGCCCTGAGCTGCGCGGAAACTCAGGCTACACCTGTGACTGCTTACAGAAGCCACCTGGCAAAGCCCCCGCCTGTCTCTCCTCTCTGAGGAAAGCAAAGACGGCTTAGCGGCCTTGGCGGTGGGAATTAGCAGCCCGTGCGTGTGGTCAGATCTCCTCAGTGATGGCCTAATACAGAGGGAGACCAGGGGCTGGAGTGCAGCTCCATGGCAGGGCACTTACCCCGAGCAGGCAAGGCCCTGCATTCAATCTCCAGCACTGCAGAAGAATCGATCGTTAAAAAGTAAAATGAAAACCAGGAGTAGTGTCCACCCGGCCAAACCAACTCAGCTCCCAGTCCCTGTAGTGCCCATTCTGCCAGTTCTTCTTCCTCTGGAGTTTACTGGCCCTCTCTTCCCCTGGACACTATATGGAGACAGGAACACGGCTGGAGGTGGAGGGAGACTCCGTGATGTACGTGGCGCAGGTACGTGTGTGTGGGTGGATATGAATATTCTTGTACAAGGGTAAAACCAGGGTGTGTTCGCAGTTTCTTGTTGTGGTCTTGCCATTCGGTTTCGTAGTATGAGCGCTCCGGACCTTAAGAAATTGTTTTTGAGGACTGCACTTTACATATTCGCTCCCACTGATAGGTATTTGAGTTTTCCCCAGTGCTTTATTATAACACGACATAAATGATTGTAGGTGTTGACCACTGAGCACGTGCCGGTAAATCTCCACAAGTCCCAAGAAGGAACGGCTGGCCCTGGGCCCCTGACACAGTGCGAGTCACAGGGCAGAGCGGGCAGCCCCTCTCCGGCACCCATTGCTCCGCAGGAGATGGAGCCACACGGCCAGCCAGGAGCGCATCCTCCCAGACAGCCCTGCTGCATCCTCGTTTCCGTTCCCGGCTGTAACGGTGCCAGTGCTGCAGTGGGGAAATGTGAAGAAATGGACAAACAGGCGCAGAGTTCAACCCCAGATCAACCCCAGCTAGGAAGTTTGAGCCACACCGGCCTCGGGTCTGGGGAGAACAGAACCACGCAGAGGGCAACCTGGACGTGGGTGGGTGAGCCTATGCGGTTCACAGGACTGCATCATGCTGACAGCTGGCTCTGACCGTCCTACACCAGATCTTAGCCAAAAGGCCGAGAAGCGATGAAGAATTTTTTTTTTTTTTTTGGTACCGGGGATCGAACTTGGGTCCTTGCGCTTTCGAGGCAGGTGGTGAAACCACTGAGCTAAATCCCCGGCCCATTCTGACCGTCCTAGAAAACAAAGCTGCACGTGTGTGCGCCTTACCGACTTTTACAGATGTGCTCACACGCGGGTGTGTACATGTGCACATCGGTGTATTCTTCGCTGCTGGCCACCCCCAGGAGGTCTCTGGTGCGTCTTGGGTCTGGCTTTGCTGACACTCAGCCGGCGCCTCCTGGAGGGGCCCTGTGGCAGTTTCCGGTTTGGGGCCTGACCGGTGCCAGGTGCTCCCAGGACTGCCCTGTTGGACCCCACCTGGTGACCCCAGCCGACTCCCACCCAAAGCAGGCAGGCAGCTCGTCTGTACCCTGAGGCCAGCCCTTCAGGGCAGAAGGCTCTTCTCCTCTGGAAAGTTCTGGTGCCGGGGTCTGTGTCCCCAGGACAAGGACTCAGGGGTCCCCCTTACCTGTGGGCAAGGTCTGTGCTCGGAGATGTCCCAGGTCCTAAGCGGGACACAGCCACGGCCAGTGTCCATGAACAAATGGAGGAGTGAGTGGGCGCATGGGTGTGCGGTATTCTTCATTCAAAGATAAATATGATCTGGACCGATGAGGCAGAAAAACTTTATGTTACCTCCGGGTTTTATGAGTGTCAGAAAACTGCAATCATTTATCAAATTCTAACGGGCAACAAGTCAGAAATCTTCTGCATTCGTCCCCATGGCCCTCACTCAGATAAGCCTGCAGCCTCCCGGGCCCCTCCCCTGGGCCAATCCCCAGGCGGGCGGGAGGCGGTTTTCTTACCTCGGGCAGCATCCGCTGTGCAAGCCCAGATCTGCGGGCGGTGATGGACAGGGCCACCCGGAGCCGCGCCTGTGCATTTGCGTCCCGCGTCGAGTCTGCTTCCATCTCCGTTCACCTGCAGGGAAGGTGCTGAGGGGCCTGGGTCAGGAAGAGGCTCAGGGCTTCGGGCCCTTCCCAGCCAGTGTGCTGGGACACGGCTCCCACCAGGCCTGTCTGGAGATGGGGATTAGCCTGTCCCTTTCCGGGAGGGGACAGTGAGGGACACCCCAGCACAGCAGGGCCCAGAGGCCAGGAGGGAGGAGAGGGCTCGGAAGGCGCCTCGCACAGCTCATGGCTGCAGGGTCTCTTTACTTCCCGGTACTTTTTATCCTGTCTCAACAACATAGTCCAACAGCACTTGGGAATTTATTATGTTTTCAATAAAACAAAGCCTAGGTTTGGCTTTTTTGTAAAGCCACTGAAGCTGTTTAACTCCAGAAGCACAAGACTATGTTGCAGAGGGGATGGAAGTTGGAAAAACTACTCAAGTGATAGTACTCCGGGGCCCAGGTTTGTCCTCCTGTGGTTTCTCCACCACCCGGACTCCCTGCCTGGGCGACAGGTGCCCGGCAGAGCAGCGGCTCCTGGAAACTGTCATTCGGCCGCTCGGAGTACACATTGGTGCGGGGTTTCTCGTGGGCACGGGGACAAGCAGAAACGGACAAACAGGGCAGGAGAATATTGCCTGGATGAAAATTAAGGAGGGAGAGGAAGGTGATCAGAGGGCTTTGTTTTGAAACTAAGTTTAGTGAAGAGTTTCAGAACAGCTCTCCAGTCAGACCCTGAACCTCGTCAGTCATCTTGCTGGGGACAAAGCCTTGTCAGATGAGCAGGTGGGAGGAGCACTCATGGGCCAAGAGCATCAGCCACGGATAGAGAAGGGCAAACAGGGTGGTGGGTGGCACTTGTTGGGCTCAGCCAGCCTGGCCCTTGTCCCCTTAGTCCGCAGGGGCTGCGAGGCCGGTTCTGAAGCGTCACCTCGATGCAGAGCAGGTGTGAAGCGGCCAGGTTGGGCTCTGACTCCCGGGGCTCCCTGTGCTCCCAGAGAGAGCCACAGGGCTCAGCCAGGCGCGTGCCTCCCCAGATCTTCCTGCCGCTCGATCCTCCCTTCCAGTCGGCCTGCCCCCTTCCGTGGGAACCCCCCCGCCACGGAGTCCTTTGGTCCCAGGTTCCTGCCTTAGGCCTGGACTCATCGGGGAAGGAGCATCCTTTTCCAAAAGTGCTGGGAGGGGCCCAAGTGCATCCCCCTGCGGGCCCAGGGAAGCTTGGGGGAGGCAGGGCTCAGAACGCACCGTCCTGTGTGTCACCGTGTGTCACGCTCTGCTCCACTCTTAAATACCCCACTGTGGCTGGGTTTGGGAAACAGCTCAGGGCGAAAACTCCAGTATTAGTATAGCGGGGTTGCTTCCTCTTTCTGTCTGAAAGGATAAATCTGTACTCTGTGCTCCTCTCTTCTCAGCTAACTGTCAGGGAGCCGGGGAGAGAGGAAGGCGCCGTGCGGGAAGCGACACGGTGAGGGCTCCCTGGCCATTTGTGCCAGGCTGGATTGTGTGGGAAGGCGGAGGGTTCACTTTTACTGGTTTCTGAAAATAGCGGTTCTTAGGAAAGAAGCTGAAAAACATTGTGTTTTCCCGCCTGGCTTCAGACCCATAAGTGGTGTGATCAAAAGATACAGTGAATGTTTAAATTGAAAATCTATTACAGTCAAAAGCATATTGCTACGAGTCCCCCTCGAAATCCTCCCCTTCACTTAAGTGTTTACTTTTCTCCCTCCCTTCTTGCTACTCTCTGACTGTTCTGGAGCCCTCTTTCCTGAGTGTCTTTAGCTGCTCCATCACAGCTCCCTTGATGTCCCAAACCCATTCAAGAACGTTTCCCTGGGCTGGGGATTTCGCTCAGTGGTTCTGCCACCTGCTTCACAAGTGCAAGGACCTGAGTTCGATCCCCGGTACCAAAAAAAAAAAAAAAAGAACGTTTCCCTTTCTTGGTCATCTTGACTTTGGTGAAGAGCCGGAAGTCACATGGTGCCAGAGCTGTGTATGAGGTGGAGGATGACACGTCATAATGGTTTCCTGTGGTGGAAACTGCTGTAAAGCTTTTGAATCAATTCAGCAACTCGAGGCAGCCATGGGAGACTCTCACAAAAGAGCACTCCGGAGCTGCCTCAGAAAGTGTCAAGAATGATGCGACGAGTGTGCCAGGGTGAGCAGGAGTGCTGTGAGGGGTTGACGGCGACCTGTCTTTTGCTACGATGAGTTTTCCAAGTGGAAACATCACCATCTTGACCATCACACCTCACAGAGGAGAGAGTCCCACGGTTCTTTTTACACTTTGTGTGCAGGCCTGGCGGGCCTGAACCACCTCCCTGCAGATGGACGCTGTGGTGGGAGGCGTTTGCAGAGCTCTGCCAACCCGGGGGGGCTTTGCTTGTGCCGCCTCCTGATGTTTCCTGTCACAGAGCCGGCGTGGCGGGGGGGCCCCAATCAGGACCCCGCGGAGAGCGTGGAGACCACTGAGCCGGCCCCAAGCTATCTGGGCAGTGAACACCAACAAGGAAACCCATTCATCAGTGGTGGAAGGGCAAAGGTGGAGTGCAGAGCGGCCTTGTGGCAGGGTTGGGGTCTGCTTGCCTGTTGGAAGGAAACTCTAGGGGGGTGCGGCTGCAATGACACATTGTTGGTCCGGGTCTGTGGGGTACCTGCTCTTCCTCCTTCATTGCCATGAGAAGCTCTGTGTGCCGGCCGTCAGCCCGTTCCGTCCTGCTGAGTCCATACATGTGGAAGTCAGGGGTCCCAGGAAGCCCGTGAGAAGGGACGCCTATGTCCCTGGCTGCGACTGTGCCCCAGGAAGCCCTGCATGCGCCCCGCTTCATCCTTGGAGAATAAGGTACCTGGTTCAAAGTCACCACATCACGGGGTCCCTGTGGAACAAACGCCGTGAACACGGTACATGCCTACATGTGCGTGTGGTAGGAGGTGCTGCACGAGAGAGCCCCGCCACGAACACCCACTGGTGATTGTGCTCACACTTCCCCGTGGGGCTGACAGTCAGACTGGGGAATCCGGTGACCCCAGCACCCTCAGTCCTTTCTGGGGTGCGCTCCCCGTAACAACATATCCACTGCCGTGTTACGGACCACAGCTTTTAACGGTAGATCGCTGGATGCTCTTGTGAACAGAGTTGCTTCCCAGTCCCCTCTCAGTGAGTCTGTTGTTCGTGTACAGGAAGGCCATAAAGAACAAGAAACTAGAGATGTTGAAAGCCAGGTGCATGCACACTGGGGCCATGCTCTGAGGTGAAATAAACAGGACACACGTGTGTAAATACCGAATGGTTTCTCTGGTGTAAGAAACTGACAGTGTAAATAAGGACTAAAAGGTATAATAGATAATGTGTGATAGGAAGAAAAGGTGCACAGGGGAAGGGGAAGTGGGAGGGGTAGGGGGAAAGGAAAGAAGGGAAAGGAATAAATCTGAGAAAGGGAAAAATGGAAACAAAGTCTTTGTAAATAGGGAGGGATGGAGGGGTTGAAGGGAGGGCAGGGGAAGGGGGAAAAATAAGAACCAAGATACATCATGTAAAGGTGCAAATTCCCAATGATAATGCCATCATATTGTACACCTAAAATGTGCCAATAAACTTAATGAATAATAATTTTTAAAAAGTAGATCACTGGAGAAATTCAGATCCTCAGGAGGTCGAATCTAAAAGGAAGCTGTAAGAAACATCAGATTCTCGTATACATGCGTTAACCTTCCCTGGTTACAACCCTGAAATGCCCTTCTAAAAATGTGGCCGGTGAAAGAGAGAATATCACCAAGAGTGAAATAACTAGCATCGGCAGATAACTGTCCTGGTGACAACTTCACCACACCACGTTTGTGGCAGAGCAGACGTTGCTGACAAAGCTGGAACCCTCCTGGCCCCTCCCCAGGCACCTTCCCTGTGCCTGTCACTCTGTCGCTCACTAGCGTGACTCTGTTGTTCAGGGCTCCAGCACACATCTCTCGAACTTAGCGACCTCCACATATCCACAAGCGGCAGAGATTTCAGTTTGTTTGCAAGGAGCACAGGGAGGATCACAGAGGCCCCTTCTCCAGGCCGCTGCCCTCCCTCCACCCCGAGGGCGCCAGTGGCACATTTCAGCTCTTGCCTTTCACACCGTCTTCTGTCTTCCACTGTGCTGCTGCTCGCAGGCCCTTCCTGGGGCGGAGCATGTAGGAGTCTCAGCTCCCTGGCCATCTAAGGATGCGCTGTGACGCTGAGCTGTGTCACCACCAGTAGCTGGGCAGCCGTGCAGGGGAGTGGCAGAGCACACTGCTGGGTGTGTCTGGGCACCAGAGCAGTGACCTTGGGGGGTCCACATCTGGTCCCTGGCCCCACCCTCTGCAGCGCTGCCCCCCCCCGCCCCCCGGCTCTGCTTCTTGATCTCTGGAACCCAGCAGCCCTTCTGTCACGCTGCCCCACCTTGGAGTGGCTGGGCGCGGTCCCAATCCCCTTAACTTGTGAGCAAACTGAACCTCTTCTTTAGGATGTGGGGCCAGGTATTGCACACAGCAGGGAAGCCGACTGACACCTGCACCAGGGGCCGTGTGCAAGCGGGGGTTCCTCGGGGAGCGCCTGGACCCAGTCTTGGGGGCCGCCCCGGGAGCCCAGCAGTTCTCCCTGCTGCTCATAGGGCAGAGCAGCAATGTGCTTGGAGCTCAGACTGCCTTCCCCTCTGCTGTTCTTTCCCTGCCACGAAGAGAACTCTTCTTCACCCGCCCAGACTTCCATCTAGGAGATGAATAGGAAGCACCAGGTCAGTTTCCTGTCTTGTTGCAGAGTCGGCAGCCGCTCCGCTGCACGTGTGCCCTCTCTCCCGCTCTGTTCGGAGCTGCAGTGGTTTCTCAGAAGTGCTAGACCATGTAATTCTCACATGTCAGGGTTGTACGCCAGAGCCCTCCAGCACTCCTCAGATTTTCTTGAAGGATTAAAAACAACAGGTTGTCAGCCTGTGGGCAGCGGGCACCGCCCAGGTGCACCTGTCACCCTGATGCTGTGCTGGAGGCTGCGGCCCCTGCACCCTGCCCTCCCTGGGTGGCACCGAGGTTGTGAGTGGCCACCCAGAGCTGCGTGCAGAGAGCCCTCATCCCTCCCATGGGCTTTTGCATGTGGCCCCTTTATTCTTTGAGGAGCTGCTGTGGTGGGGCATCTGCGTGTCCCACCAAGGGGCTGGGGACCCCAGAAGTCTGTTCAGTGGCCAGTGGGGGCTCCGCACACTCCGCACTGCATAAACCTACAGGAGGAAACCCAAGAGGCAGGGGCTGGGAGAAGACTCGCAGGGCTGCAGGCTATCACGTTCTGAAAAGTCTGGTGTAGAGGGCTTGTGGCTTACTTGTGTGTGTGAGAGTAGAGCGTGTGTGGGTGTGCATGTTCTCAGTATGTTATATGCATGTAAGTGTATTGTGCATTCTATGTGTGTGTGATGTGAGTGTGAATACATATGTGACTGTGTTGTGTGTACACTTGTGTGGTGTGTGTGCACTGGACTGTGTGATTGTGTGTCTATGTGTGTGCATGTGTGTCAGTTGGGGTTCACTAGAGAAACAGATTTAATATAATATCATATACATATATTATCTATAAAGGATTTAAGGGGCGGGCATATGGTGGCCACCCTCCGAGGCAGGTGTGGGGGGAGAATGTGAAGGGCCATCTGCCCTCTCACGCGCCAGAGGACGCGTCAGAAGTCAGAGCCTGGAGCTCACTGCACTGCCGCACCAGAGTCTGCATTGGGCATCGGAAGGGCCTGAGCTGGAAGCCTGGCGTCAGCTGGTCTCCAGGTCTTCCCCAGGCCAGCCCACCTCAACACATGTTGGACACTTCTGAATTTCATAAAGCACTGGAAAGAACCCTAAAGACCATCTAGTTTTGGCACCAGATTCAGTTCCGCCAGCCTGGAAGGCAGAAGCTGCTGCAAAGATACTGAAAGAGCCACCACCCTGAGCCTGCACCTGGGCCTCAGCCCGGCCCTCTCCTGGGTCCCTCTCCTGCCATGTGTCCTCAAGATACCTGCCAGCTCCAGGCCAGCACCCTGATCTCATAGGGCCCGGCAGGGTGACCTGGCCTGAATACCCCCCCGACTCCAGGGCTCCAGTGTGCTCCTCAGCAGGAGCTATCGCTGACCCCTTTCCACAGACACCAAAACATTCACTCTAATTTCTTCAGCAAAAGGTTTTTAAATGCTTTCAATTTGTCGCCTTCTACTTACTTGAAGCCGTTCCCCTAGTTTCTTATAATTAAACATTACTGTTCTTGGGCCGGGGATTTAGCTCAGTGGTTCCGCCACCTGCTGCACAAGCGCAAGGACCCAAGTTCGATCCCCGGTACCAAAAAAAAAAAAAAAACCCTAAAAACATTACTGTTCTTTTAGTTTTCTAATCCATACACCTAAGGCTATAAATTTGCCATTGGCAGCCACCTTGGTTGCATCCAATCTGCTTTTGTCCTCTCGCTCAAACACTCGCAGGTGTCCGTGGGTTCTCTTTCCAGGCAGGAGTCATTTAGATGTGTCAGAGTTTGCAGAAATTGCAGGACTGCACGGGTTTTTATTCATTTCAGACTCGCCTGTGACTGGAGCCCTCAGCCTGTGAGCTGTCTTCTTTTCCGTGTTCCAGGGGGTGCGCCGGCCTTCGTGCTGCATAGGCAGGAGCAGACCCCTCCGGCAGCACTGTGATGCTCCAGTGGCTGAAGAGTTTGGGGTACTATGTGAACTTTCAGCCTTTGCCAAAAAACTGCTGCTGTATGTTTATCCAGTCAAACATCCTCACTCTTCCATATTGGTCTCTTAGATTAATAAGCAAGTTTATAAGTTTGAATTTGGACCATAAATGAAGAATGTCTTTTCAAATGCTTTATATGCTGGCGTTTGAGCTTTGAAAAGAGAGAAGGCTTAGGTAGGGCATGGTTTCTTTTGTATGGGAAACCCAGATGTAAATAAAGAGCAAAATAGAGGCTCGAAGATGGGAAGTAGGGAGAGGTGGATCTTCCTCTAAGGGGAAGGGGAGCAGAGATGGAAAGAGGAGGCAGGACGAAAGAAGGAAGGAAGATGTGCTGTGTCCACGCGCCAGCTCCACACAAGGAACAGACAGGTGGGACGCTGCAAATGTGCACTAATAAAACAAACCAAATGAAGATTAAAATGCAAAAAAAAGAAAGACAGAAAAGCCAGGTGGGCTTTTAAAGAAGGTCAGCCCATCACACCAGGAATGCACGGGCTTCCTGTTATTATGCTGATGAGGCCATGGCCAGTCCTTGATTCCCCTCATGTATGCGACGGCTGCTGTATAGAGCCACACACTCGGGCCACATACTCTCCTTCCATCCATGCTGCAGCCGTGAGGAGAAAGAGCCAGCAGAGCCCTCACTTCACACGAAGGGAAACCGGGAGCCAGGCAGGAGTGATGTGGGCTGGCTCCGTCATGCCTGAGACAGGTAGTTTCAGCTCGGCATCCTCCCGAGTCCTGATCAGGGGGTTTGCTTCATCCCCATTACACGGATGGGGCAGTGAGGCCAAAGAGAACCCCCAGCCCAGCCAGGGAGGACAGGGAAGAGGGGAGCCAGAGGCCCCCTGCATCTCCGGTGGCTTCCCTGCACGCAGGAGGCACCAGCACTGACGCCCCAACCCTCTGCACTCCGTCCACCCCTCCATGCACCCTGTCTCTCTCTGAATGAAGGTGTTGGAAACAGAACTGAGATAAGGTCTGATCCATGCTCATTCACAGTGTTCTATCCAAACTCGTTACATTAGATCAATGGCAGGGGAAGAGTGTTATTTTACTTGGTGGTATTGGGATTTTGGAGATCAGGGTAATTTTCCATTATAATTTTTCATTTTAAATAAATTGGACCAGCTTCTTTGCACAAACACTTGCCTTATATTGAGCAAGAAATGTTTTAACTGATTTTGGTTTAATTACAGTCATATGTATCGCAGCGCTGGATAAAACAGAATTGTTTTGGGGTTTGTTCATTAGAGGGAGGAGGCTGCATTTATAGAAATATGAGTATGCCTGTAATGTTGCATTTAAATATGTGCATATGCAAATCGTTGCTTACTTATTTATAGACACGGTCATTACAGAGCTTTGTGTGAGTTTTCTCTGCTCTCCGCGGCTCTCAGAGTCAGAGATTGTGCTGACATCGTGTTACCATTTCCTTCCCAAATGTCTCCAGTTCCGTAATTATATGATGGAGACTTCCCAGCTGCGACTCTATATTTAAAACCAAGTTTCTATTTCTGGAGGGACCATTCTTCCGAAAGGTTGATAAGTCATTGCCTTTATTTTGCTCTACCAGTTAAATATCAAATATGTATCATTTTTCTCAAATATGCAACCATTTATCCAAGCAGTCTGTTGTGACTTCGAAAAAGATAAAAGGCGCCAACAGCGATGAGAAGCCATGTTGGCGGCCATCTGTCTGTCCCTGGGCTGCAGTGGCATTTCCTGCCCTTCCCGGTGGGACACACGCGAGGTGACACACGCTCCTCACCTGAAGCCTCAGGACCTGGCTCGCAGGAGTGAGACCTGGTCCTGGCCCAGGAGGAGACAGAGCCCGAGCGGGTCTGGGTCACCTCCTCCTGCCGTGCAGGCAGCGCTAGTCCGAGCCTCTGCCTCGGTGGGGTGGAGCGTTTCTATTTGATCCACAGCCTGGCCTCCTTCCAAGTTGGCATGACAAACTCAAGACCAAAGCCATGGAAATCAGAAACCAGTCAGCCTTGAAGAGAGCACTCCGAGGGAACGAGAGAAACAAACCATAGAGAAACTAGATTTACGGGGAGGGGACTTCAGAAGGCTGAAGGGGGGTGCTTGTTTTCTGGTCTTTTTATTTTTGCTTGGTCTCTGATCTCATAAGCATGTTCTGTCATGACTACAGCTGTTTCTGCAACATTGTGCCTGAAGACTATGGTGTCTGCTTTATTATATTCTACGGGGGGAGGACTCTACGGATAGCGATCATGCTGGCTTTGGCTCCTGGACTCTGCCCACTGTGGCGGGGACTTAGTTCTGCTCACACTCGGCAGAACTCAGCCCCATCGTGAGCTGGCCAGTGCTGCTAGGAGCGGCTCAGCCCGGGGGAAGATGCGGGTCAAAGTGTGGCTGCCACAGGGAGGCTTGCGATGACATTTCTGCCCCCTTGACACAAGGTCTAGCAGCCCTTCTTCCCCGGGTAGAGAACACCCCAGGAATCCAGTTGCCCGGAGGCTCTCGGAGCCCATGTTGGCTGGACCCCAAAGGGCCCGCTCGCTCGGGAGTCCGACAGAGTTGCAAGGAGGGAACAGCCCTGGCTGCCTCCCCCCAGCCAGCCTCGCATTCTCCTCTTGTTCCTCTTGTTCCTCGCAGCCCTTTGCAATTCTATCAGTCTCCTGCCCTTTCTTGTCTTTGGGAGAGTTCACAGCGCCCTGCTCATGTTTCAAACGCTCTCTGTCAGAGCCTTTTATCCTCATGCTTGGGCGATTTCCTGTCCCCTTAATTCCTTCCTTCTGGAGCTATGCCTGTGGGTGTATTGGGAGGAGGCAGATTTCCTATGCCTGACCCGAGCACCCCTTGATGCTGGAGAGACCCCGGCCAGCGGTGGAGCACCCCAGGGAGTCCCGCCTGTGATGTTCCTGAAGTGCCAAGGGGGCGGGGGGTGCTGCAGAGCCCCAGCCTTGCTGTCCCGCCCGGCCAGCTGGCTGAGAGCCTCGCCTAGCGCGAGACCTGCCTCGCACCCGTCCCCACCCCCCTGGTTTGTACCCGCTGTCCGAAAGGTGGGCACAGCAGCGGCACTGTTCCTTACAGGACCAGATGGGGAAGGGAGACCCGGGCCGGGAGTCCGGGAAGAGACTGCTCTGCTCCTCCTGCCCCGTGAAGCAGACCCGGCCCAGCACCCGAAACCCCCATGGGGCCCCTGCCGGTTAGCGGAAGTTTAACCCACCCCTCCGGCACCACCGCCCACGCTGAGCAGCCCAAAAGGGCCTCCGCACGCCGCACGCCGAAGCTTCTCCAGCTGCTCGGGCAGATCAGGCCCGCAGTTAACTCGGGTGTTTTCTGGTTCACCCTCAGCAAATGCGTACCGAAGAGCCCTTAGGCAACCCTCCGAGGAGGCCAGCTGTTGTTCAGGAGACGCCGCCCAGGGCTGGGCCTCGGGCCGCCCCAGCTGCCTGCTGCCCTGCCCCTCCTCCGGGCTGTTCCTCAGTGGGCTCCTGGGCTCCTGGATTTCCCAACCGCAGTTAGCCACCTTAGCAAGTGCTACCCCTGAAGGACAAAAATGACGGGTGACTTCAAGCCCTCCATGGAAAATTGTGAAGAAAACGCCGCCTTCTCGAGGATGGCTGCCGGTTTATTCCCGCACTATCTGTGCCTCACTAACAGCCGGTGATATGACAGGAGAAGGGGTGTGCGCGTGGATGTGTTCGTGTGTGTATGTGTGCACACGCGCGTGTGTGCGCACACACGGGACAGGAGTGATATGACAGTTCTTCCTCCTTTCTGCCTGATTCTTCTGCAACCCTCAACTGCCTTGAGCCAGTGAGTCTGCGGATTCGAGGAAGACGTGGCCGGCACCCTCCCCACTGGGCACTGGGCTCCTCACCGCCCACGGTGCTTTCCGAGCCCCGCTCACGCCTGCCCTTCCGCGTCGCTCGGGCCCTGCCGGCCCGGCGGGGTGTGCGTCGGCCTTGCTCTCGGGTGGGTCTCCCGGGCCCTGGCATGCAGCTCCGGCAGGTGGAGGTCTCGGCAGACATCACAGTGCGTACGCGCGGAGCCCGGACCGGCCCTCCAGCCTCCTTCCCGAGCCCCTGGCGCCATGCACTGCTCTTCCGTGGCCAGCGGAGTCCACTCCGATCTCTGCTTTCTTGCTGCCCCTCTGCACATAGACAGGTTTTCCCTTTTTTTCTGCACAGAAGATGAAACCCGTCCCAGGGCCTTGGGATTTATGACCCGTGCCTGAGTCGCTGCCCAAGCTGTCAGGCAGCCCGGCAAGCAGCTCAGCTCAGCAGCCTGCGAGGGCTCGGGGTAATTCCAGGGTTTGTAAAGATGCTGACTTAAACGATTAGCGCTGGGTCCTTAGGAGGACTTAGCGTGAGCACTCGAGGTTCCTCCACATCACCCTGCACCCACCCCACTGCCCGGATTTTCACATCTGGAAGGTGACTGCAGCGGGGGTCCCAGCCCCACTGAGCAGCTCTGTGTCGCTGCGGAGGCCAGAGGTCAGCTGTCAGCCTGGCCTGGGGTCTATACCGGCTCCCAGCCCCCCGTGCAGAGGGGATCGGATTTCAGAGACTGTCTCCTCTCGGGTCATCTGGGAGGGCCATGTGCCACCCACCCCAGGCTGGAGGCACCAGTCCACAGAGTGGGGGTGTCAGTGTCGCTGCCCCAGCAGGCAGACCTGGGATGCAGCTGTTCTGCAGGCTTGCAGCCCAGAGTCCCTGCCCTCCTGCCACTGAAGGAATGGTGGCAGAAAGTGGCCACCCAGGGGGGAGTCTGGGGGTGCCGGTCCCGAGGGCTGCTGTCTGGGGGGCTGTGTCAGCCTCAAAGATGATTTCCCACGAGGCTTAGCCGGTGCCTCCATGTCATGTGACCCGGGGTCCTCTCCTGTCCCAGCCCCTGCACCTCCAAGGACGCCCTGGTGCCCCAGAGCCACTGGGGCAGGGACCCGGGCAGTCCTGCCCCTCCTGGCTCCTCACCCCAATGTCCATTGGCAGCTGCAGGCCCGGGGTCCTGGGGGAGCTGTGTCCACACAGACACACTCTGGGGACGATTCCTGGCCACCTCGGTGCCACCGCACCCACAGGGCCATCGTGCAAGTCTCTGCAGGAAGCAGAGGAGCAGAAGTGACCCAGAGGGCTCTCGGGATGCAGGGCTCTGTCACAGGCTCACATCCCACGAGTGACTTCGCGATTGCTCCCCTGGGGACAGGACGCTCCTCAGATGCAGGATCTGGCACGGCAGGGACCTCGGCGCTCGTGGGCAGTGTGTCCGGTTGTCACGCAGGACTCTGAGGTCCTCGTTTTGAGCCTGCTCCTTCTTCTCTTGCAAAGTCCACCTGCACCTCTGCGTCTCTGGCTGTCTCAGACCCATGATTTTATAAAATAAGATCTAAGCTTAGTTTCGAAGCAGTGAGGTGAGAAGGTGCCTAATGTCTAAAACGAGAGCTGTCACCGACGAATCCAGAAGTCTAATCGAGCAAGGGAGAGACAGGCGGGGATGGGCGTCTCGGCCCAAGAGAGACCACGTGTGCCAAGCGAAGGTGGGTCAGGCAGTCTCCCTAAGGTCGCCATCAGCTTCCTCCCCCATCACCCCACCCGGGTCGGGGACAGGAGCCCCGAGCCGTGGGAAACTCGCCACAGGGGATCCGGCGGCTCCCTGATCCTGCCTGGTCTCCTGCGCCCAAGGCCCGGCCCCAAGTCATTCCCCGGACCCCTGAGCTGAAAGACCATGGAAGCCCGTTCTCTTGTTATTGCCAGGGACGTGGGGTTTTAAGGAAGGTGAAAGGCTGATGTAGAAGAGGAACCAGTCTTTCTGAACCACTTCTTCCCAAGCTGTTCTCTTTCACTCCAAAGAACTTCAAAATATTTTATTCACTGCCACCCATACCTTTGGGAGAAAGCAGCAAAAATATGTATTTTGCTAGGAGAAAGAAAGTCTAGGTAGAGCAAATGTCTGCAACAGATGCAAGTGGATGTTGGTGCACAACTATCAGGAAACACACTTGAAAAGATGAAAGTCAGGCTTCTTCCCCTTCCTTCTCTGTGCTGGTAGGATGTAGAAGTGATGGCTTGAGCCGGTGCAGCCATCTTGGGCCATAAGGCAGATACAAGCAGAGAATGGCATGTGGATTTGGAGTCTCTCTTGCCATGGGATTGTCAGACCAGCCCCTGGACCACATCACTTCTTTGACTTTTAAACGGGAAAGAAATAAATTTCCATCTACTTTATAAAGCACTGTTGCTTCCACATCCCATAAAAGGGATTCAATGTATCCCTCTTCCCTGTCCTCCCCTTCTGCTCTCCCTCCCTCTCTGTGCCTGTGCCTCTCCACCACCCCAGTCAGCCCCCCGTCCCTTGTTAGAAGTTCACCTGGGCTGGCCACATTTCTTTGAATTTGCTTAGTTGGAGGAAGACAGGGAGGAAAACTGTCCGCTCTCCGGGCTGCACACCCAGGCTGAGAGGCTCAGGGGTGGCCTCTCGGGGGGTCGTGCCCTACCCCCTTCCTCCTCTGCCTGTCTGTGCACTGAGAAGATGCATTCCCTGTGGTGATGCTCGCAGGGCTGGGTGGGCTGACTTCGCACTCGGCTCTGATCCTGGGGACGGACAGTGGGGCCGGAGCTCTGCTGTGGGGTTCTAGGGTGTCTTCTTAGGAGCCGAGCAGGGGCTCCTGGGCCGCGGGGTGCAGACACGGCCAGTGGTCACAGGTCAGAGGGAGCTTGTGCATTGGCCAGGGGCTCCGGCCCTCAAGTTGGCAGTGCAGAGTCCCCAAAGATGGGCCCCCACGTGGCCAAGACCTGGCGGGTGGAGCAGTGGGCTGTGGGCAGTGCCCAGAGGGGCCTGAGGGGGCTGAGAGGCAGGGAGCAGCTGGAGAGTGTTCGGGCGGTCTGGGAGCCTGCCGTGCTCCTACTCCTCTAGATACTCAGAAGGATTCTCAAGCCAGGCGCAGTGCACAGCTGTTACCCCAGGGCTCTGGGAGCCTGAGGTAGAGGGGTTGCAGCTACAGCCCAGGCTGGGCAGCTTGGCAAGACCACGTCTCAAAGGATAACAAGGGCTGGACGCAGCTCAGTGCAAAGGCCCTGAGTGCAATCCCCAGTGCCTCAAAGAAAGAAAGAAAGAGCCAGGCTGGCGTCCAGGGGCTGTGCTCTGGCGCGGAGGACAGGGTGACCCACCTCCCCGCACGCTGCTGCCACGGCCAGCCATGCCCACCCGCCCCGGGCAGCGCTCCTCTGTCACAGTCCTGCGCAGTTTCCTTACTGGGACAAATCCCCTCCCCACGTGGTCCTCAGCCCTGTGGGGACACCGCGTCTGCTTGCGGCTCGGGCCCCGCTGTCCTCCCCTGCTGGTGTCTCCGCTCGCTCAGGGTGTCTCTGGGTCTCTGTAGCTCTCCGACTGTGCATGCGCACACACACGTGCACACACACACGCGCGCGCGCATGTGCACACCTGTTTCACACTTGGGATTGCAGCCTAAAATGGCTTTTTGGAAGCACATCACCAAAAAAGGCATCTCTAAAAAAGCCACCTGCAGATTGATTTATCTTCGATGGCAATTTTATTTCATTTAGAACTCTCATTTGAACAAAATTGTTTTTTATGAATTCTCAAAATGAAGAATCTTTTTAAAAATGCAAACAGCAGGTGAACTCAGCCCCACCCGCGCTGTGCAGCAGCCAGCACAGGTCAAGTGTGTTCTCTCTGGGGCCGCCCACTGGAGGCGGGCACCTGGGTGGGTGGACAGCGTGACAGGCTCTGTGCTCGGGACTGGGGGGCTGCAGAGCAAAGCAGGGCTACTGGGCGGTGACCCCTCCCAGGGGGCACGGGGAACAGCAAGGCCACCCGGCAGGAGGTGGACGGGGGGTGGGGGGGGGAGCAGACAGGGCCACTGTGGGGCAGGAGTGACACACCTGAGCCCTCCCCAGCGCCTCCTCTACCCTCTCTCCGAGGAGCAGCAGTCCTGAGGTGCAGCTGGGAGCTGGGCCGCCCAGAACAGCGACTGTCATTTCCAGCTGCTTCCCTGTGTGCGGCTCTGTGACACTGTCTTAAGAAGCGGTCTCCCTGCCACCCCAGGGAAGCCAACCAGATGTCCCCCAGAGCCTGCGCGCAGGGCTTCCCTGGGCACCGATGGAAGCCGCGGCCCCTCGCTCTGCCCTGGATTCCATTTCCATTGTGTTTGGCGTTGTTTCCCAGCCGAGCAGGAATGGCCCAGGGAGTTCCGAGGCAGCTCCAACCTCTGCTGTCTCCTCGGCTCGCTGGGGACCGAACACATGTGTGTGGAAGGAGCGAAGACATCAGTCCGCTGCCCTGACCATCCTCAGGCTAGGAAGGTTGGCCTCTTCTTTGCTTTTAGGAAGAGCTCAAGGTCTCTCCCCAGCAGCTCTGAGGAACAGTTATCCTGCATTTTCCTGGGCATGAAAACAGGAATCACTGAGCAGCAGGGGTGTGGACATTGGGGACATGCCTGTGAGGCCCTGGTGAGCAGAGATCCACAGCCCACCCGGCCTGCAGTGCACACAATGAGCAGAGGCCCGAGGGGCCCTCGGGCAGTGAGCCTGGGCCTCCCTCTTTCCCAGAGCGTTGAATGGGCAGTGATGCAATGTGCTGCTGCCAAGTACACACCGTGTACCTGCAGGACGCAAAGCTGGGACCCAAGGCTCCCTTGTGCTCTCAGTTAAGAGGAAGCAAAGAATGCACTGGCCAGCAGCCGCTCCCTGGACGATGCTTTGCCCCCAGAAACCAGAAATAGGGCAGCAGCCATGAGGGGGTCTGCCTTGAATGATCAGCCTCACCCTACGATGAATGGCTTTCCTGGGCTGAACAGGATGCTTCCTGCTTTCATGGGAAAGTCGGCTTGCTGCAGCCCTCCTGGTCTCAGGAGAGCCAGGCAGCGGCCTCTAACTCGGCTGAGCCGAGCTGTGTGTGAAGGTTGCAGCCTCGGGACCGAACCAGGCCCCCGCAAGCTACATGTGGTCTCAGCCGGCAGGGCCACCTCTCAGGCTCCCACCAGAAAGGGACTTGTGTCCACTGCACAGAGGCGACCAGAGGACTCGCCGGGGGCAGCACAGGGAGGGGAGCGCGTTCGTGTTTATGGTCAGGTGCGGTTTTATATGCAACCTTGCACACACCTTACATGTCTCTGAAGGTCACACTGAGAGACTCGAGGCGTAATGCAGAAATGCAGCCTTTTCCGTGCTCTCTCTCTCTCTCTCTCTCACACACACACACACACACCTTAAATACATCCAAACACTGCATTAAGAAACCCAGGTTAAATACAGAATTACAGCGCATCTTCTGTCTGTCCCTCTGTCTGTCATCTGCCTCTCTCCAATGGAAGAGCGCCCGCCCTGAGTGCATCAAGACGAAGCCAGCGCGTTGGACTGCTTTGGGGCAAGAGTTGGACCTGCAGCCCACCAGCCCATCCCCGTGTCCCTGCGGTGCTGCCCCACCCCCATCCTTTGCCCAAGCCCTGCGTCCTTGGTGCTGCCCCTGCGGACACGGTCGCTGTGGGTCTACTGCAGTGGCGCTGCTGAGGCAGAGGCAAGCCGGGCCTGTGCTGGCTCCTGATGCGGATCTGCAGGCACATGAGTGGGACACGAGGGCCACCGGTGTCGCTGATCCGCTCAGGGTTCCGCGCCCGTCCCTCAGCAGATGTGGCCTGGGCGAGGGGAACTGAGGGATGCGGCCCTGAGGCTCGCAGCTGATCACCCTCAGAGTGGGAAAAGTCCCACGGCAGCCTGCAGTGGGAGCAGAGTTCAATACCAGAGGAGGTGAATACTACTGAGAGCCCGAGGATGCAGACGGGGGGCTGCCATTCCTTGAGAAAGTCGGTTATGTGGAGGAGAGGGGTGGCAGTGTCTGCTGCTGCATGTGTATTTTGTCCTGGGGACATATACAGGGGATCTGGTCTGTGCTCAGTCTACGCTCAGCACCGGAAGTCTGATCACCACACCTCACGGAGGCTGCCTTGGTCCAGCCATCGCCTAGCTGATCCTAAAGACAACAAGAATGCGATGGCGAGTTTGGACTGATGCTTGCCACACAAACCAGGCTACCGAGAGAGGAACAGGAGCCGGGGCTTAATTCTAGCAGGCCACTCCACAGAGTTCCCCTGATGGAACCCTGGCTGTGCTGTCCCAAAAGAGACCCAGCACACACATCGCCGGGAAGGCCAACGATGCAGCTGGAGAGGTGCGGGAATGGCTTCCTCCATTTTATTTAATTGTAATTAATGTAACCTTACGCATCCGCCTAAGCCCCTGGTGTTGGTGCTTGTGTTCCCAGGGGATCCCCCTCTTCCACTCCCGCTCATAGGCGGGGAAGGGGAGCCCTGGTGTACCCGAGACAGGCCACCCCCTCTCAGCCTCAGTGAGGTGGGCTCACCTGGCGAGGGTGCGCTGCAGACTGGCCCGAGGCACTGGCTCCTTGGTGCCGCCGTGCGAGGGAGGCCGTGGTTCTGACCAGCTTGGGCCGGCACTCGGAGGACTCCGCTGTTGGTTTGGGGCTGCGGGCTGCCCTGTGCCCCTCTGCCCCCCGCAGCTTCTCCTCCTCCCAGAGAGCAGGGCACCTCCCTGTGGCTCGGGTCTGCAGGGCATCCGAGTGCTGTGTGTCACCCCTGCCCCAGGGCCCTTCTGGTGCCCAGCGCTGCCCTAGGGGAGAGCTAGGGATGGGGGAGCAGGGCGGCCTTTGTCCTTGTGCAGCTCAGAGGCCAGAGCAGGGCAGGAAGCAGGGGCCACACCTGCTCTCAGGTCTGTGTGTGAGTCAGATCTCGTCTCTTCCAGGGACCCTCTCCCCTCTGTGCCCCCAAAGGCCAGGCCACGCAGGGCCCAGATTTCCCTGCCTTAAACCTGTATGGGCAGAGAGCAGACCCAGTAGACCCTTTGTGTGAGTGTGGGGGGAGACACGGGAGACCTTTGCAGAAGCAAGAAAGCTGTCCCGGGCCACGCATGGGTGCCCAGGACCATGTGTGCTCGTGCAGAGTCTTCGGGAGCAGAGCCAGTGAACCCGAGCCTGCCAGGCCCTGACCCGGCTCCTCACTGCAAGAAGAGACCTTTGAAGTCGGGACTTCCCCACATGGCTGATGTCTCCCCGGTGGTCCCGGAATATTTCATAATTGGAAAAAGAAAATAGATGGCAGTTGGTGGGCTAGAGGGGAGACATCTTGAACTGTTTTCAAGCATTTGGGGGTCTGCAAAAGCTGAAACATATTTCTCCCAACTTCTCTTCCTTTTCATTCTTTTTTATCCCCATGCCTGTGGAGGAGGAGGAGGAGGAGGAGGAGGAGGAGGAGGAGGAGGAGGAGGAGGCCATGCCATCTGCTTCCAATTCCTGAGCACTTTGTGGGACCGTGGACTCGGGGAAAGGCATCCCATATGGGCCTTCCTGAGACCTGGGCCTTTGCGATAAGCTTTTCCTCCCTGAGTTTTTTCCTTAGAAGCGGGGGCTCACCTTTCCCCGCTCTGGGGAACAGATGTGATCACAGAAAAGTGGAAACCCAAAGACGGTGCAGTTCAGCAGGGTAAAACTTGTGGGCCTCCTTAACCGTGAGAGGAGACAGGAAAGCCAGTGGCAGGAGCGGGAGCAACGGTCGCCCCAGCTCCATCTGCCAGGCTCTCTCCCCTGAGGGACCCTCTTGCTAGACGTCACCACCTCTCCCTTCCCTGCCACCTCCAACCAGACTCTGAGCTCTTCTTCCTTTGCAAAGTGTGTATTTGTATGTGTAGCTGTTGCTTAGGGGTGGCACAGATCTAAGGGGTACCCGGGGACATTTCAGTCCATGTCTATGCTGTGCCGTGACTGGCACGTCTCCCCCTCAAGCACTGACAGTTTCTTGGTGGAAGGAATATTCAGAAGCCCACTGTCCTGGCTGTCTGGAAACAGGTGATCAGTTGCCGTGGGCTGGTGACCATCAGCGTTACTTCTCCCTCCTGTCCTCCCTCGGCCCGCGCCCACCTGGCCTCCCTCAGTTGTGGAGGACGGGTTAGGATGGCAGTGGTTATGGACTCAGCCCGACACCCCTTGGTGCCTCTTCCAAAACAAGGCATAACTATGGGCAACGGGCAAGTGGTGCCGGAAGTCTGAGCTAGCCAGGAAGTGTGGCCCGAGGGCAGGAGCAGGGTGCAGGGGTCGCCCACCAAGACCGTCCTCGGGAGCCAGGGACTCGGCCTCTGATTGCCTGAAAAGGTTCATTTCCTCTTTGACCCCTTCAACAACCAGTTAGCCGTCACAGCTATTATGTGCCAGGGGCTTTTCTTGTTCATTCCCTACTTGGGCGTTAAGGGAAACATCCACTGGTATAGTGCAAAACACTGTAATGCTTTACCATATACCTTTGCACATCTTGCAAAAGATGCAGGATATCCTGAAGGCTGTGCTCTGACCATGAACAAAGTCACAAACAGACACGGAGACACGAGTGTGCAGAGGGCTCCACCATTACCCAGAGGCTGAGAGAATAAAACCACAATGACCTGAACATCACAGGGTGGGAGAGGGCTTAGAGAAGTTGGTCAAACCCTCCTCGTTCTTTGAACAAAAACAATTTTTTAGAAAAGATAACCTGCTTTCTGAGCGAGCTGCAGATGCCAAATATAAATAAGACCTAGTTACACTCGATTTCTGAGCCTTGCTGTGTAGGGAGAAGTCAGGTCGCCATTTTCTTTTGTAGGGAAAGGAGCATTCTTTTCATTTGCTGTGTATTCTAAAAGTGACCGTGTGGTTTTAATTAAACCCACACAATGTAAAGGGCAGATCAAATGTATTTTCATAACATTCACTTTTCCAAAGAAAGTCCCAATCAAAGCTTCCCGCCCACCCCTCTTCAACTATTTTTACTTGGTGTTTGAAGTGGATTCTTTGTATATTGTGTTTGCCAGGAATAATGACTCTGGAGGGGCCAGGCCCTCCCACGCCCTGAGCAGTGGGCACAGGTAAGCGGCCCTGGCAGGGGTCAGCACTGTGCCCGGCCTGGGAGGACGCAGGCTGGACTGGGAAGACACCACGTGCCAGATGCTCTGCTGGGTTTGGGGGATAAGAAGTCGGGTGCCTGACCTACACCCGTCCTCAGTGGGGGGGGACCGTGGACGGCCACACGCTCTGTCACCGCAGCCCAGAGACTGCAGGAGGAGTGGCAGCCTTTGCTGGGGAGCCGGGGCTGCCTCCGGGCAGGAGGTGGGAGCAGAGTTAGGGGCCTGGCTGGAGAGCAGAGGACGGAGCATGGCACTGTAAGCCAGCAATGGCAAAGTCGGGTTCCGACCCGGGGTCTGACCCGTGGCTATGGTTAAAGCCTTGTGATTAGGAATTCGTTTGCAGCGTTTAAAAAGGAGAACCTGAGGTCCTCCACACACAGATGTGCGCACACACACAACCAACGCTGGCCAGGCTTGCAGAGAGCCTTTCTATGTGCAACTGGCCTGCTCCCGACGCCCCAGTCCCTTGGGGTCTTCCCTGTCTCAAGCACAGACTTGTGCACCAGTACCCTAGATGCCCCCAGCCCCTCGGACCCAGTTCTGGTGGAGGTGAAGAGATGAAGCATCCTCCCCGGTGGATCCTTCTCCTCCTCCTCCTCCTCCTCCTGCTCCTCCTGCTCCTCCTGCTCCTCCTGCTCCTCCTCCTCCTCTTCCCTGTCTCTAACACTGCCCTGGGGACCAGCGGAAGCCAGGCCATGTGGCAGCTGGGAAGGGGCAGCCACCTCTGCAGCCCCCCAGAAGGGCCGGGAACCACCAGGAGGCCCTGGCAGGTTGATGCCCTGGGGCCCTCCGAGTCCCTCTGGTCTAACAGTCTCCTGGGGCCCTGACGTCTGTCCCCAGAGAGAGCTCGACTGTCTCAGGCCCCGCCCTGCGGTTGCCTCATGGCCCCAGGTGTCCCTGTCCTGGAAGGCGTGCGGGGACGGGGGGGGGGGGGGGGGGGCATCAGCCTCCGCCCGCCCGTGAGCAGCAGCGCCATGTGGACGCGCACCTGGGCGTCAGCTCTGTCACCTTTCCCACACCGTCAGAGAGTACAGTGTGCTGCTTCAGGTATAACAGGCCAGGCAATATTCTGACGATCAATTCACAGTGACTCTACTTACTAAACTTCGTCATCATCGTACGCCTTTCCCATCCAAATGCGCCGTTCTGAATTTGCTCTTCTTAGACCCCAAAGCGTACTTGGCCTGGAACCTGCAGCCGCCCGCCAGCCGCTCTTGGCTGGGAGGGGGGCAGTAGGGCCTCTCTCCCCTCTGAGCACAAACCAAATAAAATGCAAATCTGCAGGCGCGCCCCTCCCCCATGGCCTCCGGATGGCGTCTGCGTGTCGTTTTTACAAGGAGCCTTTAAAACCTCCCGGCCCCTTGAAAGCTCCCAGCCCCCTTTGTCCAGATGGGCGCGGAGGTAGCCAGGCCGCTGGGCTGATTGGGCGCCGAGAAGCCCGCCCCGGGAAGGCTGTGATTTATGCTCCAGAGCTTGTCACGGGGTGAAAGGAAGGGACACTTTTTCATTGTGATCAAATGTTGGGTTGGAAGCCACCCACTGCTGTAAAGTCAGCTGGGCCCGCGGGCTGAGATGAGACACATTGCCCGCTTTGTTGCCGAGATGGCCTTTCCGAAGGCGACGTGAACGCGCTTCCCTGGCCCGGCTCACAAGGCTGAGACATGGGCTGCTTGGCTGGGAGGGGCCAGGCCAGGCTCCAGGACGGAGGCAGCGCTGTGCACTGGGGGTGCAGCTCCCCTCCAACGGGCGACCCCATCCGACCCACTGCCTCTACCTCCCCTGCAGAAGTGCCGGCCGCCCCATCCTCTGAAGGATGCACCAGGTATCCCCACCCTCTCCCAGGACAGTGGCTTCCCTGAGCTCTTCTGTGGATTTTTTTTAAAGGCACCAATTGTCACCAGAGCGGGTGGCCACCCTAATGACACTGCGACCTCTTAGCTGGACGCACATTCTGATATCCCAGGATCCCAGAGTGTCTGATGGCTCCCTGGGTCCGGGACACAGAAATTGCCTTTGTCTCCCTCCCGAATGACAGGACGTGGACCAGGCCCCGGGACAGGAAGGAGAGTCCTGCCTGCTGGTTGCCTCATTCAGCTCTCGAAGCCTCCCCTAAAATGCGGAGATTGGACTAGCTGCTTAATGGAGAGTGCATTTGGGAAGTTCTCCGTGTGGGACAGGCTACCTGATGGGAAGGGAGGGTAGCAGGCCCCCCTGGACATTCCCAGCAGAGACTGAAATTGACACTGCACAGTACTGGTGGATTCAGAAAAGGACCAGCAGTGGTTAGGAAACCGCACTGGTGACTTCCTTGCAGCTGGGAGAGGCGTGAGGTCCAAGAAGGGCTTTCTCAGAGCTGAGATCAGAATGCAGAGATGGAGCCACCCGTGAAGAAGAAGCCTAAGCGGAGAAGCCAGAAGTACAAGGGGCCTGGGGTGAGCAATGAGACCCGCCTCCCAGGAGCCACAGTATGGCTGCCCGTGTGCCTGGGGCTTAGATGGCTCAGCTGTGAGCTTGAGGAGCAGGGGAAGTCCGGGTCCCTGGAGATTTGCTGGGTACAGTGGTCAGGCCCTGGCCCAGTGGGCGCCTGGGCTTGGGGCGTGGTTTCTGAGCAATGCTCCCTGCAGATACTGAGCCTGTGGCCTCTGGGCCATGCTCGCTGGGCACCCTGGCCCTCTTGGGACAGAAAGCTGGCTTTTCTGATGTGCGGGGGACAGTACCGAGGTGCAGAGCAACAGCCACCCCGGCCTACACGCAAGGTTGAGTTTCCGGCCCCACCCAGTCCGAGTTCTCTGGGACGCCGGACCCCCCTGCTGAGCACCGAGACACGGGGACCACGGAGCCGGGATCGGGCCTGGTGGGCTTCGGGCTCCACAAGTACAGACTCCCACCAGAGCCTGAGCAGCGACAGGCAAAGAAGACTGTAAGAAGCCACATGACGATTTATGCAGTGATTACATGCTGAAATGATAATGTTCTGGGTATCTTGGGTTAAATGAAATCTGTTATTGATTTCAGCTGTTTCCCTTTTGACTTTTTAGTGTGGCTACTAGGAAATGTAATAGATTTAGCCCAGTGTTCGAAGGCTGTGTCTACTCGCAGTCAGATGGCGGCACCGGCTCCGGCAGTGCCAGCGGTGCCCCTCCAGCCGTCAGGGTGATGTGTGTCGCGTGACAGGTCCTGACCAGATGCCTACTGTCTACACAGGGACTCTGTGTGGAAAGAAAACGCTGCTCATCCGAGCCGACCCAGCCAGGCAGGAAGTTCTCCTTCCTCCCCCAGCCAGGGCAGGGCTTGGCAAGAGGACCTGGGCACAGTCTGTCCCCACTGCTGTCTCCCTGGCCGGGCGCCCCAAGGGTCCCCATCTGCACAGCTGCAGGGGACAGTGTGGGGCTGACGTTGCCCTGCTATGCCAGCCAGCTGGAGCCCACGTGGCTAGTCTGAGTGCCAGGGCTGCACTGGACATGAGGTCACTCAGTGGCCCTGATGGCCACCTCTGGGGACGAGGGTCCTGGGGCCGACCGAGCAGATACACATCTTGGGGCGTTGCTCCCATGAACTCCGTGTCTGCTTTTCTGAATCTTCGAAATGTCAGTGATGTTAGCAGGGCCCTTGTGGGGGTTAATGAGTCCCCCTCAGGGTAGGTTCCTGGCTCGCAGTGCTCACCCCATGAACATCAGCTGCTCCTGCTCAGCAGGGTGGGCACAGACGCAGGGTGCAGGCCTGTGTGATCCGAGAAGAAATCACTGCTGGCCTTGGTGGGAGGCAGCTCACTGGCCCACAAGACGACCAGAGACATATAATTGAGTTTCCCACTGGCTGCTTGTGGGTAGCTGTGTCTGTTACTCACAGGAAGATGGGCCCTGCAAGCCCGTGCAGCCGAGGGGGAGACTGAGACAGTGTTCATGGTCAGAGCAGAGCCTGGGAAAGCCGAGCCCGGGGGTGCAGATGACGGTCCTGTGCCCCCAGGCTCCTGGGCCATGTCGGTGCCTGAGAGGGACAAGAGTGGACGGCTGGCGTCTGTCCTCTGTCACACGGAGTCGCCGGGGTACAGGAAGGCCTGGCCGAGGGGCGGTCTCAGAGCTGCTGCACCCCACTCTGGAAGCACAGGGCGCAGAACTTCACCCACCTGAGCTCGGTTTTCTCGTGTGGAAAACGGGGTGAAACTGCACCCATTTCACGGCCCCAGCTTCTCCTCCGGGGTAGCAGGAGGTCCAGGTGACTCTGGTTTGGCAGAGAGTAGTGTCCGGTGCTATCCCTGTCACCACTGCCCCTTCCTGGGAATGAGAGGCTCCATGGCTGTCACCCCGACAGAGAGCCCTGGATGGGATGTGGTTCTGTCTCCGGTCTTGGTCACAGGCAGTGATGGCTCTGTTTCTGGGAATGCCGAGCCCAGGCCGAAGCTGTGCTTCTGGGGAGGTGTGTTGGCGGGGACATCTCAGTCGCTGTGCACACAGTGGGGTTCCTCACTGGCTCCAGTTTTGAAGACCCTTGTCTACACTAGCGTACCCATCAGGACCTAGCAGCTTACAAGCTGGCACCGAGTTCCTGGCTGGCAATCCACCTCATACCTCAGTTTGAGACTCAGGCCGGAGCTCGGTTCTGCGTCCTGTTTATTGCTGATGGATTGTACATTTCTTGAAAGTCTTTGCTCTTTTATTTACCACGTATTGGCAGCTGCACAGTCCTCTGGAGGTACCTAGACCCCAGTTCATGGGACAGGTCCCCGTGGACAGCTTGGGGCCAGCATGTGTGCAGGCCAATCTTCGGCATCATCATCACTGTGAACTTGGTCCAGGAAGGAAGACAGCGCAGTGGGGGAACAGAGAAGGTGTCCCTGCGGGTGGGAGTGGCCGGAACTGGGGCAGCTCCACCTCCGGGGCCCACAGGGTAAGGGCGTCTGCTCAGAAGGAAAGGAGTCGGATTGGCAGGACAATCACCACACCCCGCTGAACTCGGGACAGAACCAGCTCCCTGGGGAGGAGCAAGGGACAGGCACCGGGCAGAGAGCCAGCAGGATCATAAAGGGTGGGCTCGGGGGAGCAGGGAAGACCTGAGTGTGCTCCCTGCCGAGCTGCAGCTACAGAGTCCACAAGGGTCCCTTGGGTGTCAGGAGAAGGGGAAGGGGTGGGGAGGCAGGAGCTGAGACTCTTGGGTATCCACCTGTTTGGGGCTCCGGAGGAAGCTGTGCGCTTCCGAGTTCATGTGTCGCTTTGGGTCAGGACATGCGAGTAGGGTGGCTCGGAGGTCAGAGCTGCCTGGAACACTGGCCTAATCCTCCAGCCTAGTCTGTATCCCCAGAACAGCCTGCCGGGGCTTATCAGGCACGTGACTGGAATTAAAACAGAAGAAGTGAGTAAAAACGTGGGCTCTGGAGCCTGAACCCTTAGGCTGAAACTAATTACGTGTTCAGCGTCCCCATTTCCAAATAAGGCCCACGCACGGCTGCCAGGGTCCGGACATGGACCCAGCACTTGAAGACACAAGTCGCTCTGCGGCCTACTGAGGAGCACAGCATGTGGGCTGGGGGGACACAACCTCAGAAGTGGGGTTCGGGCTCCAGGAAAGGTGATGAGTGCAAAGGGGACCGAGTTCAGGTCCGAGCAAGGGAGGTGCATCCACGCCCGTCCCGGGGACAGCGGCAGCTGCTGGGCCTGCAAGGTGAGGAGCACAGGGGCGACTTCCAGATGTGACTGGGCAGCCGGGCGCAGCCAGGGCGTGCGGGGCCGCACCGGGGTGACGACCAGCGTGGCCAGACCCTGCGCGCTCAGCATTCCAGGCTGGCTGTGCTTCGTCCTGGTTTCCCGTTTTCCCTCCAGAGACAGCGACAGCTCCGCAGCTGCTAATTGTCAGGAAGCCGCCATCACTAAGAGAATGTTTGAAGTCATCAGTTAAGGATTTTTAGAAGGAAGTGAACCAAAGACATCCTGCAGTAGCCTGCCCTAATTATTGCCTGGGCTGAAAGTAACCAGGTGCATCCAAGAAATTATTTTCCTTCTTCTGATTTATGAAGGTCTCGGCTCCACAGTCTGGAACTGCTGAGAGTGCGTGTGCTGGGATGTGGTACAGGAGCCTGGAACGCTTCCACGTGTCTCACAATAAAATTTCTTGGATTATGCACTCAAAGTCTGGGTAACTTTTTTGTTAGAACTTCAGGATATGTTTTGTTACAGAGCATCAACTTTCGGTATCCAGAGAAGGATGCGCTCTCTGTTACTGCCGAGGAGGAACTAGGGATGCAGACACAAACCTTGGTGGGAGAGAATGGCGAGCCCTGGGCCTGGGGCCTCGGGAATGGGTTCAGTGTGTGACTGGACTGACTGAGAAGGGTCAGAAGTGAAGTTATTTAGAACCTCAGAATTCTGAACACTAAAGGTCCTCTGACCAGAGTGGACATTCAAAAAAATTTTGGACGAATGGAAAGACATCTTAACAAGCTGTTAAGAAAACACGAACCTTAAACAAAAGATGCTCCTCCTCCTCTTCTGCCCTCGGGGGTGGACGCCTGTGGACAGCAGATGTGATCTCGCGTTTCCCAGAGAGAGCTCACTGCACTCCTACATGGCCCCTCGCCTTCCATGACTGCGGGCTCTGAGGCTGGAGGGAGAGGCTCTCCGAACCCCCAAACTCAGGGGCCCCCAAGCCTCAGCACCACCAGGCTCTGCTGAGCTAGATGTTCCTAGGACGCAACAGGAGTGGCAATCCGCTGGCAGTGGACTCCACCCAAGGCGAGACATGTGGCTGGCAGGAGTCAGCGGCTGGAGCTTTCCAAATTCCAAGCGGGGAGGAGAGGTGCACTTAGCATGTGGTTTAAAGGAAAGAAAGGAGGGGCCGGGATGTAGCTCAGGGGTGCCACCGCCTGCCTCACAAGCACAAGGTCCCAAGTTCGGTCCCCGGTACCCAAGAAAAAAAAAACCAAAAGGAAAGGAGAATGGGAATGCAGGGGTTGGACTGGAAGTACGGGACAGGGGGTGGGAGACTGGGAGAGTGAGAAACAGCACCGCAGAGCGAGATTTTAAGTGTGGCTGAGGCGCTTACATGCGTGTGTGTGTGCATGTCCTACGGTGGTGAGAACTGTCCCTTTACGGGCTGGTTGGCAGCTTTGAAACCATCACCCCAGGTCCCCGCCTGTCCCTTTGGGTCCCAGGTGAGTGGAGATGAGTCTGTGCTTCCGCTTGCTGGTGGGTGTGGGGACTGTGAGCTCCGGGGTTCCGGCCTTGTGTCTCGGAGTCCCTCCGCCTTCCTCACGAGGGGACAATTTTGTTATCTGTGCCGATGTGACATCCAGGCTGGGCAAGAGGGACAAAGGTGCCCTGAGCTTGGAGCCGGGGTTGGCGCAGCCTAACCGGCAAGGAGGGCCATGATGGTGTCCACTTGGAAACATCCCTGGGAGGCATGAAAAAGAACAGACCCAAGAAAGAAGAAAGCAGCACCACTCATTTACACCTTCATTAGCCAGCAAGGAGTTTGTGACTTCCTAGAATCGATGCATTGAGCACCGCTCACAGAGTTTGACAGGAGAGCACATTTCAAAGCTGCCCCCCATCAAGGGCTAATCGTCCCGGTGAGGTCGCTCTCCGGGAGCAAGCTTGGCTGGGGGAAGACGCGGCACACAGTGCCTGTCTCAGGACTCCGCAGGTGGCATGAGGACACACGCACACTCACCGGGCACGGAGGTGGCAGGCCTCTGCTCGGGCCAGTGGGAAGGCTGACTTGGAAGAGTGGCCCTGGCTCATGCAGGGACCGCACTGTCCTGCTGGGCTAGGCTGCCCTTGGTCAGGAAAGGTGAAAGCAAAAGCGCAGGCTGTGGGGAGGGGTCAAATCCGCAGGGATAGTCACACATCAGCGGAGTGGCTGCCTCCCCACACAGTCGGGGTCCTGACTCACTCTTCCCAGCCGAGCTTGCTACACCCTCCGTTTGTTTCCTAAGGCTGCTGTACCCAATGGCCACAGGCCACGAGGCTTAAAGTAACAGGCGTGTATTCTGCTTCAGGTCTGGAGGCTGGAAGTCCAAGCTGCCCCCCACTGAAGGCTCCGGGGAAACCCTTGCTTTTTCTAGCTTCAGGTGCTAAGTTACACTTGGCTTGTGGGATGTCACCCGGTCTTGTCCTGGCCTCCTCTTCTTCTGCGTCCTTTACTCTGCCTCCTAAATGGGCACTTGTCATTGGATCAGGAGCCACTCTAAATCCGAGAGGATCTCAAGATCCTCGAGGACATTCGAAAAAATCTGTTTTCCAGGGAAATAAGGTCACTTCTGGTGCTCAGAAGTAGGCATATCATTTTGGGGGACACCATTTACCCCACTGTACAACCCAAGGGAGGAAATAAACTCTCCTGCCATCAGAGTAGAGTTTGCCAAGACTTCGGCCTGTGCTGTGAACCAGGGACAGGCAGAGGACAGGGTGGATGTCACAGGCACCCAGGAGCCGCGTGCTTATCCTAGTTCTGCTGCTGCTGAGCCAGGAACTGACTCTGTCTGTCCCTCACTTCCTCCACCTGTAAAACCTTCCTCTGAACCATTTGCATAAATGTCATGTGTTCTGCAAGATGTTCTCTGACCACCATCCTAAATTTCCCCCACCCCTCTGCCCTGGGTATTTCTGTTTTGCTCCACGGCTCACGTCCGGATGTGGCACACTGCATACTATAATCACAGATTTGCTTCTTGCCATTGTCTTCCAACAAAGTTAAGCTCAGAAGCCAGATTTTGCCTGCTGTTCATTCCCCGAATCCACAGCAGAGCCAGCTCACAGTCGGTGCTCAGGAACTCTGTGCTGAAGGTGTGCATGAGCAATGGGTGCCTCAGAGACGTCGCCGGCTGTTTGTGGGAAATAATTAGAGAATCTAAATGAAATCTCACAGCACATCGTGTGTATTTAAATCCTCCTCTCTGGTTTCCCCAATTCTACTTCTATAGCAGATCCATGATGCCTTGGGGAGCTTTTGTTCCCAGCAACCAGTATGCCCATGGGATGTTAAGAAATACAGCAGCAAAATGTACGCCTTGAACGCCCCACCTTCTCGCTGTAGTTGTGACGGATCCTGGGTGCTTGTAGTAGTTATGCTCCAGGCCCTGTGAACGCAGAGTTAGTGAGCCCTAAATCACTGCTCTGAGGAAAAATAGCATGAAGCTCCAGGAAGCTGCCAGTGGTCCAGTGTGCTGTGACCGTGCGTGTGTTTATGCTTAAAGACACCTGGCTTCATATCTGTCATCAATTGGGTGACAGACAACAAGCCCGCACCTGGGAGCACCAACCCGCGGCTGGCGGAGCTTATGTAGCTCCGTGTGGTCTCTGAAAGACACGTGCCAGGCTCCTCGCCCCTTGGGACACTGGACAACACTTTAGCACTGTGCTTGGGGACATTTAAACAGCAACAAAAAACACCAACCAAAAGCAAAAGGGCCCCAAACTTGGCACTGAGTTGGCCAGGAAAAGGACGCTTCTCTGCCACGCAGGGACAGACTGGACTGGAAGGGCCTCGCTTGACCTCGCCAGGAAAGCACACTTCCGGCCTGGAAAGGTTCTCCCCGCTGTCTTGTCCTACAGTGACCTTGAAACAGCAGGGCATTGATGAACTTTACAAGATGGTGAACTGGCAAATACGGAATCCGCATTCATGTGAGGCAGGTGGACTGTCCACTTGGTCGGGCCACGGTGAGGGTGGACTTGCCCTTCTTCCGGTGCCTACGTCTCCTAGGACACAACCAGTGGTCAGTGCTGCGCTGCTGCCACATCTTTGGTGAGAAAGACAGGTCTGGAACCTCACAGAGTCCTCCACCAGGACTCGCCTGGGAGCTGCGGTGCTCTTTGAAAAGAGCTTAAGATGACAAACCATTGAAGAGCCCTGGGTGAGGAGGCAATCTGCTCCTTCCTGGCCCCACGGCCTCAGGCGTCCCCGGCGGGAGCGCAGCTCTGGAGATGCCATCTGAAGTCTGCAGACCCTGCGGGCTCCGTGGGCAGACAGTGGAAGCAGCCTTCCAGCTGGGAGCCTGGCCGGGACTTCAGACCAGGACGCCCACAAAGAGCAGCTTTGACAGAGCCGACATCTGTCAGCTTGAAACAGAGCCAGCAGCAAGGCCCCAACTCCAGCGGCTCAAAGGGAAGCACTTCTCCGGCTTCCCTGGGTTTTTGTCTGCAGGGAGGCTGGAGGAGAGTCGGGCAGCCTCTTAAGAGGCAAGGGGGCTCCCTGTCAGAAGGGAGACCCCACGCGGAAGACCCTGCTCAGCCGCCCTCCTCCGCCCGCCGGTCCGCTTTTGTCTCCCCCCGTCATGTAGTGTTTTCAGGCACGCAAATAACACAGAACACCATCTTGTTGACCCAGACGCCTCGCTGCTGAGCAACGAAGCCCTCCCGGGGGACCTGGGAAAACGCAGTTAGATGGATGGCATCCGCTGCCTCTTGGAGGACAAGCTCCTCCCTCCACCTGGACTCGGGCATTTCAGCAGCCCCACTGTGTTGCTGAATGTTGCCCGCACTGTGCCGACCACAAGGACCCCTCCGAGGACAGGGTTGCCCACTGAGCAGCGCCGGGCAGCCACTTGGTGCCCAGTGGGCTGAACCCTTGGCTTAAGCTCCTGTTAGTTCCTTTAACTCTCCACCGCTCCTGGCTCCCGTGTCAGGCAGGGCACAGCCTCGGCACCCTGTCCTTCTTCAGCCCGCTATTTATCCCGGGAACTTTTCAAACACCCAACAAAGGGGATCGGGAGCCTGGGCCCAGGGCCTCTGGTTCCACAGGCCCCACCTTTCACTCCTCTGCTTCCAAGTTCTCCTGGGGCCACTGCGCTGGGTTGTTTGTGTGGATCCGCTATGTATTAACCTCGATCCAATGGACAGACGGTGGTTAGATCCTTCCTCATTTTCTTCTAGAGCAAAAAGAGTGAAGCATTTTGCACACAATTTTTGGTGTAGGCGGTGTGTGTCTGCATGCGTATGTGTCTCTGTGGAAGTGTGTACAGGGGTCGTTTGGATGCATATGTGCGCCTTGGTGTGCCTGTGTGTATTTGCATGTGTCTATTTGTGTCTATGTGTGTTTCGTAGGTGTGTGTGCATCCATGTATGTGTGTGTCTTCTGTGTATGTGTGTTTACCACGTGCACACTCTGCATGCGTGTGCACATGAGTGTCACTGTGCCTTCTGTCGGTGGATGTGTGTGCATGTGTATATTTGTATGTCTGTGTGCATCTTTGTGAGTTGGTGTGTCTTATGTGTACACATGTGCATATCTGTGCACTTGTGTGTGCTGTCATGTGCGCATGAATATTGCATGGATATGTATCTGCGTCTATGCATGTGGGTGCATGTGTGTTTGTTTCTCCAGGACAGAAATGCAGGAATGGATCGGGATGGGGTGCATTTCAGTCTTCACAGCCACCTGGGCCTGTGGTCTGATTCCTCTGTTAGGAGTGAAATGAACAGAAGGGAACCGAGAAAGGCCGGATGCTTGTGCAGTTTCCCATGGTGCTCGGGCTCTGGCTTGGCCGGGATCCCTGGGGCCCTGGAATTCAGGGCCACACCCCTGCAGGTCAGATTAGCGGCAGAAAGCCTCGGTCCCCATAATCACCTTATCATTCCTCAGTTCAAACAGAATCTCCCTGTGTGCCCAGAGATTTCTCTCTCCCCTCCCAGGCTGGCTCTGCAGGGCAGGGGTCTGAGTGAATGAATCTTTCCGGGTGAATACTTTCCCACAAAGACGCGATTAGTGCCCCAAGGAGCCCAGGGCCCAGGCACGGAAGAACCTAAGCCTTCTTGCTTCTCCACAGCTTGAAAAGTTCTGCATTCCTGCCGCCAATCTGGGCATTGTTTCCACTCTTTCATTGAGGAGCCCTCCTGAGGGGACATCTGTGGCTGATCCGGGTGACTCCGCCTCAGAAACCCCGAGGACAGCAGCCTCCGTGTGGCTGGGATGCTGTGATGGGAGTGGTCTCAGCCCTGCTGCCCCATTTAAAAACAGCCAGGAAACAAACAACAACCAAGACCCCACCCACAAACCCTACCAGCCAGAGGCGCAGCAGCAGAGTAACCCAACCCCCCAGCTCCAGGGCAGATCTGGGTGGGCTTCTCTGAGACCGAGTGGGGAGCAGAGGGAAAGCACAGGACCAGTGGGAGCCCAGGACCCCGAGACGCGGAGTCCAGGCCGCCGCCTCCCATGCCTGCCCCTTCCCCCACCCACAGAGCCTGCCACTGTCTGCCAAGCCTGGCCGCACCCACAGGCCGACCCTCCGGGCACCTTCCCGCAGGCCTGCGCCATGCTCTGTGGTCAGGAAAGAGTGAGCAGCAGAGCCCGTGTTCGCTTCTAAAGCCACCAGGCCTCGCGCGGTGCTTGCACCCGGGCTGTGCTCAGAGTCATGTGTGTTGAGCGAATGATCGCATGAATGGAGGGGTGACGGGGAAGTAGGGACATGGTGGATCAGGCCAGGCCCTGCCCTCCTGTCTACCAAGCCCAGATCCCGACCAGCGTGGCAGGGGTCAGGGTCGGTGCTGCCAGGCTGCGGCCTCACCCACAGGAGCCACGCCCGTGGGCTCTGCCCTCTTCCAGGTCCCAGAGCCCTCTCTGCAGCCCATGACCCCGAAGCCTGGAAGGAAGGGCAGCGTCCAGTTAGGGAGACAGAAGGCCTGGTGTCCTGGGGTGCAGAGGGCGACAGCACCTAACAGTCCTATTGGGTCTACTTAAAAGAAAGCAAAGTGGGGTTTGAAGACTCACTGCCAAGGGTGGGCGCACGTTTAAGGGGATAAACTGCCAAGGACCCCGATAGGATCACTGTGTGCTTGCATGCCTTGAAGTACCATGCTGTACCCGTAAACATGCGGGAATTAGGTGTCAACCAAAAATGAGACCCTAACTGGTAGATGGCGCACGGTGCCGAGCGGAGGAGCCCGGTGAGGGAGCTGACCCTGCAGGGCCCGAGCTCCGTCCCTGCCTGGCACCTGGCCGCACCTGCCCCAGAGCCCCTCTGGTGGCTGAGCTCAGATGTGTCCAGGCTCCAGGGCCTGGCTTCTTCCTGCCCTGTGCCTGGTGCTGGGGAGTGGGGCCGCTCAGCTTCCCTCCTCGGGCTGGGGGGACCACCCTGGGCACACAGGGGCTGGGCAGGGCTGCTGGGTAGGCAGCCAAGGGGATCTGGGTGCCCTGGAGGGCAGCTCCTCCTTGGTGCCAGCCAACTGCTGGCATAGCTCCAAATTCTCTGTTTCCCAAAGAAACCAGGAGCCTGGATTTCCATGCGCTGTCTCTGATGAGTACAAACGCAGCACCTTCCACTCCCTCCTGGCCCCTCTCCTGTCCCCTCTCCAGGCTGCGATCGTGTCCTTGAGCCAAATCGGTCCCCACACCCTGGATGCCATGCTGCCTTGGAGAAGCTGCCTGGCCTTGGCTGGGACCCTGCAGTGAGGCCTGGCCTGATGTCCCTCCCGCCTGCTCACCCTGTTCTGGTGCAGTGGCAGGGGTGCCTTGTTTCTGTGCGGGCCGAGTGCTGGCTTCACGTCCAGCTGGAGGTCGAGAGGACACCAGGTCTGCAGGGGCTGCCAGGGACAGACACCTGTGTGGGCGCAGGGTACCCAGCGGCCTGGGCATTGGTTCACGGCTCCCAGAGAACCAGCAGCCCAAGGCCCAGGAGTGCTAAGTCCACCCACGGCGAGACCACATCTGCCAAGTTCCTCACTCACCACTTTCTCCCCAGATCGTGAGCACTGCGATCTTAGGGACACATAGCAGGTTCCGGGACTTGAGCTACAGAACGCTCCATGGAAAGGATCTGCGGAAACATGCTCTGATTGGCCAGACCTGTGGGAGCAGTGCAGTGATAGACTAGGCCTGTTGGAGTAGTATTCTGATTGGGTAAACTTATGGGAGTCAGGCTCTGATTGGCTAGGCCTGTGGAAGCAGCATTCCAATTGGCCAAACCTGTGAGAGCCACATTCTGATTGGCTGGTCTTGAGGAAGCAGTACTCTGATTGGCCAGGCCCAAAACACTTGTTCATACCTAGACCTAGTTATGGGCCTGGATCTTCCACCAACAGAGTGGGAAGTGGATCTGGGCAGTTCCTCCAGGTCAGAGGAAGCTCGGTTGAACAATGCACGCGGATTTCTAATGACGGAAGTGAGGCGGTGGGTGGGGGAGGGGGGAGGTGAAGTGGGAGAGTTTGTAGGAGATGCACCTGTGAGACCCGCTCTGCCCCATCGGCCCACCAGGGAAGGGTGCCGCCCTCGAGCCCAGCACCCCGACCCGTTCTTGTGCCGGGATAAAGCCGTGGGGCTCCCGACGCAGTGGCCTTTCAACGGAACTCGCTCCTGCCCTCTGCTTCAAAGCCCAACGTAAGAAAACATTAAAGCAAAGGAAGCAGAGAGGAAGCTGCGCTGCCCTTCCGGTGTGCGCCGCTGGGTGTGTGCCCACGCGCATGCCCGCTGTCGCAGCCAGATCGGACCGCAGCAGCCTTGTGGCCCGGAGCTTCCCCTCAAACTATCTCAATCGCGTCACCGGTGCGCGCACACGCGCCGTTGGTCACAAAATAGACAGCGCACCCGGAAAGCTGGAGTCGTGCGGCCTCCCGGGGCCCGGTCCCTTCCCCTCTACTGCGACCCCTTTCCCAAGTGTGACGTTCGTGCTGACTGTGTGCGTGTGAGTGTGTGCGGCTAACCTACTCACATACCAACAAAAGTGCACATGTACAGCCAGCATTGTGCTCCAGGTTTTTGTTATTGCAACACGGCGATGATAAACTTATCAACGCTTATAAATGTTGATACTGCTGTGCCTTTAACGTGATGTGAATTATATAAATTATGCGCTCCCTTCGTGGTGATGCTAATTGTTCACTCGCCATCTCCTCTCCTTCCTCACTTATAGAACACTAAATTTGTTGGAGGTACCGGTGTATGCGGTTAAAATAATTAGTTTCCCAGAGTCTCTTAGAGTTAGTCATTATGAGCCAGCACTGGCAAGAACACGTAAGCCGAAACTCACTGGGACCGTTTTCTGGGCCATTGAGTATATATTTACCTTATCTAGACATTTTGCCTTTGATTTTTTTCCTCCCTGGAACTCGGATGTGGTGGCTGGATGGGTGGCAGCCTTATAGCAATCATGAGTCCGAGTCCTTTACCAGAAATGGTGGAACAGAAAGATCTGTGGGGTCTGAGGCTTTAATGATTTCTTGACGCCTTTGACTGAATCCTCAATAGAGCTTCTCTAAAGCTCTGTGGAAAAAATAATCTGTGAAAATAAAAACCCACTTCATAATTCTGACGAATACTTCTTGTTTTGTTTTTACATCCATGACGTTCTCGGGCAACTGAGTTCCTGCCGCTCACAGGTCATGGGGTGCTTTCTGTGCTAATACGTGCAGTTGTTCCTTTTCAACCGGCCGGTAATAATAGGCCAAGAGAGCACTGGTGACGCTTTTGTGTGCTTCCTGCCTGCCGTGTGCCAGGAACTGCTCGGCCCTTTCCTCAGCGAGACGCGGAAGCGGCTGCGTGAGGACGCGCTCAAGCAGCTGGGCGAGGGCGGCGGGACGAGCCTTCCCTGCCTGTCCTCAGCTGCTCTCGCTTGGGAACCCTGCAGTGACCCAAGAAACCTCCTGTGCCCTGCAGGCTTCCTCCCCAATCAGAACGCGGCTTCTACACGCTTGGCCAATCAGAGTGTTGCTCCCACACGCCTGACCAATCAGAGTGTCAGTCTCACAAGTCCCACCAATCAGGGCGCTGGTCCCACAGACCTAACCGATCAGAACAGACCCAGCCAATCAGAGTGCTGTCGTTGTCACTGTGGGTGAGCAATTTGGAAGAGGTGGGCCTCCTCCCCCTTTGCACCCAGGAGGGGCTGCTCCCCGAGCAGCACCTCAGCCACAGTCGCCCCAGGGTGCCGTCCCGACCGCCCTCCATCTCTGGGCCCCTTGGCACGTGGCCTGGTATCGGTGCCCCTGCTCCCCCGCCCCGGGCGCTGGCCTCCTCCCTGCCTTCCGCATCCCCTAAGCTAGCCACAGACGCCAGGCCCCGGCACAGCGAGGCCAGCAAGGCCCCTGGGTCGTGGATGTCGAGGGGAGCCCACGCCTTACCCGTGCCGGGTGAGTTTCTTCCCGGATCGATGCCCTGACCCCTGCATTATTACAGCAGAGCAGTCGTGAGCTCAGCGGCCCATTTGTCAAAACCGGATGTGATTACCTGTAAGCTCCGTCACAGGAAGGCACTCAGGCTGGCTCAGGTCAGGCCATGATGCCCCCAGCCCTGGCGTGGCTGCACTCAGGGCCCTGTCTCCGGACCGACCGTAGCCTGACCCAGCGTTAGGGAGGCATGGTGCTGCTTTTATTGATTCATTTTACTTTTTGGCAGTACTGGGGATTGAACCCAGGGCCTTCACACGGAGCTACATCCTCCGCCTCTTTTCACTTTATTTTTGAGACAAGGTCTCACTATGTTGCCCAGGCTGGGATCAGACTTGGAATCCTCCTGCCTCAGCCTCCTGAGTAGCTGGGATTAAAGGGCTGTGCCACCTCACCCGGCTGGTCATGGTATGTTTACCAAGCGCAGATTTGCTATCTCCATGGAAAATGCAGCTTGGAAGCTAGATGTGAACTTAGCAAGCGTTCACTAGAGCCCCAGGTTCCAACCCTGACTGCAGTGACCCCGCTGGGCAGCCTTGGGGGGACTGACTCTGGCCTCACCCCTATGCGTAATGTGGAGCCAGTAACGTGCTCCCCCAAGGGCAGTCTTCCATGTACAGGACTCGCCCTGCCGTGTGTGTGGCTGCCCTCACCCTGCCCTGACCAGCTGGGTTCCAGGAGGCTCAGGGGTCATGCCCAATACGGGGGAATTTCCCCCCCTTGACTTCTCAGGATTCTCCCTGTAATTCTCCATTCCCTCTTGGAAAGTTGAGTTTTAATGTCCTTTTCACCATAGGAAGAGTTAAAGACCCTGTAATGAAAGAGAAAATCGCTTTCAACTTCTGGTGTATTCTTTTCTCTTTTTGTTTACTGTGCCATCAGGAAAGCATTTTCTACTTCGTACCCCCAAGACTTCTCATTAATACAATCATCCTAAACACTGGTGAAACCAAACATAGCTACAGATGTTAACTAGCAAGCAAACGAGACTTGGATGTGGGGGGATGTGGACCACTCAATGGAATACAGACTTTTAAAAAAATTATCTGTAATTACTGGGTAAGAAAATATGAGCACTGTATGAAAAATAAGCTCTGTACGTTTGAGGAAAAGACCATCATAAAGAATGGGAATACTGTTCCTTTTTATTTCCATGAATTGAGATAATTTGGGCTCTCGGGATTAATGGAAGTTTCCACCATCAATAAAGCCACCATCTGCATCCGCCATGCCTCTTGCTTTGAACAGATTGGGCTGAGCGTCCCCGCTGTATGCTGCTGGGTAGCAGAAAGCTACTCAACACCACTGCGAATGTGTGTACTATGCAACCCGGAGCCCCTCCAGATTTCTTTGATTTGGCTTCCAGTTCCAGACTCTACTGGAGGCACAGTGTGAGCCACATTTACAGCGAGAATCAGTGGGAAGCCTTGTGCTTAACCCAGACCCCAGGGCACTGAAGAAATACCCAAGTCACTGCTGCTGGGCACACAGCTCACAGGGGCCCCTTCCCTCTCGGAGCTCAGCAGCCAGAGCCCCCAGCCAGACCACCACCTGTTCTGATGACCCCAAACATAGGAATATTTTTTTCCATGATTGGCAAGATGTGTGTAATGCAGTAATGTTTATGACATGTGAAAGTTACACACAGTGCAACACTGGCCTGACAATAATCTTCCCTGGAGTTAGGCCCAGCCATGTGTCTCCACCTGCATGTCTGGCTGCCTCCCGACACCCCAGCAGGCTGGGCAGTGAGACGGAGACGCCCTGGCCCACAGAGCCCCAAATACTTCCACCCTGGACATCTTCAGAGAGAGGCTGCTGAGCCCTCTTACCTAGTGGAACCAGACAATCTCAGCCACATGTATCTCAAAGATGCTTTTGGCGGGAATTAAGAGACACCTCCCTCTGCAGACCCCCAGGGGTCACATGGGTGGGGTCAGGACCCCTCTGTGTCAGGCTCCAGGGTCCACCAAGTTGCTGTCAGGTGGAGCATCGGCCACGGCGTGCTGTCCCGCAGCAGGGAAGCTGTAGACGGCAGTAATGCTCTGTCCACTTCAAAAGCTAGAAGGAAGAGTTTGCAAGTTTTCTCTAGGGAGAAATGGGAGATGTTTGGGGAGAGAGGTGGCCACCTGATTTGAACAGGACACGAGGTGGAGGTGTGTGTGTTTCAAGCCAGCACATGGCTCCTCGTTCACTGGTAGTTTTTAAGTCTTATGTATCTTTAAACAATTTTAATTTAAATGAAAAAGCCTCAGGTCTTATATTCCTCCAATGCGCCTACCCTGTGGGCGACTTTGTCACCTGGGGTTTCAGGATGGAGGATGGTGTGTTGTGGTGGCCTCTCAATGTCCACTCCATGCCTCCTGTTCAGGCTGGGCCGCCTCCTTCCCAGTGGTCTACAAACCTCTCCGAAGGGGCTTCGAACCACGAGGCCTGTGGCAGGGATTCCCAGCCAGCACATCGCCCTAGAGGCTAGATGGTGCTGCAGTGTGGGCCTGTCCTGGGATGTGGGAGAACTCCACCCTCCCCACCACAGCGACCCCTCCAGTCCCCAGGCATTGCCCCTGTCCCTGAGCAGCCACCCTGCTGCTGCCGGAGAGCCATCACGTTAGGCCTGTGCATGGCAGAACGACCTGCAGGAAGCACTTGGGAATTCTGCACTGGATTTAGACCAGGCTCAGCAAAGTGAAGCCCGCAGGTCAAATGCAGCCCGGCCCCTCTTCTTGTATTGCTTGTGAGCTAAGAATGGCTCTCACATTTTTAAATGGTTATAGAAGTAGCTATGTAATTTTGAGTTCTGTCTCCTTGTCTTCAAAACCTAAAAATAATGACTCTGATTCTTTAAGAAAAAGTTTGCCAATCTTCAGCTAGACTAATGGCTCTCAACCCTCACCTGTGTAGACCAGGAAGTGGAACTGTTCATCTCATAACCTACTTAAATCCATAATTAAAAGCACATCAGCAGAGTGCTGTGGCACAGAGAGGAAAAATAACACCAAGGAATTCATGGTAAAATAACATTTGTGTTTATCTAGGAGGACAAAAAAATGGTCAGACACTTTCTGCTGCATTTTAGGGCCACCGTGGGTGGGTCAGTCACGAGAGGAGCCTGTTGCTATTATGTGCAGACAATGTGGATTTCTCAAGCACAATGGGTGTTGTAGGTGCAATTTGCCAAGGGGAGCAACAGCCTTTTAATAAGATCCCACCCAGGTGCAATCTTCACCCCAGTGATAGTGATGCCAGAACGTGCAGAATCCATTAAACCATTGCCCCTCCTCCATGTGTGTGTTTGTGTGCATGTGTATACATGCACACACACGGGTGGGTTTTTAAGCTTGGTTCTTGGCTGTTGCATTGTTATGCGTAGGCTTCTCATCTTTGGGAAGGTCCAGTGGACCACACCGTGCAGGCTCTAGGCAATCCTGTGCTGTAGAAGATGGTCTTGTGCCTTGCAGAGAACTCGACAGAACTGGCCCGCTCTCTGAGTCCTGGACTGTGCCCTCCGGCCACTCTGGGCTGTAGTATGGATCATAAGTGTCCCCCCCAAGGGCTTACGTGCTAAAGGCTTGGCCCCAGCCTTTGGTGCTGTTGGAAGGCAGTGTCCCTTTATGGGGTGGGGTCTGGTACGTGGGAGTTAGGTCACAGGGTCACATCCTTGGAGCACTAGGGAACCCCAGCCCCTTCCTCTCTCTCTGCCTCCTGGATGCCCTGAGGGGGTTAGGCCAGCCCAGCCACATGCTCTGCCATGCTGTGCTTTCCACCCAGCACAATGCCAGTAAAGCCATGAGAGCCTGGACTGAGCCCTCCACAGCCCCGAGCTAACAGACGCTTCCCTCCTTTAAGCTGACCTAGCTCTGGTAATTTGTCACAGTGGTGGAAAGCTGACTAACAAACACATTGTGACAACCAGAAACTGCCCATGCATACCCCAAATGCCATCTACAGTGGGTTGGATCATGCCACCTTCCTGGTGATACCTGTGTCCCTCCTGCCATTGACTATGAAGATATGAGTTGACATGGCAGAGGGGACCCCTGCAGATGGGAGCAAGCAAGGGATCTTGGAGTGGACCCCATCATCTCTCAGAGCAGGTCTCTCCCGGGAACGACAGCTGGCCTTCACCAATCAGAACCCCCTTATGGACCTGGGGTCCAGTGGGAAGAGAAGGGCAGATGGGCGGCCTTCATCCAGGACCACCATGAGGACCATTTGCACACCTCCACTTGAGGAAAGGCCGTGGCTGTGCAGCTGAACACCCCAGTTGGACACAGAGCTGCCTGGTGGGCACCTCCCACCACATCTGGCCCGCACCATTCCAGCTGGCAGCACCTGGAAGGTGAAGCCACCTCAGTTCCTCAAGAGGCAAACGGGGACAGCCATGCCGTGTCTGAAGGAGGCTGGCACCCTGTGGGCCAGGGGACGTCTGAGGTGAACGTGGCCGGTACAGATTCAGCAAGCGCCTGCCGCACTGGGTCTCAGACTCCTGTTCGCACGCAGACACACCGGACTTTGTTCCCCACTCACTTCTTGGGCTTTCAGGTCTTTCTGTTACAACTGACTGGCATCACTAGAGGCACTACAAAGAACAAGGGATGCCAGCATGCGTCTGCTGAGGACGGTGTTGTTATTGAAGAGTCTGTGTGATTCTCATGATAGAGAAGTGGTTTCTGAGGCTCAGAAGGTGAGGGTATTAGATAGCTAGATATACCTGCTTCTGTAGTGAGCAGGGGCTGTTGATTCCCGACAGGCGTTATCTGGCTCCAAGGATGCTCCCCGTGCTACATTTCTTCTTCCTGGACTGGAGAAGGCTTTGGCTAAATTCCTCCCCACCCCTTCCTGCCAGCAGACTCTGAGCACTGTCTGCCCACAAGCCAGGCCAGGGTCTCTCAGTCTCGGTGCTTTAGACCCTGCAGGCGGGGTGGTTCTCTATAGCACGGCTGCTCTGGGCAGTGTTTAAAGCACCCGTGGCCTCCATTCACCTGGCCAATGTCCCTCTCCCTGTTGTGACCACAGTGTCCCCAGACAGTGCCGAGTGTCCCCTGCAGGACAAAACTGGCCTTGGCCAGGCCTCACTGGCTTCCCTGCTCTCCCGGACAGACTGCACACCTAAAGCGGTCCTGATGTGCAGCTGTTTTCCGTGGGAGATGTGGCTCTGATCTTGTCCAGGTGAAGAGGAAAGCCGGACCTGGCAGGCATCTGTCACTTAGAGACCCCAGCCCACTCTGAGGATCTCGGTGCAGGTGGCTCCTTCATGGCATGAGCGTCAGTGAGTGGACTTGGACACACCTGAGTGACACACGCCAGGCCCCTGGCAGGGCTTCTCAGTGAACATGACCTGCACTAGGCTGCTATCTGCAAAACATCTCAGAAGTGTCTTGCAGTAAACATTCTTATAATTGGAAAGAGTATAAAATAAAATAAAAATGCATCACAGTAAGTCCATTGAGCAGGAACATGGCACTGCCACCCTCCCAGGTGCGTGGCCTGGACATAATTGGCTGTACCGGGCTCTTACATGGATGGCAGCACGGCGGTGTCCAGACACGTGTGGGTAACGCATTGTGCAAGGACATTGCGGGGCAAAGACGTCAGAGGTGATGGGAGTTTTCCAGTCCCACTGTGACCCGGTGGGACTGCCACCGTTTACATGGCCATGGGCGGCTGCTGACGGTGCTTATGCCTTGCATGACTCCTTCAGCAATGTACCCCGAGGCCATCCACTGCTGACCCCATTTGGGGCAAGATCTGTCCTCATCCCACTGCCAGCCCGACTTCCTTCTCTCACAGCCGGCCCTGAGAGTCCTTGTTCATGTGGTTCTCGTCCAGGCTTTGCCCAGAGATGTCCCCCAGAAAGCACTGCCCCCGCTCAGCCTGCGGGCAAGGGGCCCAGAGTGAAGGCAGTGCACTGCACTGGCTGACAGGGTCATTCCCCTGGTGTTACTCTGTCCGGGTGCTAAGTGACATGGCCATCTCCTATGTCCACTGTCTCGGAATCTCAAAAACTCAATTTCCGGCCTTGGCCTGGCCGTGGGGCTCACTGATGAGCAGCTGGCGGAGGACACAATATCCCTGATGCTGACAGGCGAGCACAGATAAGGAAAATGGGTAAACAGGAAGGGGACAGTGAGAGAGCCTGCTGTCACCGCAGAGGTCGGATGAAGGGGCAGCTGTCGGCACCCAGGCTGTCCGGATGGCCCACGGGGGCCAGCATGGGCTTTCCCAGAGGGACTCATGAGTCACGCAGTCACCCTGCCTTTCTGGGAGACACGGTGTGAGCAGCAGAGCCAGAGGAGGGAAGGACATTCGTCACTGCTCCCCATGTCCTGGCGGCCCGGGGGTGGTTTCCTGTCATCAGGAGAGAGCATTTCCGGAAAAAGCACACAGCAATGACTGGTGCTACCTCTGGCTTTGCATTCTCCTAGATCCAGGTGCCCAAACCGTGGCTGGGCCTTTAGGTGACAAACATGGCATTGAGATGTGGTGGGGGGGTGCGGAGCGTGCAGAACTCCAGGGACTGGGGGGCCACTCACGGGCATCTCGCGGGCAGGCTGTTGGCAGGACCCGGATGTGGGTGCCATCAGTGTCACCGGGGAGGAAAGTATTTCCTTTCTGACTCTGCTTGAGTTATTCTAATTCTGTCGAGAGAAATTCTCATTCAGATGTCGCTGGGTCTTTACCACCTCACAGCTCAAGAAACAAACTGAGAGTCAGACCCTGGGCATGCAGCAAGCTGAGGCAGGCGATCTTGTTTCCCGTACTATGCAGGTCCTTAGCAGGACTAGTTTAGTTCCTTAGTACTAGATCATTCTTCGTCGTAATTCTAATCTCTAGTTATCAATAAGAAATTGTTACTAAAGTCCTCAACTAATTAACAGCACCGATATCCGGCTCAGGGCACGGGAGTGATGGGTATGGGCGCAGGAAGCCCCCTGCGCAGAAGCATCATGTGTGGAGCGCTGATCCCAGCAATCGCATGTGGACCTTCTCAGCAAACTCCCCGCCGACTCTCCACAGCCCACGGACAATGCCTTGTGCACCACTTATTTCTGAGGTAGAAATGATCCCTCCTCTGTGCTGCAATCATTGTTTAGTTTGCTTCTTGGTGACTATAAACGCTAACAGTAGGCGACTGTGAGGTAAAGAAGGCGCCCGTAGCCGAGCATGATAGAGCGCACGGGTCGTCCCAGAACTCTGTGAGGCTGAGGCAGTAGGAACGCAAGTTCAAGCCCCAGCCTGGACAACTTAGTGATGTAGCAAGGCTCTGTTTCAAAATAAAGAACATGAAAGGGCTGGAGATGTAGCTCAGTGTGTGAAGGCCCTGGGTTCCATCCTCAGTATTACAAAAACAAAGAAAAAACAGGAGGAGGAGGAAGGTACCAGCAAGAAGGTCAGGTTGCTTGGGAACAGCTGAAGCCTGGGCAGCAAGTGGCTGCAGAGAATCCCCAGGCCCTTTGGGTGCCCAGGTCACAAGGGACACTGTCTCCAGGCAGTGGAATTGAGTCTCCCTCACTGCCTAGCACCTACTTCTGAGGTAGGCTTCTCCGTCCACTTGTGGCTTTATGTTTGGCCCATTGGGCAATTCCATGTGCTCCTCGGGCATCCGGTGGGCAAGCACCATCCACCCACAAGGCCACACAGGAGGCTGCCACAGTGAGCAAACCCCTGTGCCTGCTCATATGCAGCCATTCCACTGCTGTAACAAAATACCTGGAAAGAAATTAAAGGAGGAAAGGCTATTTTGGCTCATGGTTTAGGAGGTTTTAGTCCATGGTCAGCTGGCTCCAAGGCAGAAACATCAGGGTGAAAGGGCCTGGCAGAGGACACTGCTCAGCTTATGGCAGCCAGGAAGTGGAGTGAGGTAGAGCCCGAGAGAGAGGAAGGAGCCAAGGATTAGACACAGTCCCCAAGGACCCACTCCTTTTAACTGGACCCGACCCCTGTTCCCCTCACCCCCCGATAAGGCCATGAATCCACTGACCTCATTGATGGATTAATCCATAGATGAAGTTCAAGTCTCCATGACCCAATCATCCAAATCTGAATATTGCCGCACCTGGGATCAGCCTTTGAGAGACAATTTGCATTAAACCATAGCAAGTGGTTACATATGCAGGCAAAGGAATGCAGGACTCGGCTGTGTGAAAAGGCTTTTTAAAAAACAATGTTCATGGTTTTTCACAGGAGTGTGGAGGGACACTTTACCCAGTGCAGGGAACATGGGGCTCCTGAGAGGGGGTGTTGGAGCTGCACACTGAAGGCAGCAGTTAGGCAGAAAGAACACCACGCTGTCTAGACAGCTTGGCACAGATTCCAGCTATACTCTCAGAGTCAGGGGGGCCTGGGAGTCACTTCCCTGCTCCGTTCTGAGTCCACACCCAGCAGAAGTGGCCCTCGCAGTACTTCCCTCAGGAAAGCTGAGCAGAGCTGAGGCTCCGTGTCCACAGCATGCACAGTCACACCCAGGACACAGTTGGCACTTCGTGGCTGGGCCCGGGCAGAACACCCGGAAGCAGAAGCTTAGGTCATGGGTGATGCCGTGTGGTCTGGGTGACAGTTCTGGGCTGGGCTCCATCACCGGCTTCGGGGTGAGCTGTGGGCCAACTGCTGTGGCTTTCGTAGGAACACTGTGCTGTCCCTCCACATTGTCTCTCATCCCCCAGGGCTTTGGGGAGACACCAGGAGCCCCGAAGCAAAGTGTGCAAATGACAGCATGGAAACACTGTCCCGTCGGCCAAAGCCTTTGTTCAAAGCGAACCCCACGGCCAGGCCCATTCAGGGAATGGTCCGATAAGCTCCACCTCCTGGAAGGAGAACTGGAGTCTCAAGGCGTAACTGCAGGACCAGAGCCACCACCATCCTGTCGTCTGTCTCTCCACCTGTGTGCCCTTCTGTCTGTCGGTGTGAATTAAAGCCCCAGAAAATGAGAACATCCCCGGGTCACCTGGCTGGTGAGCAGGTCCATAGCCCAAGTGCACGCCCAGCTGTTGGAGACCCCACTCCTTCCTTGACAGCCTTCTCAGCTCACATTAAGGTGCACGAGCCGGAACGACTCAGAACTCAGTCCAGCAGCAGGTGTAAGTGCCACCCTTTCCTCCAGGCCAAAGACAAAGAAGGGAAGGCTCCAGTGATGGAAGTGTGCTCAGAGAGCAGGCCGGCACCAAGCCCTCTGCCTTCATCTGGTGGAGGCGGCTTGGCATTTGCTCAAAAGCAAAAGGTTCATCTTTTAGGGTTTTTTGTTTTTAGTTAATAAGAAAACTGTAGCAAAAAGGACCTCTTTCCTGTGCGTAAGAAGAGAGAAGCATGATGAGAAACTTGTTGACAAATGTTGGGTGAGAAACAGAACCAGTCTGCAGGTCCTGGCCGCTACCCACACCTCTGCACTCAAGTTCTAAGAGCTTTTGTGGATGCAGCTGGATGTGGTCATTGCCTGCTGACTTTTGCAAACTATGACAAGTTACTTAAATAGTCATGACTCCTGGAAGGACAGAGATCTGAAACACTTTCCGGAATGCAGTACCTCGGCGGCACCTTCTGGAAGTGTTGTAAGCTGGCTCTGAAATGAGTGTGTTCAAATGGGAGCGCCAGGTCATCCCGAAGAGAGAGAGGTGAAGGTGGCCTTGTTGATGACCTCAGAACGCGGCCCTGGGCTAGGAACAGGCCAGAACGCTGCTTCTCTGAAAAACCATCCTGACAACCCAAGGCCACTTGGCTGCGGCACCAAAGGCAGCTTTGATGTCCTGGCCAGTGTGCTGTCCGGGCAAGGATGGGGCCGCTTCCAGAGGCTGAGCCAGACGCCCAGACGTGGCTGGGATGCTCTGAGCTGGGCGGGGGCCAGGTGGCCAGGCTGGGGTGAGGAAGCCTCCCATCTCCCCATCCAGGAACCGAGGCTGCAAAGTGAGAAGCTGGGCCCTTCACCGTCCTGGGTGTAGTGGTGCCTCAGTGATGCAAACCAGAGCCGCTGGGGGTCTTAGGAGGAGGAGGAGACTCTGGTGGGCAGCCTGCTAGCTGCTGCTGGTGCTGACGGCTGGGCAGATCAGGATCTCGGGAGGATGCTGACAGCAGCTCTTCCCGCCTTGGGCGTGAGCCTCCCAGCTACACTGATTGCCGATGACCTAAGTCCAGGCCGCACACTCAGGTGCCCCCAGAGAAGGTCAAGCAGGAGACTTCATTGCATGACTTGGGCGCAGAGTCCAACCACAAGTGGCTGGGAATCCACTCATCCTCTCTCATCACTGTGAGCTATGGCTAAAGCACATTGCGCATTCCTGTCCTGGATAAAGAGAAGCTGGAGACCCAGAGACTCCTTGGTGTTTACAAACTGGGATTTCATTCAACACTGTGGGCCAGTGCATCCCGTCGCAGGCTGGTGGAGCCCCAGGAGGGAGCCCCGGGTCTGAACAGAGACAGAGGGCTGGAGGCACAGATGTGAAATGCCACCGCACCTGGCACTTGCTCACTGCGTCCCCAGGGTGTCCAGAAGGACCTGCAGCTCAGAAGAGAGCTCCGTCCACCAAGGGAGAGGCCAGAGCCAGCCACAAGCACTTTGTCCCCAGCCGTGAAGGGGGTGGTGACAGGGTGCTGTCCTTGGTGGTTAATGACTCAACTTTGCTGTCTACCAGATTATCAAAGAGTTTAGGGATAATTACAGGGAAGTGCGTTGACTCATTATTTCTGAATAATATAGAGAAATGACTTCTCTCATTATTTTCTTCCCTAACATGAATAAATAAATAGACTAAAATCTCTACACATGAGAGATGAAGAATAAAAAAAGATCAAATCGGCCAAGATGTCTTGCTATTTACTTTTTCATTAAATATTTTTTAGGTTGACAGTCTGAGATTTAAAGAAAAGTTGCAAGAATAGTAAAAAAAGAATTTCCACAAACTTCTCCCAATTCTTCAAATGTTAGAATTTTACCAGATTTGCTTCAACATGATTCCCCCAATCCCCATCTCTCTCCACCGAGAGCTTTGAGAATAGGCAGCAGGACCACTAAATATTTCAGAATGCATTCCTTAAACATAATGATGGTCTTTATATAATTACAGCACAGTCATCAGATGAGGACATTAACATCGATACAATGTTATTAGCTATTTTGGAGACCAACTGCGATTTTTGCCACTTGTCCTAAAAATGTCCTTTAGAGAAAAAAGAAAATGTCTTGCATGTTACCTTCAAGATGTTTCTTTGTCCTGCTGCTGGCAGTGTTCACTGTGGCCCCTTGGTTAAAATGTCACCTGCCAAGTTACCCCACGAAACCCTCGATTGTTTCTTAGTAATTCAGTGACCAACTCAGGGTCATCTTGTTGTAAGACAGCGGAAATCCTGAGAACTCCTGGGGCTCATGGGGGAATAATAGGCCCAGTGCGTGTTCCCCAAAATGGAAGAATGAATTTTAAGGAACAACTGAGGCTAAGAATAGGAAAACTTTCTTGAGAGAGAGCTCCTGAGAGACAGGAGGGAACCCAAGTGGGTTGTCAACAAGCCCGCTTCTCAAAGTGTTATAGAGCAAATTCTGAGGTGGCTACAACGTGGGTCAAAACTATGATCAACCAATAAGATTACAAGTACAGCCACTTAGGTAATACTGATCCAATGGGAAAGCAGGCACATTGCAAGCTACATGGAAAGAACAAAGATCTTTTTAGGATGGGATGGGTCAGGAGGTCCTGGTCACCCACCTGGGTGACTGATGTCTGTCTAGCCACCATTGGACCAGGTGATGCCAGTTATCTTATCCCCTGGGGAGGCATGTGGGCCCTGTCATTCTGTCCTTATCTTGAGGCCTGGCCTTTAACAGATGTGCCTCCTGACGCAGGTGTGATGTGTTTTGCTCTTCTGCACTGACTCCCTCGAGGCCCAGCCCTGTCTGACTGCCTAGAATATTTCTACCTAGCTTAGCTGTCTGTAACAGAACTGTCATCCAGGAATTTTAACAACCATTCATGACTTTTGGCTGAATCATTCGCTACTGTGAATGTTGCTATGCCCAGTTTGGATTTTACTGCAAGAAAGAGCTTTCCTCCAATCTAACTTTACATCTCACTATCAACTCAGGGGTTCTCATTTCATTTAATAGGTGAAAAATCCTCTACCATCCTTATTTATTCCCATGCTCAAATTATCCCTCATTTGTTCAGAAGAAACCCCTCCAAACTGCTGGCTCTTCCTTTCTTAAATTTACATTCAAACATTTTTAATCAATTTATTTATTTGGAAGGATAGGGTCTTACTAACTTGCCCAGGCTGGCCTTGAACTTGTGATTCTCCTGCCTCAGCCTCCCAAGTAGCTGGGAGCACAGCTGTGCACCACCATGCCTGGTTCCTGTTTCCTCTTGATGTTATGTCCAGGGGTGAACATCACACCACGTGTGTCAGCCACGTCACTGTTCCACTGGAGACACAGCTCCCAGTGACCTTAAACCCGGCGCCAGTAAAGAATACAAAGAGGCAAAATTTAGTATAACAAAGGCTGGTTCATTTGGGGAGAAAAGATGGAAAAGAAGAGAATGGACAGCTACTATGGGGTGGTGGGGCTTCAGAGTTGAAAGCCAGGAGCTCTTGTCTGTGCCTCCTTTCACTGGGGACGAGTGTCTTCCCCTCCCAGGTGGGCAGTTGTTGCTGTCGGATCTGCCGCCCTGACCTTCTAACCCAGGCCTGCTAGCCATTTGGCTTCTTCCGGTTCCTGTGCAGTACATGAAGGGCCAGGCCTATTAGGGAGGCAGCTCACTTAATGACTAAGTAAAGGCGCTTGTGGACATGTGTGTATCTGGTGCAGTGCAATACTGATGTTCAAGTGAGAACTTACACACCAGTGTACATGTGCAGGTGTGTGTGTGTCTCACATATTAGATAAGACCCTTGGGCGGCTGTCCCTTATCGCCCTTGCATTTGTCAGGTGGCTGAGCCGAGCTGGCTTTCCCGGTAACTGTGGTGCCTGGGCCTCTCCCACGTCTAGCTAGCTCTTTCCTCCTTTGTCAGAAACTGTTTTTAGTAAGTTTTCCTATTGCTGTTAATAAAGCTCAGTGAGGCCTTTATCGTATCTTGTCTCTACCTAGAGTGCCAGCTGTCCCTACATTGTGTCCTCTTCATTTTGAAGGTTCTTCCTCATTGTCCTTCTACTTCAAGAAGCCCTGCTCCTTTAGGTGGATCTATGAGAGGCATTTGGGAACCAGCTCCGGGGCTGGGTGCTTACAGTTGCTGGACTGGCATCGCTTTTCAGGCCCCTGATGGGCAGAGCTGGGAAATGTGTGTACACTCAAGGTGCAGCTCTTTCCACATCCGCCTACATACACTCGGACCCGGGGCTCACACCTACCCTCCCACCCCATGCTAATGCGCCCAGGGAGCATCCTGGCCTCCTGCCTTCCTGTGTGGCCTCTTCCTGCCCCTGAGAGGCCCGAATCCCTGTTCGCAACACAGTTCTCCTCAGCCCCTATGCCACACAGCAGGTCACTGTAGAATTGCTAGCCCACTCTCCTGCCCAAAGGCATTTCTGACTGTAATACAGTAGTGGTTGTTTATGGTTCTTTTCTGTCTTTAGCCTTTGTATAGACAACAAAAACAAGGGTTCAGACTTAGATTATTTCTCCCACACCCTCTTGTGGTGTGGTTTTGATGTCCATTTGAAACAGATTAAACTTATCAGTTTCTACTTGAAATCAGTTTAGGATTTTGACTCATTCCCGTTGATACTATTAATATCACGTGTAAAATATTGACATGGTTCCAAAATTTAGAGTTGCCCTCTCCCTTCTCATCCCTTCTCCCATTCCGGACATCTTTCTTTCTGCTTGGTTCCCATCCAGACCTGTTGATAACCAATCTCGTAGATGCTGATGCTTCTTTACCTGAGTCTTACACCAGTGAGCAGGAGCACATGGACTTTACGGTCTCCCCTTCTTGCCTGCTCTAAAGTCTTCTGCTTCTGTCCCAGAAGCCTCTCCACATTGCTCTTGCAGCCCTGGCTCCCTCTTTCGTGGCAGCTGGTCATGCTCCACTGTGGGCAAGCAGCATTCAGTCTAGCATTTCCCTACTGTCTTAGTCATGCACTCGTCCCTAAGGCACAGTATCAGACACCCATACCTTGAAAGAGAGAAGTTTATTTTGGTCCATGTTTTTAGTCCGTAGTTGGCCTGTTCCAATGCAGGAACCGTGGTGGAAGAGTCCAGCAGAGGAAAAGCTACTCACATCATGGTAACCAGGAAGCAGGGGGGCGGCCAGGGAGTAATGCCTCCAGCGATTGCCTCCCCCTGCCAGGCTCCACTTCCTAACATCCTGTTTAGACACAGCAGCCCAATGATTCAGTCAACCTTCAAAAGCCTCACCCATGAGCATCTGAGCCTTTGGGAGAGACTGAGATATAACCCACAACACCTACATAGGGTGAGTTGGTTATATTTTATATAACATAATTTAATTGCAAGAACTGCTTTAATCTTACCTCCAAAAACAACGCTGCCATGAATGATGCTGTGAGTGTGTATTTTTAAATTGCCAGATTGAATCTTCAGGGTGGATTTCCAGGAATGGGACCACCAAGGCCCAGGAAAAGGTGCACACACTGTTGTTAGAAGTTGCCATTCTCTTTCAGAAGAGTCACCTTGTTCTCTCTGAGAAGCTACGAGCTACAGGTCTGCATCTGTGGACTTATCAGTGATATGTGGGTCATGCTTTGTGATTTCTACCAATCTGATCTCCAGCACAAGCTATTTATTTGTAGCTTTAATTTATATTTCCTTCATTGTGAGTGTTGCTGGGTAGTTTTCCTATACGTAAGGCCAGCTTCAGTATTTTTTGGTGAATTGTGTGTTCATGTATTTGTGCATTCCCAATTGTTTCACTCGATTTTTCCTCAAGGGGCAAGGTCTGGCTTGACTAAGGATAGTTGCACTTTATCTGGAATATGATCCATACATTGCAAATATTTTTCCTAGCATATCATTTTTCTTTTGACTTAGTTTGTGATACTTTGGGTAATGCAAATAGTTTTAAAATTACATAGGGAAATTTATCATTGAAAAAACGAATTTGGATTTTGAGTCATGATTAAAAAATGTTTCCTATTGCTTCTAGGCCTTTTGGCTAAGATCAAGTGTAAAAAATGTTTCCTACACTTGAGTTATAGAGGAATTCATTCATGTTTTCTTTACTACTTAAAAAGATTTAATTTTCTTATTTGTAAAGCACTCATCCACTTTAAGTTGATACTTATATATGTTGTAAGATATGAATCTAATTCTATCTTTTTTTTCACATGGCTACCCACTGGACCCAGAATCATTTATTTAAAAACTCTATACTTGCATCAAGATTTGAGTTACCACCTTTATCATGCAGTAAACTTTCATATGTTCTTGGATTTATTTATGGACTTCATTCTGTTGGTCTCCTTTCCTAATCATGTACCAGGGCCGTTACATGGAATTCAAGCTCAAGCAAATTATACCTCACCAGTAACCTGCCAGCTTGCTGTTAGGCTGCCCTGTATCACATGGCCACCATTCACCAATTCTGCAAAACCCTCCGTTTTACATATTTCCACCTAGAGTGATGTACTGGCTGATTCCAGGTGGAATATAAAAACTCCAGCCAGGTGCACTTCAGAACTTTCATCTTGCTGTTTTAGTGTCTTTCTCATCACTGATACACAATACCTGACAACTATAGTTTAAAGGAAAAGAGATTTACTTTGGCTCACGGTGTAAGAGGTATCAGTCCATGGTTGCCCGGCTCCTAGGCAGGGCATGGCAGAGGGGAAACAGTCCATGGCAGGAAGCAGCCAGGGATCAAGGGAAGAGGAGAGAGACAGACCGTGCCAGGCCACGGCCCCAGTGATCACCTCCTCCAGTCAGGCTCCACTTCCCAAATCCCAGTTAGCCATGAGCTCATCAGTAGACTAATCCACTGATAAGCATCCCACGCCAGGATCCAGGCACCCCCCCAAGGGCCCCCCTCTGAGCAAGAGGCTTTGGGGGACATCTGTTCTAAACCGGAGCTCTTGCTTGCGGCCCTGACCATCCTGAGGAGCTGCTAATCCTCCTGTCTTCTCTCTTCCTCCCTCCCTCCCTCCCTCCCTCAGTGGTAGAGGCCCGTGGGGTCTCAGAAGGCGCGCCGAGATTCTCCTCCTCGCTTCCGCCCTACCTGCCCGTGAGCTTCAACATCCGGGGCGCAGAGAGCGCCTTCTTCCTGCAGGAAACGCAGCCCCGGGACACGCTGCGCAACGCCAGCCTGAGCGCCAGGGTCGCGTCCTTCTTCGCCTACAAGGCCAAGCAACCCCCGGTGCTGAACGCCAGCTATGGGCCTTTCTGGGCGGAAAAGGTGGTGCCCCTGGAGCTGATGCGGACCTCCAGCGCCTTTGGCCCGAGCAGCAGGTTTACGCTCGACTGGAAGCTGAAGGCCTCCATTCTGCGGGACAAGATCTACCCGAGCCGCCCCAAGGTGCAGGTCCTCTTCCACCTGTTGGGCCGGGACTGGGACAAGCCGCGGCCGGCGGAGAGGCTGCCCTGCCTGCGCGTCTCCGCGGTCCGGGAGGCCCGGGAGGTGCGGGGCAGCTGCCGGCTGGGCGGGGACCTGGGGCTGTGCGTGGCGGAGCTGGAGGTCCCGGCCAGCTGGTTCGGCCCTGAGGCCATGGTGGCCGGGAGGAGGAAGCCGGCGGAGCAGCCCGAGGGGAGCCCTGTGGAGCTGTACTACTCAGTGCAGCCGGCGGACGCGCGTGGGGACTGCGCCGCCGCGGGCGACCCCCGGACCGGCAATGCCATCCGCCCCGGGAAGGAGGGCGCTGAGGGACCCGCGTCGCGCCCTCAGAGCGTCGGCCTGGTGCGCCTGTTCCGCGCGCAGGACGCCCAACAGCTCCGTGAGCTGCGCCTGGACCGCGACGTGGCCGTCTGGCTGCCTGCGCGGCCGGCCAAGCAGGGCGACGTGGTCACCGCCTACGTCACCGTCCCCGGCAACTCCACCGTAGATGTCTTCGTGCTGAGGTAGGTGCCGGGTCTGGCCTGCCGTCCTCGGGAGCCTGGCGCGAAGCTGGGCTGGGCAACTCTGCTAAGCTGTTGGAGGGGATGGAGGGCAGGAATGCGTCCCGAAGAGGAGGCCAAAGGTTCGCCTCCTGGGGCTTGGGGTCTCCGCAGCCTGGACAGGGCCGCTGACCTGTCTGGCTTTGGCTTCCCATGCACACCTGCTGCCCCGGGGTTGATGAGCATGCAGAGTCACAGGGAGGGTGAGACTCCAGGGCGTGCGTGGAGAGAGCCCAAGGTGGTTCCCGGAGACGGGCTTTCAACGTTGCCAGCTAGAGGCTGGGAAGCCAGTGGTCCTGCGTGCGGCCGAGCAGGGACTGGAGCAATCTCAGCAGAAACCTGGACAGGAGAGGTGTGGCAGGCCACAAAGCGAACAAACAAACACCTAAAGTAAGTCAAGCGCAGGTTAGCGGAGTGCGCCTCTGTCACCCACAAACCGCTTCTGGAGAGCTGCTCTGTCTACCTGTGAGTGCCTCAGTCAGTAGCGCCTGATTTCCGGAATCACTGGCACTGAGAAAGCACTCAGTGCAGATTCTCTGCATAATAGCGAAAACATACTTGGAGATGTGTTTCAAAAGTAAAGATTAAAAATAAAAATTACCAAAATAGGTTGCCTTTAAAATTATATTTCAGAGAAACTTAGGTGATCACCATAGCTATGTTTTAGTTCTTTTGAGTAAAAAGTGAATCATGTGCTGCACAAGTCACTTGGAATAATATCTGCAGAGAGGAACGATGGTGAGCTACGCTGTGGGCCACTTGTGCTTGATTTCAGTAGAGCAATGACCAGGGTGGATAAGTCTAAAGTTTGCTTTGGAAAGAAAGTGTTCAAAGATTCCAGTGAGCTCCTTAGAGTATGTCTGAGTCTTTCAGATCCACATGATTCTCTCTGAAGTTTCTGTCTCGTCATCACCTTTCCGACTTCTTTCAAAACCTTGTTGATCTGTCCCAGTGCAAGGGAAGAAAACCGAGGGCCTCACACAAGCTAAGCAAGCTCTCTCCCCTGAGCTGCATCCCCGGCCTTTCCCTTTCCTTATGATCAGTCTAGTTTTACAGATCCTCATTTGCCAATGCTTTTTTAATGTGATCGTGGGACCTTTGTGATATTCTCTTCAGGGATATGATGGAATCCTGCCTCTGTCGCAGGATTCAAGATTCCACAAGCCAGAAGTTCCCACCACACTCACACTGCAAGCCTTCCTTGACCACTGGTGGAGAGGCAGACCTCACTGGACGCATTGGTGACCTAGTGAAAGTGTCGTCATCTTGTGCTTGTGTCTGCGGGGTCAGGACAGTCATGATTCCGGTGAAAGGATCGGAGTGTTTCCGGCCGCCTTGGGTGGGTGGGACACTGATCTAGCCATCTGAGTGCGTTCATCTTACTTCGCTGGTTTCAGATGATGCCAGATCAATTCAGTACATCCAGCCCTGGCTTTGGAGCCTGGAAACAGGAGACAGGAACCGAGCTCATCGCAAAGGCATGGCCAATTTACCCTGTCCTCAGCCTCACCCTGGCACGTGTTACCTTCTGTCTGTAGAAAGTGCAGACTGCCATCCTCCGAGCGAGGGTGACTTGAGCAGAGCTGTGTGTGTCCCCGGGCTCAGGTCCTGTGCCCTGGGCTGCACACAGATGCTCTGATCCGACCTGTCGGAGGTGAGGAGCCCTTGTTTGTATTTTCCATCTCAGCGTCTGCCTCGGTTGTGAACAGGACCTCAGCCCTGGTCCTGCCTCTCCCTCCTACCGTCCTCGAGGCGTCAGCCACCTCTGCTGAGCTCCCATGTCTCGGTTTCCTTGTCCTAAAAACAGACAGCGTGACAGTGCTGCTGCCATGGGGTTGGGAGGGATCAGTGGGCTGATGCTTATTTGTAAGTTGCTTACAACTGTGTCTGCCACATGAATATTACCAGCAGGGTGTTTGACTGTCCATCTAGCCTTCAGTAAAACTTGGATTCTGTTTTGACAGTAAAAGGACGTCGTGCTTTGCCTAAAACAGCAACTATGGATTTGTCCTCAAAGCTGCATCAATTCCTATTTATTTCACTGTCAAAGGAATGATATCTTCCTGTAATGACAGCGGGTGGAATGGGATGTGGGATTGGTCACATTAGGGTGTGGCTCCCTGCTGTCCACAGCAGCAGCCCTGTTCTGTCCCCTGTGACCTTCCCACTCAGCTCAGAGTCCGCCTCACCTCCCCCTGTTCACGGTACAGCCTGGGCCATCTTCCTTTCCTCTGACCTTAAACTTGAAGCAATGTTCTTAGGGGATACAAAGTGACTGCTCATGGGGACCCCAAGCACAGAAGGCCCCAACCCCATGTGCAGATCAAAGCACAGGTGTCTCAGGCAGATTAGAGTCCAGGGAGGAGGGAACACAGATTGGAAGTGTGAGCACCTGGATTGGGAGTCTCGGTCCTTGTTCTCAGGACAGAGCTCCACTGTTTAGAAAGGGGAGTTATGGATAGTGTAGCCATTTGGGTCTTGGACTGAAGTGTATTTCACAAAGGATCCATCCTGACCCTTCATCAGATGGAATTTTGCTCCATGTGGTGTCTTTCTACTTTTCCTCCTTCCTCCTTCCCCTTCTCTCTCCACCAAAGCCTCCAATGTGTTCCAAGATTCCTTTTTATTTTTTATTTTTAACTAATCATAGACTGATAAGAAGTTCAAAAAGTAATAAAGCAAATCCCCATGTTCCTTTGTCGAGCTTCCTCTAATAAGAATACCTTACGTAGCTTTTTTGGCAAAAGAAAGACAAGCAGCTGTCTCAAGCCTTCTCCTTTTCTTACTGGATGTTTGAAACTTTGCTCTGCTGTCATAGTTTTTCTTTATAGTTACCTTTCTTAGTTAATCAGGATACAAAACACAACAGGCTTCCCGTTTCCATCTGAATGATGTGGTGGTTTATATCCAGGTGTGCCCCCAGAGCCTCCTTCCCCTAGAGGCAGGGCTTTTAGAAGGTGCCTGGATCACCGGGCCCATAGCTGCCTGCTGTTAGGAGGCGGGGTCTGGCCGGAAGAGGCGGTCACGGGGCGTGGCCTGGAAGGATGCCTCTCCTTCCCAACTCCTCCCTTCTCGCTCTGCTTCCTGTCCGCCATGCTGTGAGCCGCTGTCCTCTGCCCAGGCCCTTCCTCCATGCTGTTCCTGCCTGGGAGCCAGCCAGCCAGGGACTGAAAGCATGAGTCGAAATAAACCTCTCCTCCTTTAAGTTCTGAGTATTTTGTTCCGGTGACAAGAAAGAGACTAAGACAGATTTAATGTTTCTCTTCTTTCAATAAATCTTCGTTCAGTTAATTTTTATTGAACCCACTTGCCAGGCATTATGTTATAGCAATAGAGAAATGTCCAGCTCCCTGCCTGTGTGGAGCTGATACTCCTGACGGGGAAGATAACCCTCATCGAAACAAGGATAACAACGCAGTGTATGGAGATAAGTGATTTGTTTAAAAATGAACCAGGGAAAAGGAACAGAGCTGGAAAGGCGTCTTGTGAATCAGGTGTGGTCTTGGGAGAGCAACAGGTGCGAAGACCCGGGGGCCACTCTTGGAGTGTCGCTGTGAGGGCAGGAAGAGGACCGTGTGGCCGAGCTGGGCTGTGTCACGCAGCGCCGCGTGGGGTGAGCGTCAGGGCTTGTCCTTGCTCGGGGCGACGTGGCAGCGATGGAAGGTTCCGAAGAGAGTCCGTTAGCCCACTTAGGCTATGTGTCGCAGCGGTCCAGGCGAGAGGACAGGGCGTCAGCTCGGTCGCAGCAGCAGAGCAGTAAGGAGCCTGCAGATTCCAGAAGTCCCAGCGGAAGCTGCCCGGGTCGTGGGCCCGTGTGGGTGAGGGGACAGGAGTGAGCCACGGGAGCGGCCTTCCAGGACGTGCAGCCTGGGAGAAGAGCAGACTTGCTCTCTGTGGGTAGCGTCTTTAATTCAGATTTGCATAGAATGTGTTTTCATGCTTGCCATGGTGTTTTAGGGAAGGGCCATTCGGTAAGTGGGCGATGTGAGGGTGCCCACAGACGTCGCCCTGCTGGACGGGGGAGTGGCTGAGGGTGCTGAGGCTGGAAACCCACCCTGCCCTCTGGCAAGCGCGGAGCTTCCCAGGGGGAATTTTCTGGGGGGCTCTGCTGATGGCAAAAGCCAGATTCCCCTGTGTGACTCCACGGGGTGGCCTCACAGACCGGGCTGGTATTCGGGAACAGCCGTTCCAGGGAGTTCCCAGGGCGTGCAAAACACCCGTGGAAACTTGGTGAGAATCCCCCCGCAGAATCATTCACAATGCCACTCTCTGTCGGCAGAAAGAAGAGTCAGAATTTTGTTCACAACTTCATAAATGAAATTCAAAGGCAACCCTTGCTTTTAGGTTGACACTTGCTCCTGTCCCTCCCCTGTCAGGATGTAGAAGATGAACCTTGGTTTCTGGGAGTGCTAATGTTCTTCTGGAGCCCTACATTAGAAAGTAGAATAAAGTCATAGGATAATAACTGGCCAAGTGAAAATGCACACGGAGGGATATTTTTAAAGTACGCATAAGCGTGGGCTCCCTGGGACAAGCTCTCTGCCTGCTGCTGAGCTCTCCGCCCTTGGCTTAGGGCTCGACCCACTCCATAGCTCTGAATGAGTGCAAAGCTAAAGACCTAAAATCAAATCTATGCCAGGAGTGTTCCTTCTCTTGGAAATTTTCTCTCATAACCAACTGAGACCCTTGCAATAAAGACCAAGATTCCTCAGCCACCAGGCATTGTCGACCATCCCAAAGTTGTTAGAAATATGCTGACAATTGGGGTTGCCCCTTGTGGGGTTCCACTTTGATGCCTCAGAGGGCCCATGTGTCCCTGAGGGTCTCAGATGCCAAGGAAGGGACTTCTCCTCCTGCACGGACCCGCGGCAAGCTCACGGACAGGCCAGGTGGTCTCGACTCGTGGACCATCCCAGACAAGGAGCCGGAGGCCACGGCCCCTCTGCTTGTCGGGAAATCCTACACGGACACCAGAGGCAAGGTGGCCATCTCCACTCTCTCCACCTTAGAACAGCCTTGCTCATTCTGAACTCGTAATTCATAGAAGCCGAGGGCATGGTTCTCCACCGGTGATCAGTGAGTTCTCAGCCCTGGACTACAGACAGGACAGTCATGAAGGGTCCATCCTCACCACAGCTCCATGTCACGCTGCTAACATGACTGTATGTGCAGGAGACGGATGTGTCACCACGTCTCATCCTAATGAAGAAATATTGGCCCAGCTCTGGCTCCGTCTGTGGCGGGATCCTCAGCTCAGCACCGTGGGATGTGGGGCCAGATAGTGCTTTGCGGTGACTTGTGCACTGTAAGATGTTTACCAGCATCCTTGGCCTTGGTCCACCAGATGTGGCACTACCTCCATCCATGCCCCACCAGTGACAGCCACAGTAGCCCTGGACACTGACGACTGACCTTTGGGGGACCCCAGTCTCCCTGGGTGGCAGTCATTTATCCACAGCCTGGCTGTATGCAGGATGTCCATTCCCAGGTGTGGGTGGAAAGAGGAGGAAAGGTGGCTCGTGGCCCTCCCCGTCCCTTTGGCCCAAAGCTGTTGAGAACGTGTTTCCCCTGTTCCTCTTCTGAGTGTTAGGCTCCTTCATCCTAGTCCGCCCCTACTTCAAATACTGGGCACCAAGGACATCTCTCCTTAGAAGTGAATGAATGTTCTTTCATTCAAGCCAACCCCGTGCCTGTCTCGCCTGCGTCAGCAGCAGCTGCAGAGGAGACGGGTTCGCGGGAGGCGCCCAGATGTGTCTGATGGCCTCTCAGCCCAACTCTGAGTCAGTTTCTCTCCAGACCGACGCAAGGGCCATTTTTTGAGCATATTTCCTGCGCCTGTGTCTAGCTAATCAGCCAGCCCCTGTTGTCACTGCATTGTCACAAACTGGGTCAGTTCTTCTAACACGTGAGGCCCGTCCTGGCCCCCAGCTCCCCAGTGGCTCTGTCCTCACCTGGAAAGCTCAGGGGCCTGGGCAGCCGCGTGGGTCCGTGCCCCGCAGTCCCCCGAGAGCTGTGGTCCCCTCCTCCACCCCCTGCCTTCTCGGTTGCTCCCCTGCAACCAGCTGCTCTCCGCACTGACTCCTCACACACATAAGAAGGCCCCAGCCCTGGCCTTGCCTCGGCTGCCTGCTCTGTCGGAAATTCGCTCCCTGTGGACAGCGGTGGGGCGCAGGTCTCCACCCCTCCGAGACTGTGCTCGGAAGTGACGCCCTCAGAGCGCGTTCTCTGCCCACTCTGCCCCGGCAGCCTTGAGCTCTTTCCCTTTGTGGTTCTCATCTCCATCGCGCCTCTCTCCCGAGTCCTCTCATACATTTACTCATGTGTCTGTGGCCTCCTTTCTCCCCTGGAAGCTCCGTGGTGTGGGCCCGCTAGGCAGAGTCACATCCAGCCTTCAGTGCGCATCTGGGCCCAGTGGAGTCTCCCGGTGATGCCAACTCTAAGTGTCCAACTCAACAGAGTCAATCAAACATTGACGGAGCCAAAATATTTCAGAGACAATAGAGGACGAGAGAAGATAGGCTCTTTGCACCCTATCTTTGATCCCATGCGTTCCTGGATTCTTCTAGAGCTCAGCTGGTCTTCCCAAGTTCTCTAGGCCAAGGCGACCAAGCCTTTCCTCCAATGGCTGCGTCCGCATGCATGTGAACCCTCCACCAAAGCAAAGACTCAAATCTTCTGTCTCCTTTCTGCTCGTTTCTCGGGCCTCCTGCTTCCCAGGAATAGCAGAATAGGGAAGCAGTTGGGATTGCTTCCTTGTCCTTTCTAGGCAGATTTTGTGTACCAGGACGGATTTGGGAAATTTCAGGACATCAAGCCTAGGAGATGGTTTTCTACAAACCAAAACACGGTGAAGTGAGGAGACAGCCTCCTGGAGGAGCAAAGAGGGAACAAAGAGAGGCTGCTCCAGGCCCAGTATACAGTCTGTGAAGGCCTTGCCTTGCAGAGAAAGGACCACAAAATGGGACAGCTTCGAAGCGGCCTCTTCTGGGTGTGGAGAGCAGTGTCCCATGCGTGCATTCCCAGCTCATGGATGTGGGGCTGAATGGTTCATCAGTTCTGTCCTGGCTGGACCACAGGGTGAAGCCACAGTCCTTGTTATCAGTCAACACAATGCCACAGGTGCTTAACAGCTGAGATTTGTTCCCAGCATGTTCCAATAAATAGAGCAAGAAGATTCCAGCTGTGATGTGTTCCCAGCATGTTCCAATAAATAAATGAAAAGGATGGGTGGAGGAAAGAAACCTTTTAAAGAGACGTGCTGGGGTGAATTTGTGCAGGGATATGGAGAGAAGTATTATTTTTCCAAGCAGGAAGAGGTTGATGAGTGGATTGATTTCTAGTACAGTGATACCTCTGTTCTCAGAACACTGTGGTTTGAAAACAGAAGCATTCAACAAAATTTAGCTCCTGTTTACAAACTTTACATCGTGTGACAAAACGAATGTGGCCATCTTTCCCGGAATCGTGAAGCGAATTCAGTTCGTTAACTGAGGCACCACTGTACCTAACTCTAGACAAAGGAATTCAGGTACAGGTCAAGCACTGGCCCCCACCTTCTTTAAAAGGACTTTGTGGAGTTAATTCAAGTTCATTACAAAGGACAGAGTCATAGGTTCCCAGTGGTGGGTGAGAGGTGGGATTCTACACGGTTGTACAGAACACACAAATGTGTGTACCAGCTTTATTCATTACAGCCAAGCTGAAAACAACCCAAATGCCCATCACCTGCTGAATGGAAATGGGAATGTGGTTTATCACTCAGTGGAAGATTACTCAGCCCTAAGAAGGAATGGAATTCTGATACATGCAAGAGTAGGGATGCAGCATAAAAAGATGATGCAGAGTTGAGAAGCCAAACACAAAAGGCCACCTGGTGTGTGGCTCCGTTGGTAGGACCGCCCAAAGAGGCAAATCCTTAGAGACCAGAAGCAGAGCAGAGGTTCCCAAGCCAAGGTCGATGACAAGTGGGTGCGATTGCTAACGGCATGGCTTGCTTTTGGGGTGATGAAAACGTCCTGTTCTGGATGTCCCGATGGTTGCAAGCGTTGCTCTAAAGCCAGCCGCCTCTCCTCAGTGTGGCCAGCCTCTGTGCACGCTGCACCTTGGGCCAGTGGTATGAATGGAGCACCCCGTGTCCAAGGAGAGTGGGCACTCAACAATCCTGGTGACAGCGACACGCGGGAGTCCAAAACCAGGGCGCCCAGACGTGGCGGTTTAAAGAGAAGCTGCAAATACAGGTTCTGCAGTACGATCTGATTTATGAACATGCACATCAGAAGGGCGTTTCTGCTGCCCACCTACAAGGACTGTCTCCCAGCACTGCCGTGGCCCAGGGCCCTCGTATGTCAGTTCCCAGCAGCTACCATAACAAACACCCCAAAGTGGGCGGTGTGAAGCAACAGAACGCCCTTCTCTCAGGGTTCTGGAGGCCGAGCCTGACATCAGCATGCCGGTGGGGCCATGGTGCGAACGGAGCCTCGGGAAAATAGGCCTTCTGGCTGCTCAAGCTCTCAGGGCTGCTGCGATGCTGGCGCGTCCTGCGCTTGTGGCTGTGTCGCTGCAGCATCTGCTGCTGTCTGCACTCTCCGTGGGCCCTGGCAGCCTTTCCTTTCCTCATAAGGGCCAGTCCTCGGATCCGGGGGCCCGCTGTAACTCAGAAGGACCTCACTTCCAGATTCCACGTGATCACAAAGATCCTGCCTCTGAGCAGTTCGCCCCCGGGGCCCCACTTGGATGTGAGTGAGGTGGGCTCTGGCCGCCCGCGGCAGAAATGATTCGCCACCAAGCGGGTTTCACAGCCTCCCACCCAAACGTCCTGGGCCCTTTCCAGGGAGTGCTGTGCACCCTTGTGACCCCAGGGATGTCCCCCTTCGGTGGGGAAAGGAACCAGCGGGGTCTGAGCCTTCGCCATGTGGGGAGCCACCCTTCCCTGCCCGGGTGCACACTGCTGCACTCACATCCACCCTAATTACTGAGCACTGCCCGTGTGTGTGCTGTTATAATTTAATTTCACAGAGTCAGTTTTTTTTTCTGATCCCTTTTTATGTCTGAGAATTTGAAAAACCCTCAAAGGCATTTTCCAGGTACCTGGCTGGTCTGGGATAATTGTTGGCTCTTCATGTCCAACTGTGCCTAAATCTGCGGGGTCACAGAAGGGCTCGCTGGTTCCCAGACTCATAACTGGGAGGAGGACACCCCAGAACACAATCAAGTTTGCACTGATTGCAGATTTGGAGCGAATTCAGAACATTCTGGAGCCTTGTTTGCCCACACTCCATCTCAAATTCATTTCCCCCATTGAACGCCTCCAAAGGAAGAGTTTGTTTTCATTTTCTTCAGCTTGTCATTTCAAATGTATTCTTCTGGAACGGAGAAAAGAACAATTTTCTTTCTGCTCGGGAAGAAGTGAAGAAATCGTGTTTCCTGCCCCGGCCCCTCCCGCTCCCTAGCTACCCACAACACAGCGCGTTGCCAGGCAGCCCAGCCCTGCGCAGCGCGGACAGCGATTTTACTGTTGAGGGAAGCGTTGCAACGTAAAATTGACTCCAGCTCTGTGAAAGAGAAGGGAACCAGCACCCTTCCGACCCAAATCTACCGCCTTTGTTCCACATTCTTTCACCCACTTAAAAGTCATTTTCATTCTTGACTTCCCCAAACTGCGGCTTTAATCTGTTGTATACAATTTAACATATGCATACGTGGTCTGTGGCTTCAGCCTCTTTCTAGCTGGACATTTAGAGAGGAGAGCCAGTCTGAGGGGGCAGATAACGATCGCAGCAAGAGTGTTTGCCAGTGTTGTGGAGTTTGCATCTTGGTGTGGTATGATGCCACTGCTCCGGGGCTCCTGAGCACTGGGTATCTGACTGTTTCTGTCTTCAGGCCCCAGGAGCGGTGATCTGAATTGAAATCTTGGCTAGGGAGAAGAGTCCTAGCTGTTCTGAGAGCATTCTGATTGCTTTCCCCCTTGTTTGAGATCTCGCCTGCAGCCCTGCTGCGGTCTCCTTCGAGTTTACCAGGGGCCAGGTGGGCCCAGTCTACTTTCAAATGAGCTTTTGGTTCAAAGCTGGTGTCCTCGACACGGGCACATCCAGGCAAACAGAGGAGGATGTGGATCGGAGGGATTGGAGGGCTGTGGCAGGCAGGATGGAGGCCTCAAAGGTGTGCACCACTCAGGCCGGGCCGGATTCCTTCTGCACCTCCCCTCCTTCCCCCCATGGTGGGGCTGGGATCTCAAAACCAGACTGCACTTCCTTGGCTTAATTTATGTCAGCCAAGACTCTCTCCCCTGCCATCTCACCTGCACAATATCCAGCTGGAAAGCCCCGGGCCCCACGCCTGGAGGGGCTTCCAGTCTGATGGAGACGCTGTGACAACAGTGGGCAGGACAGGGGCCACACCACCCCTCCCCAGCTTCCACACCCACACCTAGCTTCCCCCAAACACCTACCCCCTGGCTCTGATGTTGCCGTCCCTGCAAGCCTGCTTTCCCCAGTAAGGCTCCACTGCTTTTAGGTTTCCCAGAAGGACTTTTACAAATAAAATTTGCTGCAATAAAATGAGAGTGCACAGGACCCTCCGCCCTGATCTGTCCGGCTCCCAACAGGAGGGCTCATGGAGGTCCTGAGAGCCAAACCCTGGCTCCTCCCGAGGCTGTCCCTGGTGACCCTTTCGACATGGCGTTTGGCAGCCCACTCGTGCATCATATGCCATTCAAGCCGCTCAGCAACCCATTCTGCAAGTGAGGAGACATTGGCCCTGAGTGCTGGGGATGGCTTCCGTCAAGCGTATTTTGGTTGCAGCTGAAGCTGAGTTGAACTTAAAAAGATGTATTTTTCCCTATAATGTAAAAGGTCAGGCACGAATGCATCTGGGCATGGGTGGCACTCCAGGTTCGATGCCCTCACTCCAGCGCCCAGCTCCCTTCTGTACTCGGCACTGTCCTCTCCCTCATGGCGACCCCGGTGGTTCCTGCCTGGGCCGTGCTGAGCTGCAAGATGTCTCTTTCATAATAAGTCCAACAAACGTCCTGTAACTGAGTTGTCCTAGCTCAGGGCCACACATCCACCTGGAATCCACTCACCATGACCAGCAAGTGTACACGACCTTCGGCAGGATGCTCCTAAGAGCCAGAGTGGGGGGTAACCTCACCGTCACGTGTCAACTGCAAGTGAGCAGGAGGTCGTCAGGCAAAGAGAAAACTGAAGAGTGGGTACTGGACACAGTGTCCTGGGCAGGAAACAGCAGCAGACGCCCACACTGGCCGCAGCACAGAGGAGGAGGTGTGAGCTCCAGAGCCTGGCGCTCAAGTTTGAAGCCGGTGCCCCGCATTTCCGAGCTGTGACTGTGAGGGTGCCTGAAGTCCTCTGTTTCCACTTGTGCCTGCTTGTGGGGCTGTGGTGAGGCTTGAGGAAGGGTTTCAGTGTATTCTCTCGGCACACAGTAAGCGCTTCACACACATTAACTTCCTTATTTCCACATTTTTTTGTTTGTACTGTTGCATGTATTTTTCTTGGAGCTGCATCGTCAGCTGAGGGCTCCCTCACCCATAAATTCCCATCTCTACAGCAGCAGGCACCTTTTGGTGGGGAGAGGGGTCCCCTAGCTTTCACTGAGGTGTCTGCCAAGGTTCTCAGCCAGGGAGCAGCTCTGCATCCACGCTCCCTGGGTACTGGGCAATGTCTGAGACATTCACAGCTGTCTAAATGAGGCGCCTAGTGTTGGAGCCAGGGATGATGCCGGTGATCCTCCAGTGCACACAGCAGCCTCCTTCCCCATCCCAGCCCCAAATGCCAGTCAGTAATGGTCATCACCCCGGTGACCACCAGGCGGGCTACAACTGACTGCTCATGTGATGCGAGTCTCAGTGAATCGTGAATGTGCCCTGGGCCCGTGATAAGAGCCGTCTGCTGGGAACACTGCAGCTCTGCTCAGCCACCCATGGGGCGCTGTTCCTTTGAAATGTTCTTCCCAGATGTGAGCTGCAAATAATTTGCACCTTGACCTGAAGTCAAGGGCGATTTCCATGTTTACCAAAGAGCCAGGCCTCAGACTTTGGGATAAGTATATCCGAATATCTCTTCTTTTAAAAAATAACAGTAAGGGGGCCAGGGATTTAGCTCAGTAGTTTCATCGCCTGCTGTGCAAGCTCAAGGACCTGAGTTCGATCCCCAGTACCAAAAGAAAAATAAATAAATAAATAACAGTAAGGAAAGAGGTTTGATAAATCAGAGGGGACACTCAAAGACAGGCTGGAGTTGCATAGGGGAGGAGGGGCTCAGGCTTAAGTCGTGGTTCCTTTCATTAGCAGGAAATGAACACTTCCTGGGACAGGTGCTTAGCAGCTCTCACAGGGCATAGATCAGTGTTTTTCATTCGGAAGACCTAGAAGTCAAACTCAGCTGCAAATCTCAATCATGCTATGCCCAAGTGCAGAATGAGCAGGGGAGACTCAAACATGGCGGCAGTGTCAAAATGGACAGGGGGGATGCGCCACACTTGCTTACTGGGCTGCTGGCTGCAGGGTGTGGGGAGAGCCAGGCCTCGTGGGCTAGCATGGCTCTAAAGAGTGCAAAGGACCATTTCTCCCCACCCCACTGCATTCCTAGTCAACCTGTTTTGGGCAGATAGCTAGTCAGGTCTCAACACTGAATCTTGCTTGATTTGCAAACAGAAGCAACACTTAACTTGTGCTATTTCTTGTAAATGCATACATTAAAATGGAATAATAAATAAGAAATAATAAATCGGAAGCAACCAAAGATATTTATAATCCTGTAACTAGGAACTTTCTAACAGGCTGGACCATACCTGGTGACTGTGTGACATACAGGCTCTTGACTACTTTCTTTGCTTGGCTTCTGAGTCTGTTTTATGAAAGCCCCCTTGCCTTCCCTTCAGGTGGTTCCCCAGCCACTTCTGCTGTGGAGCTTTGGGAGTTCATGATTCACTGCTTGCAAAAATAAACTTGAAGATTTTATCTCAGTTTATCTATCAAACATCCTTAATTTTCCAATTGGGAGCACAAAAATGGAAAACTTTGCTCAGGTTTGTTGTTATTCTAAGTGAGATTTTCCTAAACTGGTATTAATGTGGCAAAAAATGTCAGGTCAACTTTGGAAGGAGTTAAATGTCAACAGAACCCTGGAAGGACACTTGAGCTTTGAGAAAATTCCTGAGAAGTTTCAGAAACCAGAAAGGAAGGAAATGGAACCTTTTCTCTGTCTAAGGGGAAATACTAGGTGTAAGAAGGATCCTAGGGTCTCCTGTGCCTGACACAGGGGAAAGAGCAGTGGAGTGGGGTGTCAGGGAAAAGATCCCATCTGTCCCAAGCAACCTCCTGGGTTTCCTCTCCAGGATGAGTAGACATGGAAGCAACCGGGAGAGAAGCTGGAGTCTGTTGTTGGAACAAAGGAGACACCCCAGGGCATCCCTGTGTGGCTGCTCTGTTCTTCGGAGAAGCTTCCTTGAAGGCATGTGTTCCCAGATGGCCATCCAGATGCCCCCTGTGGCCCTAAGCCCAAAGCATGTGGATGCCCCCCCCGGGGTGGATGTGCATCAGCTACATGCTTCCAGACAGTGACCAGCTGTCAACCAACAGCAGCTTGAACCATGGCTCTGAAACATGAGTGGCCACCCGAATCCTCTGGGGACTTTGTGAACACAGAGTTGATGGGCCACACTCTTAGTTGGTGACTCGGGAGCTGGGAAATGGAGCCAGAGAATTTATATATCTCTAAGTTCTCAGGTATTGTGGGTTAAATGGGGCACCACCACCACCACTACCAAATTCTTGTGTTGAATTTCTAACCCCTAGAGCCTCAGAATGGAGCCTTATTTGGGAATGGAGTCACTGTGGATATGATTAAGAAGAAATCACCATGCAGTCAGTGTGTGGGGCCCACAAGCCAGGCAGACTATTGTGAAGACAGAGGCTGAGATTGGGAACCCCAGAGATGAACAGCAAACCAACTAAGAGTGGGGCCTCAGAAGGAATCAGTTCTGCCAACACTTTCATTTCAGATTTCTGGACTCCAGAAGGGCGAGATAATAAATTTCCATTATTTAAGCCACCCAATATGTGGTGCTTTTTGTATGGAAGCTCAAGGAAACCAGTATACTGAGGATTGCTGCTGGTATCCAGGGACCCTACATTGAAAACCACTGACTTATAAGCACATTAATTGTCCACTGGACAGGGAGCCTGGTGTGAGCTGTACAGACATGGTTCAGCCACTCCCTGCCATCACAAATTTGAGATCTTCCCATCATACTCCATAGCTTTCCTCAGTCTTTACCCATGATGCTCCAGGGCTTACAAGATGGCAGCCACCACTGTGAAGAAAAACTCACCAACCACAAGTGGTCCATAGAGGAGGCAAGAGAACAAAGATGGAAAATAAGGGCTGTCTCCTTACAGGGCTTTGCCTTTTCAGGGAAGAGAATCTTGCTCACAGGTCTGACAGCAGCCTTCCTTTCATATCATTTGACTAAACTTGGGCCTTAGACCACCTCTGTCAGAGGGGAAAGGGAAACCCTGCTGTCATAGCCCGTTTCTCTTCCTTTAAAAATGTTTGACTTTATTTAACTGTTACTCTTACAAGATCTTGGTGTTGACTAGACTTGAGCAGAGGCTCAGAGAGGACAAATCCATCACTCAGTAATCTGTTCCTAACATTTTTTTATGTTTGGCCTCCTTGGTTTTCTTGGCAAAAGGCTCAACATGTTTGTGATCTCTTTGAATTTTTCTTAATGAATTATTTTTTCAGAACAAATCCCTGATGTTTGAGTTCTAAGAAAAATTAAGTGATAGAACACTGAATTTGGGGTGCTTTAGCCTCTGGACTTTTATCTTCCATGTTAAGAGGTTCTAAGAACGTGCTAGTGGAAATCATCCTCTTTGGAGAGGTTGAAAAGTCTGCAGGTTCTAGTAGGTCTTTTACACTCCAGGTAGCAATGCAGAGTGCTTATAGTCATCCTGGGAATTTACTTTTTAATTGCCCCCCCCTTTTTAAATTTATGTGAATTACCATAACATAAATTAACCATTTTAAGGTGGAAATGAGGTTGTACTTAGTACATTCACAGTGTGGTAAAACTAACATTTTTCTCTAGTCCCCCCAAATTTTTAACATCTGAAAAGACAGTCCCATACCCACTATGTAATTACTCCCTCTCGTTTCTCCACTGTAAGTTACTGATGTGCTTTTAGTTTCTGTATTTCCTACTGTGCATTCCTCCCTGCCTCCTTCTTTTCTTTTTTCTTTTCTTTCTTTCTTCTCATTCTTCTTCCCCCTCCCCTCCTCTTCCTCCTCCTTCTCCTCCTCCTCTCCTTCATCTTCCTCTCTGTGTATCTATCTCTGTCACTCTCTTTCCCCTTTAGTTTTTTTCAATAAGTTGGTGGTACTCAGATTGGGATCTAGAGTGCCCCTCAACCGATATTCCCATCCTTTCTCCAGTCCTTCTTTGCCTATAGCAAGAATCCCCCTCATGCAGTAGCAGGTGGAGGTGAAGAAATCCAGCTTCGTGGGTAAAGCTTGTTGGTGGTTCCTCCACTGACTTGAAACCCACACTCTTCCACGTGTCTCAGAGTGACCACAGCAAACTGCAACCATATGATCCTCAGAAAAATTCTCATGTGGACCACTTGAGTGAGTCTGTGGCAGCCAGTGGCTGGGAAAGAGATCGTCTTCAGTCTGAAGCTCGTGTCTGCAGCACCATAAACAGAAGTTATTTGTGTGCACCCTTTGAGACTAGGTACATGCTTTCCAGTGAACCAGAAAGGAGGAGGATACCTGTTGGGTAGGGAGCAAGCAGCCCTTGCTACAGGGGCTCCATTAACTCACTGAGACTACATCTTACTCTCTTTTCAAATAATGGCTTGGAAGACAAATTAGTTCAATTAAGGGGCCAGGGAGACTCTCAGATTATAGAATGAGATCATACCTGTTGAACTTTTTGTCCCAGAAAAGAAAATTAGCTAGCGCATCATGGTGTTTCTGGTGGAGGTTCTGCCTCTGGTCATTTCATTCACTGTTTACATCCTAGGCAGCTCCTGAGAAGTTGAGCGGAAGGACTCTTTTTTTTCACAGTGGGGTGAAGCAGTGACTCTGCTGCCAGTCCCCAGCACACCCAATTCCAGGCCATCTGGGGACCCGGAGGCCTCCTCTCCCCAGGAGCATTTTTCATCCTGGCTCTCTCCAGCTGCCTGGAGCCCAGAAGGGGCGAGGCAGACAGAAGATTGAACTCCACAACATGCTGGAAAAGCACCAGCAGGGACCAAGGAGCAGACTAGGGAGGAGAATGAGCGATTTCCACATGCTCCCTGCAGTCTGTGAGCTGCCTTAGGGGACAGTCCTATGGGACTGCAGCCCTCGAGGCCCATTTCCTGCCCCAGCCTCCTGGAGAGAGATCTGGCTGCTCACAGTGTGTGTGGCACTTACTGCAAAATAACAGCGCCCTCAGCTGTCTCTCTCTGCTGGAGGTTTCACTTAAAGGGCCAAGTTGTCCCCTCGCTCTTTGTGTGGTCCTTGTGAATCGCTGCACTTGCAGAGACTGTCGTGGCCAAGAGGGTGTCCTCCTGCTCTCCTGGCCTGGGCTTTCCGCGTTGGAGTCAGGATCGAACTCTAAGTCAGAACTCACGACCCGCTGCCTTCCAGACCAACCAGTTCCCTAATCATGTTTTATTTGGTCACTCAGAGGTCATCAGAATACATAGTGAATGTTTACATTTTTAAAAACCTACTGCAGTAGAAGACACACTGCCAGAATCCTCTTCCTCACCTCAGACACACTCATCCCATCATTCTTCCACTTCACTGAGCGGTTCTGGGGTCCTCTTTCGCGGTTGTTTTTATGAGATGAAGTGGTCAAAAACACTGTGGACGCTCCTGCTGAGCCCGTCCAAAAGAAAGGCAGTCATAGAAACACAGCGCTGTGTCCTCATCCACCTCACTCACCAGACCTGGCACCATGTGACTTCCGGCTCCTCCTCAAAGTCAAGATGACCATGAAAGGGAAACCCTGTGAACCAATTCAAGACAATGAGGCAGCCACGACAGCACAACTAAAGATACTTAGGAAGGAGGATTCCAGAGCTGCTGCAGAAAGGGGCACAAATGATGGGATGAGTGTGTTCAAAGAAGGGAAGTGTTTTGAGGAGGGTTAATAGCAATTTGTCTTTTCCTGTAATAAATATTTTTAATTTAAACATTCGTGATATTTTCCAGCCACCCCTCGTTAAATGAATTAGTTGCTCTTTTTGTTGTGGTTCTTAGAGAATCAACTCTAGACAGATTAGGTGGAAGGTGGAAGTGCAGAGGATCAGGGAGCTCGCAAGATCATCAAGAACAGATCTGGATGTACAACCTCCAGAGCCCAGAGTAATTGGCAAAGCTGTGGGAACATTCCTCAGAGAAGGCCACACGCCTCAGCCCTGTGAGGCCTTGTGGCTGTCACCACTGAGCACTCAATATCAGGACCGCATTTCTGCTGCTCTCCAGCCAGAGACTGTATGCCACATCAGCTTCTCACATGGCTGGATCTGATCGGTGGAGACTTCGTCACATGACTTCATGCCAGCAGCAAAGGAATCTAGGAAAGTAAATCTGGCTTCTGCCTCATGAAGATGATACTCATAGTGGGGTCATTTCCTACATATGATGCTGGGTCCCAAAGGCAAGACAAGTGCTCAGCCTCGTTGCCCTATTTACCCACCCGGGAGGGGGTATCTGGAGTAGGATGCTGAGGTCTCCATTCCTTCTCTCTCTGTCTTTTGCCTCATTGTCCCTCACCCATAGGCAAGAGTTTCCATTGGTTTCCGATTTGTGTCTTCTTCTTGTGGCTTCTATTCTTGCAGAAAAAGTAATAATAATTTAACCTGAATTGAATCAGACAAATTCCCCCAGTGGGTTATCCTCCAAGAAAAACAAGCCTGAAAGCTTCAGAAAGATCAGTGTCTTGAAAAACAAAACAAACAAACAAAAAGATGAGGGGCCCCTCAGCTGACAAAATCTGCAGAAGCTTGGGGACAAACTCAGTGTGAGATAGGAGCATAAACATGCTACGGAGGGTATTTTTGGAACAATTGGAATATTTTCACTGAGGTGAAATTCACAGTATAAAATTAACTGTTTTGTATACGCTACCGTCATAATATCATACAGCGCCCAGCTCTGCACAGTGCCATATGATCCTCATCGTCCCAAAGGAGTCCCTATAACCAAGGGAGTCCCTTCCCCTCCACTCTTCCTGAGCCCACAGAACATAGGTATATTTAGAGACACAAAAGTGTGTATGGCAAAATGTTAAAATTTGATGCAAAATTAGCTAGGGTTAGATGGGGATTTATGACACTATTCTCGTTTTTCTACAGTTTTAAAATTGGTTGGAAAAAGTATCAATTCCTGAACCTCCATCCAGTTAAACCACTTCCTGGGGATGCTCCCAGTCTCGTCAGTGTGTAGGGTCGTTGCTGCAGGATGTCCCAGCCTGGAGCTCCCCTGCCTCTCTGGCCCACCCCAATTTGCGTGCTTCTTTCCCCTATTATCTGTGCTAATACCTGGCTGATTCCTGTGGTTTCTCCCTTCGTTCCCATCTCTGTTGTACCTGCATGGCAGTTCCTGCAGCTGAGCCTGTGAGGTGCGCCATTAGGAAGTGGTTTTATTCAAGATGACAGAATTCACTAGGACACTATATTTTTCAATCCAACAGAGATAGAGGAGACTAAGGGAAAGATGTTCAAAGTTGTTCAGCGTCTTAAAGGCCATACTATCAGGATCACCCTCTGTTAAGATTAATGGAAGCCACTCAGACTCAAGAGCCTGACTTTAAAAAGAATTAGAAGTTGGGTTTGGTGGTGCACGGCTGTAATCCCGACACTCGGGGAGGCTGAGGCAGGAGGATCACTTAGAAAGACCCTGTCTCAATATAATAAAATTTAAAATAAAGGGCTAAGGATGTAGCTCAGTGTAAAGGCCCTGGGTTCAATCCGCAGTACCAGTACTATAAAAAAACAAAGAAAAGAATCTGAAGTCCCTGCATCTGGAATCTGAAGTCCCTGCATCTGGAGAAGCCCTGTAGAGAATGGGCAATTCAGTCACCTGGCGCTGCTGCATAGCCCTCAATTCCTGAACCGTCTCCAGAAGGCAGGCAGGCAGCAAGCCTGTTGTTATGGAAATGGCTGACTTTTTTTTTTTTTTACATAAGAAAAGTTAAAGAAAATATTACATAAAAAATACCTACAACTTTTTTCTTCCCTCCAGATTGCTATCATTTTGGCATCTAATTTAAACCATTCAGCAGTGCACAGAGGAGCTGAATCGAACACACAGATTAAAGAGAAAGGTGCAATTTACAAGACTCAAGTGGCCTGCTTTCCCCTGTCATTTGTCTCCTGAGCTCACATACACCTAGCTCCTCCGTGCTCACTGCTGCTTCTGCGAATTAGGACACCCCAGGAGTGGTGCAGCTGCAGCGCTGTCCTTGGTGCTGGGTGTCCTGGAAGAGGCCAGGAGCCTCCAGAGCCAGGCTCGGGCCCCCAGGGAGGCCACGGCAGGCATCCTGTGGCCGGGCTGTCTGATGGTGGCTATTCTCCTGCTGGTGTGTTCACTGGGCCTCCGGGGAGATCCTGTCTCTCTCCCTCTCCCTCTCTTCCCCCTCTCTCTGCTCTGGCAGCTGCTGAAGAGTCCATGTGCCATAATAAATGCTCCATAATGGAGTCAGTGATGATTAAACAGCTGCCCCTGGGGATCTTACACTGGCTTCTGGAATGTTCTGTCATCAAACCTGCAGCCCAGCCCATTTACGGAACATGAAAGGCGAGGCCAAAGAACCCTGGTAATTGAGTCATAATGAGTATGAGATGATTAATCTGTCATCTTCTCAGCCGTTGACAACTTCATAATGCTGCATTTCCTATAAGTCCTTTTTGTTTCCTTACACTGTGAACAGTAAGAAATAAAGGAGGACTGCGTGAGATTGGTAAGCAGGCTAGTACATATTTTGGGGGAGGGGTGTGGGGATTGAACTCGGCACTGAACTTGGCACTGAGCTACATCCCCAGCCTTAAAAAAAGCGTTTCATGTTTTTGAGACAGGGCCTAAATAAGTTGCCCAGGCTGGGCTCCAACCTGTTATCCTCCTGCCTCAGCCTCCCTGGTGCAGGTCCATACCTTGATCAAAATCATCTGCCCTCTCAGATCTGGTTGAGCCATCCCTGTCTTCACTGGGCTGAATGTGGGCCACAATCCCCAGCAGTTCAGAACAATGGGACTCCTAAACAGCAGTATGTGGAAGAACTCAGGTTCATCCTTCTGGGGTAGACAGCACCTGCAGAGCTTTGGTCTCAGAACTTAAGTTGTGGACCCTGGCCACACGTACCCACCTCAAGGGTGAACGTGCCACAGACAAACCGCGGGTGCTGGTGGGATGCGAGAGCTCTGCACCAGCAGAAGCCCACGTCTGTCATTGGCAAGCAAGACCAGCACGTGACCCTGTGTCCACACACAGAGGCATCTCACAGGTTCCAGATCACAAGGTGCCCACTCTGCCATTTCCCAAAAACATCTACCTTTGCCCATCTCATTCACTTCGTCCACTGTTTAGCAAATGCCTATGGCCTGGATTCAGTTGTCATCATAAAAGAAAACAGCTGGGACCAGTGCTTCCAGTCAATTAGCTCTGCAGACTTCCAAACGCAGGCCGCTAGGTCCCTGATCGCTGTGTCGCTCCCATCCTGCTGGGCATGGTGCCTGGTCTCAGCTGGGGTTGGCCAAGGCTTCCTTCCCAACCCCCATTCAGCCCTTACTTAGAAGTCAGGCAATAAGAAGTGGCCCTTTAAAAACTCAGAGGACTGGTTGTGCTTTCCTACTCTACCGGTGAGACCGGTTGCCCTACTGCTTTCTAACAAGTTCTGTCTTAGCTGCAGATGTAAATTAACAGAGGTGAGGGGTGCAGAGGTCTGAGAGATGAGGCACGGAATGAGGCAGGCTGCCCCCCTCTCTCTCAGTTGTTGATGTCTCTCTCAGTTGTTGATGGGGTGACCTCAGCAAGAGAGGAATCATGGGAGGGGCAACCGTTGATCTTGACATGGCAACTTCATTGGGTCAGGAAACTCCTTCCAGATCAGTGAAGCGTGCTCCTGGGTGTGTCTGGCTGGGTCACAGGGCATGACCTTGGGGTCTTTATTTGGGCGCCTACTCCTTCCTCTCTGGCACTGTTCCCCTGCTCTGCTTCCTGTGCACCATGAACTCAGCAGCTTTGCTCCACTGGACCCTTCTGCCATGATGTTCCCTCCTCAGAGCAGCTGATCAGAAACTGAAAACAGGAGCTGCATTAACCGTCAAGCTGTGGCTGTCAGGAATTTTGTCCCAGTAACAGAGAAATGACTGACTCAGAAGAAGAGATGTGGAGCCGTGCATGGTGTGGACATCCCAGGCAGTCCTGAAGGGCAGAGACTTGGGACAGCAGTGGAGCGAGAAGTGGCCTCCACAGTCCCTCCTGCCCACATGTCCTCTCCCTCATATTCCCCGGAGGAAGCATCTCAGTTGCCGAGCTTCCTCCTGTGCCCCTGTGACTGCCCTGAGATGGGGGAAGAGTACATACCTCTCTGTCCCCTAAAACTCCTTTGGTCAAGACTTCATATAACAGGCAAGAGGCAGTTCCCTCAAAGGAGTCTGATGCCGCTGAGAAGGAAATGGATGTTGAGGTCCCGAGACAAATGTTTACTGGAAAAGAACTGCTCTGGATGGCTTGGTTAGTAAATAAAGGACGCCTGCAGAGGTTCGTAAGAAAGGTGAGGAGAAAGAGGGCCCGGTTTGTGGTGTCCACCAATTTCTCTGGCATAAATGCTCCCACAGGGGCCAATTTTAGTCAACAACTACCTCACTGAATTCCAGAAAATTCCACCTGTGGTGTTGCTGAGGAAGGGAGTCAAACCCAGGATGCCCCTCCAGGGCACTGCTGAACTGCTTTTAAAGAAGTAAACTAGTAGAATCTGAAACACACACACACACACCTTTGCAGTTTCTAGGGCAAGTAGCCTGCTGAGGGTTGCCATTGGTAAAATTTAAGACTATTCTTTTTTAGATGTCAATGATGAACTCTGACTAAAGGCCCTGCTAAAAGGTTGGCTGGAAGATGGCTAAGGTGTCAGGTGACAGCAACTTACCAAGGCCTTGCTTGGTGCCTGGCTCCATTCTAAGTGCTTCACATGGTCTGGGTCCCTCACAAAGGCCCTGCATAGTGGATACTTGTTATGCTTGATATCTAGAGGCCACACAGGAGCCTCATGTGTTCTTAGGAGGGCCTTTCAGAAGGTGATTGGATCATGTGGGCCATAGCTGACTTGTCTGCTTAGAGAAGGTGGATCCCTGGGGCATGGGCTAGAAGGGTTTATCTCCTTCCCTGTGCCCACCTTTTGCTCTCTCCTTCCTGTCTGCCAAGATGTAAGCAGCTCTCCTCCACCAGGCCCTTCCCACCTTGGAGCCAGCTGACCATGGGCTGCAACTATGAGCCAAAACAAACCTCTCCTCCAAGTTGCAGGTTCTATATTGGGGTATTGCTTCTCAGTGATGAGGAAAGTAATCAAGACAATACTTTGTTATTATTGTCCTTGTGTTTCAGAGACGGACACTGAGGCTCTGAGAGTTAGATTGTGTTCCGCAGTCACCCAGCTCGTGGTTGATGGATGTGTCATCTCCACTCTAATGATGTAGCTATGGAGCTATGTGTTACGCACCTTCCTGAAGAACAAGTGATTGCGATTCTTAGTGCCTTAGCACACCTATTTCTTTAGCTCATGACTCTGAGGCTGTAATCTGTACTGTGCTCAGCTGGGTGGTTCTTCTGGCCTGGGCTAGGCTGGCCCTTGTGTCTGAGATCAACTGCTGGGTGGCTGGGTGACCTGCTACTGGGGTTCACAGGCTATTGGCTGGCATGCAGGGACCTCAGGGCCTGTGTTTTGTGGCGTGATAGACCAGCCTTTGCTCATCTCCATGGCCATGTAGACCTCAGGCAAAAGAGCAGCGATCAGGCCCTAGGTCACCAATGTACTGCATGCTCTGCCATCACCTCTTGTCTGGGCCCTGCTGGGACAGACAGTGGGGAAATAGACCCCACTTTCTAGTGTAAAGAACTTCAAAGTCCCATTGCTTAAGGATATGGATCCTGGGAAGGAGGAACGACCTCCCTCTGTCAAATACCACAAATTGAAACCTGATTGTGAAGTTGTGCCTCCCGTTTCTCCTTTATTTAAAACTTCATGAAAATGTGCCATAGTATTTTAACAATTAAGACATTTCAATTAAGAGTCTAGTTTTCTATTTTCTCTTAAAAATCAAGAGATCTGAAAAGTGAGCCCATTTTCTGCTGCAAGAACTCAGGGTAAACCAGAGGCTGGCTAGCAGGGAGGAGCTGTTGCTCTCCTTTCCACCCAGCCACCCCCCCCCACACACACAGAGCACCTCCCAGCAAGCCTGGCTACCCTCCCAGAGTGCTGCTGTCCTGACCCTTGGAGACATTTTTGCTTACAGTCCCTACTTTAGTGTTTTAGCACTTAAGTCTCTGGCTTCATTAAGTTAATTGTGCTAATCTGGTCTGCTGCTAGAAAGTAGACCAGATAGCTTCTTATTAATCTGTGCTTTAGGTCTGTTTGTGGTTTGTTGGGATGACTTCTCTATTTGGACCAACGCCAAGATAAAACCTCATTCTTGTTTAATGTTGCCCTGATTCAATTATGGAGGAAGTAATGATAGTGTTCCAATCCTTAATGTGTGAAGACACAGTCACATCAAGCCTTTGCTAGGTATGCATGACAATGTCACCTGTCAGAGTACAGAACCATAATGCTGTAAATAATCCCATTGTCTCAGAAATAGCAGAGACACGGTGACAGGTGGTGACTTAGTTATGCAGCTATTAAAGTGAATAAAGCCGCTGCTTCCCAGGAGGTGAAGTGACTGGAAGTTTCTACGAGGAAACTCTTTGCCAGGGGAGGAAATGTGTGTATTGAATGGACAGAAGCAGAAATGAGACAGCTTTGTGGAAAATGGAATCAAGTTTAGTACTCAGGAGGTGTGGGAATTCCCCAGTGAAATGACCACAATGGCTATGAAGAATTGAGCACCCAGCCGGCCAGCAGAGGGATGTGGGGCCCTGAATCCCACAAGGGAACCATGCCACAGGGCCAGAGAATGTGGTAGGCATGCCCTGTGCTCCTGGAGCAGAGCTGCCCAGGGAGCCCTGGACTGTGGTGCATGGGCAGTCCCTGTGCTGTCCAGCAGAAGAGCCCCTGGACACAGGGAGCCACTGGCCATGATCCCTGAGATGAGCAACTAAATATTTAACTTTGATCAAGTTTAATTAATTTAACTCTGGTGGCTAATGGCACCATATTGGAGACTGCAGAGGACTTTGCACCTGGCCTTGAATTCTGACCTCCAGGTGTTTATGCCAGACAGAAATGGTGGGCTGAGACTCATAAGGTTTGAATGCAGGTGCTGTACCCCCAAGGCCCCCATGTTAAAGGCTCTTCCTCGGAATGGCTCCTGGGAGGTGCTGTGGACCTTTAGGAGGGAAGACCTGGTGGGAGGTCTGAGGTCATTGCCCTCAGAGGGGACGGTGGGACACTGGCCTCCCCCTTCCCACTTTGGCCATAACGTGAGTGGCTTACTACACTACACAGTCCCTGCCATTGTCATACAGCACACCCATCCAAGACCCAAGGCAGCAGGGTCCCCTGACCTCGGATTCGACCCTCTGACAATGTGAACCAAAATAACCTTTTCCTCTTTGTAAGTTAGTTATCATAGACATTTTGTTCTAGCGATGGAAACCTGGCTAACACATGAACCAGTACTTTTGATAGTTGGAACAGCACCAAAGTATAAGCTTTTGAACTTAGTCAGGGACCCTATGCTCCTCACTGCCCCCCTCCCCTATGCCTCAATACACAGGCATGGGCCACCAGTGCTGTGGCAGGAAGGTCAAAGACCAAGAAAATGCCCCATACTAAGTGTGTAATTATACTCTCCATCACTGTAACAAAAAGCCAGAGCTGATCAACCCACAGTAAGGAAAGTTTATTTTGGCTCACAGTTTCAGAGGATTCAGTCCAAGGTATATAAGATCTATTGATTCGGGACCTGTGGCAAGGTAGAACATCATGGTGGGCAATGTATGATAAAGCAAAACCACTCACCACATGGTGGCCAGGAAGCAAGGAGAGAAACGGGAAGCAGCAAGGCCCCAATGGCCCCTTTTAAGGTCTTCCCAGAAGGTCTGACTTCTGAAGTTTCCACTACCTCCCAAAAGCGCCACTGGCTGTTGATAAATGAGCCTTGGAGGGCATTTCAGATACAAGCTATAGCACTAGGTAGATAATTCCTCCCAAAATATGGCCAGCGTGCCACTGGTCATCCACCAAGTTACAGTTACTGCTTGGCATACTTCTTTTATTTACTAAATATAATTTGTCTTAAAAGGCACAGGGAAAAATATAAGTAGCATGTCAGACAATTAAATACCATACATAGCAACTAAGCACTTTTTTTAAAAAGTGAGCTCTGTGCATTAATAATGAGGTACTGGTCCCCAGATATGGCAAATATTGCAAAGAAAATGAGGAAACAATTTCAGTTTCAGAACTAATGATGTAGGTGTAGGTACTTTTTGTGCTCTGGTATTATGAGTTTTTTCTTCCTTTTTCTTTTTTAACAGATGCACAAGTCTTAGAACATAAAATCCTGTCCTTCAAACCTGCATGCAGCTGAGTGAACTACTTTTTCTCTTTTTTGGTTTCTCTTGTTTTTATTTGGAAGTAAGCCGAAATCATGAATATTCATGATGCTGTTAAACAAGATTTTTATTGAAAGCAAAAAATGGATTCAAAGTTTTTCATTTGTGGCTCCCTTTTCACAGTGAAAGCCCCATTGAAAGATTAGTACCAGAGATGTGGGTTATTTGCTCAAATCTCTTGGGTTATTTTACTTCTGCTAAAAGCGAAGTCATTTGGCCACTGAGGAGTTCCCCCTCCCCGTCTTTGGACAAATGCAGACACACTGTGTTTATATACTGCCGTTCTCTATCTGTGAGCCTCAGAGGGAGGCGAAATAAAATGATCAAGGAGAAAAGGGAGAGATACTGCTCTTTTTTTGATTCACCTATGTAGAAGAGGAAGAAAAGAAATAGGTGTTTAAGGCTAAGAGTGTACATCTGGCTTCCTGGGCTCCTTTGGTGTCCTGATTCCTGGAAAATTGATCCTCTTCATCCTTTCTAATTTGTGTGCACCTCCTCCGGCTACCCTCTGCAGGAAAGAGGGTGGCAGTGTATTTCCTGAGGTTGATTAATCAGCACATTATTCTTCCTCCCTCATTCCGGCCACTCACCGCTACCCATTTTTCAGGAGACCTATTGTGACTTGACGGAAAATAAATACACCATCAAAAATGTATTGCAACACTGACTAAAATATGAGGGAGAGTAAGCATTCCACTTTGATTCTCTGCAAACAATATTGATTTATGAAAGAGAAAGTCCCAGGGGAGTCTTTATACTCAAACAAGTTTACTCTTGATTGGGGCGTGGCTTTGAACAAGTCAGTAATGTATCCATTCCTGTCATCAGCAAGTATTCATGTATGTGAATACATGTATGTTAAGCACCTACTAAGTACAAGCTTTATTACTGAGGATTTAAAAGCAAGCAGAATTGACTCCCTAAAAAAGGCACTTCCTGGAGCAATAGATAATAAGTGCGCAGTTATCAGACGATAACATAAGGTTGCTTAAAAATACAGCGATAAATGCAAAGAACAAAAAATAAATTCCAAGTATTATTTAAGAATTTTTACATCCAAAAAAGGCTTGAAAGCAAAAAGAGGGAAAATAAAGGGCAGAGAGCAAGCAGTTTTCACCAGCATAGTCGAGCAATGATTCCAGACCGTGGTTTGTGCCCTGCAGGTTGCCCATGGATTATTACCTTTAAGTGGTGATTATCCCATATTTACCGTTTCCATCAAGTGATGCAAGCTTTCCATTCATGATAGCACTGTAAAGTTTCATCCTGTAGTGGATGTTAAGTGTTGTAAAGAGAAGCATGGAGAACATTCTAGAAGTGTGGGTGTGGCTCTCAAAGGTCTGCAGGGCGCCTTCAGTGCAGCCCTTCTGCTCAGAAACAACAGCTGGAGGAGCCAGAGGCAAGACCAGGCTGCTTCCTTGCGGTGTGACCCAGGGTCTCCCTGGCAGTGGCTTACCTGTCCCATTTCCTGTGACTCCCTAGCACACCAGCCTAAAGCCTCATGGCCTCCTTGGCCACCCCCATTTTGCCTGCATGTGACCCCCGGCTGCCCAGGCAGTCTCGGCTGGGCCTCTCCTCTCTGCGCCCCTGAGTTACGCTGGGCTTCCTCATCAGATGTCATTTGGTTAAAGGATCTAAGGGAGTCTTAGGCAGTAGCTGGGTTGCTGGGGTTTCTCTCCCTGGGACCTTTGACTGCCACAATCTCTTCCTCTCTGTGTGGTCTCTGGAGTATTATATCCGGCTCCCTCATTGGAAGCTCTGGTAGAGTAAGTCACCAAGCCAGCCCAGGGTCAAGGAAAGGAGAGACGAGACTTGGTTCTTTCTTTCTTTCTTTTTTGTTGTACTAGGGACTGAACCAGGACCTTCACACTTACCTACACCTTCACCCCTTTTTATGGTTTTCATTTTGAGAGAGGTCTCACTAAGAACCTACGGTGCCCAGGCTGGGCCCAAACCTTGTGGTCCTCCTCCCTTCCCCTCCCAGAGCACTGGGATTGGCTGGCATGTACCACCACAGCCAGCTGGGACATGGGGCTCTTGGTGGAAGGAGGTGACAAAACTGAGTGAGGAATGACATTTGCAGCCATCATAGGTGAAACTCTACAATGGGCCACACTCTGGTAGGTCTGCCAAAAGGAGCAAGCCAGAACCAGGAGCACACAGCAGCAATGGAGGACAGGCTGGTTGGGTGTACAGCAGGGGTGGCAGAGACTCCTTTGGAGCCGGTATAGCTCCAGAGTAAGAAGGAAAGGAAGAACAATGGGCTGTTGGCCATCTATAGAAAACCAAGAGAGTTGGGGAGCTAGGTACCCTAAGATTCAGCACCTCAGGACTTAATTTTAATCCAGATCCCAATGTGGTTTATTCATCTTTGCCTCTGCATATTTTTCCTCATCTAGATCAACAAGGAAGTAGATAAGATAACCAAATTTTCCTTGTGAACTACTTGGCAAGGTATATAAGAAACGTAAGTGCATTCACACATAGAATAAGAATACGAATAGCTGTCACTTATCAAATCTGCATTATATGCTAGGCATTATGGCAGTGCCTTGCCCATGTTAATTCACAGGAAGTTAACGCACTGAAGTCTTCCAAATTGTAGAAAATACTGTGGGTTGCCTACCTGGCATGTGTTTCTTCCATCTTAACGGACTTCTGAGTTCAAGTCCATGTAATTATTCCTTCCCTCCTGTCTGTCTGCCTTAGGCACTGTGGCACTGTTGACCCCACCCCTGCTCTGAAGGTTGATGCAATTGGCAATCTAATTACTACTGCTGCATGCAAATTACTCTGAGACTTGGGAGCTTCCAATGACTATTTCTTTTTTTCTTTTAATTTTGTGCAATAAGGCTTGACTGAGCAGTTCTCATTTGGGGTCTCACAAGAGGATGAAGAGATATTGACTGGGTTGAAGTCTATGGTAGGAAATCCAAGATGGCACATTCACATGGCTCAGAGCTGAACCTGACCATTGCTGAAAACTCAGCTGTGTCAGTGACAGTCCTACCTGTGACCTCTCCAATGTGGCTGCCATGCATAGCCATATTTCTTACCCGCAGAGGGCTTCCCTCAGAGCAAGCATCCAAGAGACCTTCCTAAGACCTAGCCTTGGAATGCATAGGCATCCTATTTTTCATTCTCTACTGGTTGACACTAATTTAAGTCTCTCAAATTCACAGAAAGGAAACATAGACCATAACTCTCACCAAGGGAATGTCAGAGAAATTGCTGTATCGTAAACTGGTCTAACAATGGTCCCATTCCCTTTACCACCAACTAATTCGGAAATGGACATGGGTCACTTGAAATGTGTTCTCCTTCTTTCTCTGAGTGTCACTGTGTTCTGCGTGATAGATACCCAGACTTCAACAGCCATCTGTTTGCCAATGGGCAGCTCACATCAGTCAGGGGGTGGCAGGGAGGGAGGGAAGGAGGAAGCAGAGTCTTGGGTAATTGATTAAGTCTCTAGAGCAGCCAGCTCTGAGGCCATGGAGCTACCTGCCTCTTGATGTAGCAAACTTCTTTATTCATTAGGCCAGTGCGGTTGGACATGATTAATCTCATCCTGATGAATATACTCTAATGTTTAATTCCTCTGATGTTAGTGAAGGAGGAGAAAACAGTCACCAGAGACTTAAAAGCAGCATTACAGACCTCAGCATAGGTATTTGCTTGGGTCCTGGTGATTGTTTTCAGCCTTTTCGAGCCTTCAGATTGTGTACAGCAAACGTGTTGACTTGTTCAGTTAGGGCTGCTCTCTGAAAACGCTGGATCTGAGCTCCATTTTATTCTTTTCCTTCTGGCTGTGTTTGGAGTCTTTCTTCTCCCTCCTTTTGCCTACCTAACTCCATTTCTGTTCATCTTGCCATGTCACTTCTTTTCTGCTTTGCTTTGATGTTTGAAAATACCCTCAGGTCCTTTGCCTACTTACGACATTTTTCACAAGAAGCCTGGAGCTCCTAGGATATAAAACATTATGAATATGTTCAATGATAGTTTTTCAAACATTTCTTCCCAGGGTTCAGTGATATTTTTGAGAAACACATTTCTTGCTGGGCAGAAAATTAGGTCAAGGTGATTAAAAGAAAACTGTTTTCTCTATTAAATGTGAGCTCACATGAATATAAAATGGAGTGCCACAGAATTCTTTCACCTCCTGACATTTGTAGCATTCGCTTCAAAAAATGGATGATTTATCCAGTCCAAATTAAATCTGAACCAAATGAATTAAAAACACATAAATAATATTTTTAAAATCCTGCACATTTGTCAGCAGGGTGGCAGGTGTTGCCATGTCCAGCAGGCTTGATGAGATCGCCCCTCACCGGGCCCTGGTGTTTAATGACTTGTCTATGCTCACAAGACAGGTGCTTTGTAATAGCATGTGGTATTGGTGGATCCTTCCTGTGGTCAATAGGAACCCAAGCGGGGTCTCAGTCCCAGTGAAGCTATCAGGGGACATCAGGGAAGGTAGCTGGCCAGGCCACATCTCACCCATTCTTCCTGCCCAGGTGGCATAGGAACCAGCCAGGGAAGCATGGAGCTGAACACAATTCCCTGTCATGGAAAGCTAGAAGCCCACCCAAACACGCAGTCCCACAGTCGGGGACAGTCTGCCTTGACGTACAAGGACGTGTCCTCGAGCTAGACGCTCCGTGCTCTCTGCCCCAGTTTGAGCCCAGCAGGGCAGAGAGTCCCACGAGATGGCCAAAGCCACCCGCTGTTGGTCCGGTTTGTGCAGCCTGCAAGCCTGGCATGGTCTGCACATTTTCACATCACTGAAAACGTCCTAAAGAAGAGGAAAGCCTCGTGACTCATGAAGATCACGTGAATCCAAGTTTCAGTGTGCACAAGTCAGCAGCCCCGCCCACTGCTTCACTGTCCCCCATGGCTGGGGAGTGGCAGCAGGTGGCTGACGGGGCTGTCACAGCTGCCCACGGCCGTGGGGACACTGCTGGGCCCCTCCAGGGACACCCTGGGAACTGGACAGCACGATGGGTACTCGGTGGAAGTGTGTTTTCTCCCATTAAGTCTCAAGGTGACACCCTGCACTGCGCTAACCAAATGTCGGCTCCCTGCTCCTTCCAGCCTGCATGCTCGGTGGGGAGCAGGATGGCAGTCTTCACATGCTCGCCAGCAGTGCCACCGTCTGAGCAGCCTGGCTTGAAAGGACAAGAGGACCGATGGGGACCCTCCAACTGCCCTAAGATGCATGGCCCTAGTGACTTTCCTTTGTAATATGTCTCATGTCATTCCTGTCCCCACTGTGCAGCCCCGACCCCAAACAGGATCATAAACTGACGCTCAGCAGAGGCTCAAGAGGAGGATTTTCTTAAGCAAGGTACCCCATCTCCAGGCTCCTGCAGTGTGCTGGGAGCTCAGCTGTCATCGGCCCTCACTGCGGCCTTACAACAGATTGACGCGGGAAGCAGGGCCCCCCACCTCTGAAGAAGGCAGCAAGTCCTGTCTGCATTGGCCAGCTTTCGGTTCCTGCAAAACATCCCTGAGATGATCAGCTAAGAAAGAGAACAGGCTTGTTTGGGGCTCATAGTTTTGGAGATTTCAGGCCCTGGTTGCTTGGTCCCATCTCTTTTGTGCCTGTAGCGAGGCAGCACATCATGGCAGGCAACGTGGGGCAGGGCAAAATACTCATGTCACCGTGGCCAGGAAGCAAAGACAGGAAGGGGCCGGGGAAGCAGCCCACAGCGCCCTGCCAAGGGCATGAACCCAAGGACCTCACTTTTGTATGCCCCCACTTCCTCCTGCATGACCCCAGTGACCTCACTTCCTCCCACTAGGCTCCTCCTCTCAAAGATTCCACCACCTCTCCACCACGCTTATTGAACCTTTAATCTGAGAATTAAATCTTTAACACGTGGGCCTTTGGGGAACCCTCCAGATCCAGACTGTACCCTTGTCCCTTTTAGAAAGTTGCTGCAGGCAGAGAAGAGGTAGGATTGACTTGCCTATATCCAGAAGTAGCGCCAGGGGTTGTGATCTGATTTCCTTCTTTTTGATGTCCTCAGAACTGGCCAAATTAACTATACAAGGAAAAACTCTGAGACCATATAATTGAAAAAATTTTTCAAGTCCGCTGTGGTTTCCTCATTCCCCTTGCAGAGTGTCAAGGAAAATCTGGATTTTTGGAACCCTAAGCAAAGCAGAGATGAGATGAGTGTTAGATATGATTATGACTTGAAGCAAAGAGCTGCTTGGTAAATAAATCATGGTTGTCAAATCCAATTAAGCAGGTCTGCGGTGACCAGGGCCACCGTCGGCTTCAGCTTCGCTCCAGACCTGGACTCGCTCTGCTCAGCTGAGGTGGTTAATTTGAGAAACCCAGAGAGCTGTGAAGGTGGGCGGCAGGTGTGTGTGGCCGCTCAGCAGCCTCGGTGTGGGCTCTGGATGGCCATTGGGCATGTTTCCCGTGGCACTGTTAGCTGACTGTGAGCATGTTGGGGAGACCCTGTCCCTTACTGGCATCGTGGGCTGACCCAGATTTTCCACTACCGAGTCATTTTAATCACCAAAGTAGAGCCCTGAGTTCGTGTGCCCAGGACCCCAATTGTGTAAGTGTAGGTTGTGCACACCCAGACCTACTTGGGAGAGAAAAGCCATGGGGACAAAGACAAAAGGGGGTGCGGTAAGGACCATGGATGCTGCAGGGAACTCAGATGGTCTGGTGCTGGGGCCTCAGGTCAGACCAGCACCCTGAGCTCGGGCTCTGGCCCTGGCAGCTGCAGGAGGATGCTCAGCACAGTTCAGTTCGGAGACTCCACATTCAGGCCTTATGCCGAGTGTGGGGCAGATGAACATGAATGAGATTCCAGTCTTGGCCACTGGAAGCTCAGTTTCTCCTCCCAGGTGCTGAACGCGCCAGCTCTTCTGCTTGCTTGGAGCACCGGGAGGGTGCACTGGGAGGGGCTGGGGGAGTCCTGAGTGGGGGAGAAGGCACTGGTTGCTGGTATCTGCCAAGTCCCCTGTGCACCTCCTGCAGGGCCTGCTCTGAGTCTCAGGGAACCACAAGTCCTGCGGGAGACCCCCAAAAGACCAGGAGCCCCAGACCAGGGCAGCCTCTGCCTTGGTTCTTGGATTTGTATGGACTTAATTTGTTCCTTTCGTTTCTCTTCCTTCTTTTTCTTTTCTTTTTTTTTTGTACCGGGGATTGAACTCAGGTCCTTGCACTTGCACAGCAGGCGGCGAAACCGCTGGGTTAAATCCTCGGCTTCCTTCTTTCTTTATAGAAACAATAGTTTTCTTGTATACTCTCTGTGTGTCATTTTTCTTGTTTTTATTGACATCACTTTCATTAAAATGCACAGACTTTAATCACATGTTCTGATTACTTCAGGTAAATGTGTACATCCAGGACTCGCACCCTGTGGAGACACAAGATAATCTTGTCCCCCCCAGGAATCTTTCTCATCCTCCCTCTCCCTCCTCCCACCACCAGTGGCGTCTGCACTGTGCAGAAGCAGCTGTTGCCCCGACTGCCAGCACCACCGATGAGCTCTCCCCTTCCTCAGTTTCCCTACGTGGGCTCAGCTCCCTGGGTCGGGTCTGGCTGGCTTGGTACCAGGGTGGAGTGACCGCCTGTGTGGGGGGTGTGCATGCTTCGCTTTCTCCCGTGGCGCTGCCCGATGCTTTGAGCATGCGATAGTCCCTTCGCCCTCGGCTGGGGGCTCCAGCTTGGGTGTCACGCACAGCGCATAGCTAGGACCACACCCTGCCTGGTTGCCATCAGGGCTCTAAACGTCTGCACAGAGGTGTGTGTTCATTGATCTTGGTGACCAGGGCTGGTCACGGGCCGAGGGTATGTTTCTCTCTTTAAGAAACCACCAACCCATTTTCCAAACAGGCTCACCTGTTCCTCATTCCTCCGGCGTCTGAGAGTTCCAGTTGCTCCACACTCCCATCAAAACTTGAGATCTATTTTTAATTTAAGTCTCTCTAGCGATGGGTATGGGTGTGCTCTTCAGAGTTTACCAAGGCAAAGGGCTGGAACAAGGTCAAGGTCAAACAGACAGTATATGGTGAGCTGGGCCTCGGACCCCAGGAGCTAAGGGGGAGCAGCTACGACAGGAAGTGGGGTCACAGAGCTCAGAAGGGCCCAGGTGCACAGTCTACACTGCTGGCCTCGTGAGAACAGGAATAGAGAGAGCCTGCGCCTTCCCCTGAGGAGCCAGAAAGCCTATCTTTGATTTTTAAGACAGGGTCTCACTGTGTAGTTCAGGCTGCCCTTGGACTTCTGGGGGTCCTCCCGCCTCAGCCTCTTGAGTTCTGGGATCACAGGAGTGCACCCCACACCCAGCAGAAATCCATATTTTTGAGGTAAAGTGTGTTAACTTCAACTCGGTGCTTTGTTTTTAAGACACTGAACAAGGAAACAAAGCCTGGTTGCCATCACAGTTTGAAATATGTGCCAGATGGGACGGGATCGCTTCCTGTTCCCACACTGAGTGCCTGTCATATCAGTTTTGAGTATTAAAATTAGTATATACCATAATCACTGCATAGCAGATACCTGAACACAATGCTGATTCGTGTCCTTCATTCCATTTCTTCCTTCCTCACGTAACAGCCAGGGCTACTGGTGTGAGGTTCATGCTGCTGGGGACTCAGACTCCTGACTGCCGGCCCCACAGACCGTGCACTTTTGCATCCTTGGCCTGAAGGCCATCACTATGCCCCTGCCCCACCCAGTGGGAAGGAGGAGGAGCAGCCTCCCAGGGTGGGGAGCTGGCCTGAGTCCCTGGCCAGTTCCCAGGTACAACTCCCACCACGGGCAATGCCAACAGGAAGTTCCCAGGGTACAACTGCTCCCAGTACAGGGAATGCCAACAGGAAGTTCCCGGGTGTGGAGCTGAGAAGAGCCCACAGTGCCAGTGGGACTGAGGCCACCATCTCTGTCTTGCATTGCAGAGCTGAGACGGGGAGGCACCTACCTGTGGGGAGTCTGGGAAGGTCTCGTTTCATGGCTGAATGTCCAGATAGAAATCACCAGTTCCCTTGTTATAGGTGGTGAGGATGGATAGTTGAAGTCCACCTGGCTCTGATGTCCTGGGGTTTTACCCAGGGGAACGATGGGATTGAAGTGGGTTCCAGGAGGTCACACTGGTGCTGCGTGGAGAGACAGACAGGGCAGGACTGAGTTAGGCCACTTCGGTTAGGGCTGAGAGGAGTGACAGGCCTAAGGCATCTGGGAGGATGGGAAATGCTGGGGCTAAGGTGAGGAAGGGCAGGGAGATGTTTGCTGGCTGCAGCCTGAGTGACACTGGTGTCATTCTCCAGATGAGGCAGCTGGGACCCCAAGCTGTGGGGAATGTGAAGAATCCTCTTTCAAACTTGTTGGACTCTGAGGAGCTGTCAGCACCTCTGGGTGTATCCAGCACGTGGTAAAAATAAGGCCTGGAATTCAGAGAGGGAAGAATCCTGAGTCTCCAGTTAAGAAGTGATTTAAAATTTGGAGGTCACCAAGCCAGGGTCATACAGAAAAGATTTCCTTGGGCTGTAATAGGTCTATTTCAGTTATAAGTGACAGAAACCCAAATCAATATGTCTTAAGAAAAAAATAAAAAGGGAAATAGTGGTTCAGATAACTGCAAAGTCCCAAGGCAGCACAAGCTTCAGGCATAGCTGGATCGAGGCCAACAAGTCTCACTGGAACATGACATCTTTCTGTTCAGCCCTCAGCCCTGCCTTCTGGTACAGTGGCTCTGTTCTTCTGTGTTCCCTCCTCACAAGGCATCCAGGTGGCCAACTTCAAATTGAGATCAGTATCCTCTCAACTTAGTCCGTTTGGTGGACTGCCCCACAGCCCTGGGCAGCCTGTGAGTGAGCACACGGACCTGGTGCTGTGGTCCTACATGGTGTGAGCTTCATGCTGCCGGGGACTCGGACTCCTGACTTCCTGCCCTGCAGTCCCTGCACTTCTGCTTCCCTGGCCTGAAGGCCACCACTCTGCCTGGCTTGAGTGCTGTGTCCTCCTTCAGGGCAGGAGGGTGGCCAGTCTCGGGGAGCTGCCCTGGGTGGAGATGAAAGGGCAAGACAGGGCTCACAGCCAGACAGACCAAAGGTGTCTTAGTCACTTTCCTCATCACTGGGACAGAATACCCAACACCCACAACTTAAAGGAGGACAGGTTTATCTGGACTTGGGGATTTTAGAGGCTTCAGTCCGTGGTCCGCCAGCTCCAGCGAGGAAACAGCATGGGGAGGGCGCGCGGAGGAGAGCTGCTCACCTCATGGCGGCCAGGAAGCAGAGAGAAGGGAGGAGCTGGGAGGGAGAGGAGCCCTTCGGGGTCACGCCCAGTGACCGCCTCCAGCCAGGCCCGTCCTCCTATCAGCGCACAGCTCTGGATGCACCGCAGATGATTCCACCAATGAGCACAGCTCTTTGCGCTCCTAGCGCACCAGGTTTTAGGGGACCCGGAACTCGGAGCCCAGGCAGTGGGCGGCCACATCCAGCGCGGGCCCGTTCTGTTCCCCCTGGGAATCCACGGTGGGTCTGCACACCCCCCGGGCCACACTGGTCTCCGCCCCTCAAGCGCCCTTGGGTGCGCCCGACACGGACCACCCGGAGGACTGGCCGGGCCAGGCAGCCAGGTTCTCAGCTTGAAGACGAGCAGCTGAGAGGAAGTGGGCTCATCAAAAGCCAGAATTCTTTACACTGTGTTTTCAAAGAAAGTTAATGAAGGCATGTTTGAAATAGGAAAAAGAATCACAGTAACGGTTCTGTGGCTGACCTTGTCAGTGACCCAAATTAAAAATCCATTTATCTTCTCTGTGCACGTTTCACCTGGGAAAGTTTGCTCTTGGCAGCTGTTAATTAGAGGGAGGAAAAAAGAGCCGATTGGCATTCGGAAATCTCTGCCTGCGCGTTCTGATTCCCAGCAGGCAGGTGCCCCGGGGAGCCAGAGGGGATCGGGGATTGTGTGTGGCCGGCAGGGACACAGTAGCCGTGGGATCCACGCGGACACGCGCCCGTGTAAGGCATTTACACCACGTGGAGCAGTTGGAAACCTCTATATAGGTCACCCCCCCTTCCTCTCCAAAGACGAGAGAAGGAGAAAATGGTCTGGAAAAGCACTGAAGCTGAAGTCTGTCAGCTTGAGAACCCCAAAAAGAGAAGCAAAGATTCCACAGCCTCTCATTGCCGGAAGCTCTGCCTTGCTGTGCAGGACTCCTGCACAGGTTGCACAGGTTGTTCACTGCTCCCTGACCATGCAGCCACCATGCCAGCTGGCTTTCCTCTCAGGACCCGGCCCCTGCTGCAGCGCCCAGCCACACCCAGGCTGCAGAGGCGAGAACCTGCCCCACGCCTGGCTGCTGCAGGGCCCAGGGGGCACCGACACCAGAGGAGACACCGCAGAGCCTGGCCTGCCCTGCCAGCAGGGAACAGGAGCGCACCAGGACGGCTCATCCACCTGCCACAGACGGCAGAGGGAGCGGGTCACTAACACCTCGTCTCTCCCCAGTGGTGCACCGCGTCCCCGGGAGTGGCCGGCACCCAGGGCCTTGCCCCTGTGCTGCATCGCACCCTGTTTTTTACTTTTTATTTTGAGACAGTGTCTCGCTAAGTTGCCAGGACTCAAACTCATGATCTTCCGGCCTCAGCCTCCCTGCGGGCGGGTTGGGATTGCAGGTATGTGGCGCCACATGCATCTTCCCCAGCTACCCTTGTGCGGAAAGCGGGCCATGCCGTGCTGTGCATGCTGACACCTGTCAGCCTACTGTGAGCAGAGCTGGCCTGTGTCGCTTCCACTCAGACCGGCCCGTCCCCCTCCCTTTCCCCTGACCACAGCTGGGTGCTGAGGCTGGAGTGGGCAAGACCGGAGCCAGCAGCCCAAGCCCTGGGGCCCCTGCTGCACCACCCAGGCCTCCTCCTGAAGCCGTGCTGGCCGGTGTGGGTCCTGGCAGATCCAGAGGCCTGGCTCAGGGGCCAGCAGAGCAGGTAAGGCCAGGCAGTGCACAGCCAGGCAGAGCAGAAGTGGGCTCCAGACTGCTTGCTTGTAGAATAATGTTTCAGTGCAATCTTTAAGTCAAAATTGATGCACAAAATCCAAAATGAACCATGTATTACCATTTTAAAGAAGGGGTGGGATGAGGAAGTGGAGAAGGGTCTGGAAGCAACCGAGCCGGGGCATACAGCCCCAGGGGAGGACAGGGCCGCAGGAGAGAAGGGGAACCGGGACCCTGGAGACACTCCCCGAGGGCCGGAAGGAGTCTTGGCTTGCGCTTGCTTGGCATGTCTGCCATAAAACGTGTGTTTTCCGATGCAGTTGCCAGCATTTAAACTCTGATTTGAAAACTCCACCTGCTGGGCCACCTTTGGAAATTCGGAGTGTTTGGCAATGTGGAGCAGCTGGAGCCAGGTCCGAACACCCCCTTCCTGGTCCCTGCAGCCTTGGCTTTTGGAACCCTGAACCCTGGCCTCCTGGAGGCTGCTGCAGGAGCAGGGCAGTGGGACCAGAGGTCCCAGGAGTGTCACTGCTCCCAGGTTGAGAGCGCTGCTAATTGGGTTAGGAAACCCTGCACTGGAGCTCTTTATACCGCTGCCTCTCACTCTCGGGCGTGTTTGGGTGCGCTCTTCCCTGATCACTTTGTTTGGAAATTGGGAAAGCTGCTGTGGACTTCCAGGAACAAGGAGGGGCGGCAGCTCCCAGGGATTTTCTTCTCTGCAATAGCGAGAAATTCACCTTCTTAATAAAAAAACACCCAGTCATTGTGTCGTGTACGAGGGAACATTATGGGGTTTTTGATGATAACGGATGTGCTAAGCTGGGCCACTTCAAAGACCGAATTAGATTAGTTCACATTTACCGGGTGGCTGATCAGAGGCTGACTGTCGAGGGTGATTGTGAGCCAGTTCAGCTAAGTTTTGTGCTCCTTCTGTGCTTGCTGCTGTTCTCCAGACTGGGATGAGTCTGCTCCAAGTTGGCCCCTACACCTCCCGAGAGAGAGGCAGGCTCAGAGCTGGAGCCCCTGGAGGCTGGGGAAGGGAGCAGGCCCAGCGCTGGCACAGCCACTGAGGAGTGCTCCAGGTCACTTGGCTGAAGGATTTGTGGGCATTTGCAAAGGTCCGCGCAAGACAGCATCACAGGGAAACTGAGTCCTGATGCAGGAGGAGCCAGCCTCATTCTCCTCCGTCCTTTGTGCCTTTGACGGAGGACACAGCAGCTGCAGAGGAGCACAGGCAGCACTCACCCAGAGTAGGTACTCGGGATCCATGGCTTCCGGGCAGAAGCCGCGCAGGCCCCCACAGCCGTGGGCACCGGAAGTCTCACTCCCCTGCAATGCGCAGAGGGGCGTTGGGAGCCCCCAGTGACCTTCAAGGTCACTTTGAATTGCCAGGTGTCTTCCGGTTGCTCTTCAGAGAGAAGGCGTTCCCTGGGGGGCCTTAGTCAGGTAAGAAACTTAGGAAGGAGGTTCATTAGAGCCAAGTTCTTCCTCCCAACCAGCTCCGGGCCTAAGGCGGGGAGTCTTGAAGCACCGTCCCTTTCCCAGGACCCCGGGCATGAGCCTGATGACCGACCGTGGCTGTCATCACAGAGGTCTCTGATGTTTTGTTTAAAGCATGCTGCCTTGGACCTCCTGTCTCCCTCAGCCCACTGACGTCTAACCACCTGGGGAACAAGTGGTAAAGACTCCTGAGCTGGAGTCGGTGCGCTCTGCTGCGTGCATGGGTGTGAGTCTCTGCTCTCCCCAGCCCTCCACACACCCACCTTTAGCCGCCTCCTCTCTAAGGACTGCTCAGACTTACGATCTGTCCTCTTTTTTGCACAGCTCTGTACCTCTTGTTTATAGAGCCCCACGTCTTCTTTAGTACAGCACACCTGTCTATACGGTACTGTAATTTCTCTGATTATACCATACAGTACAGTACAGTAGTTTTATGTTCTGTTATATATTATTACAGTACGGCATGTAAGAGTTATGCAGATAAAAGCAAAGTCATCAAGTAGGGGTTTTCCCGCCCATTTCTTTGTTGTGAACACTGTAATGTACAAACTATATATAATTCCTCATTTGGCAACCAGTTCACATAACGACTGAGGCACAAGAATAAAACTCAGTCATTGAATATAGAATGTCTGTGCTTCCCCATCTGCAGACTTGCACAGGCATCTGTCCGTCCATTCACTCATTCATTTACTCATTCATTCATTCAACAAACATTTGATAAGTGCCCACTGTGTGTTGGACCGTGTGAGTTAACAGTCCAGTGGAGGGATCGTGCCAAGTCCTAAACATGGACCATGACAAAGCGTGAACGGGACATATGGCCCAGTCAAGCTCACAGCCATGCAGGGATTCATCCAAGGGCAGAGAGTGTCTGGAGGTGACATGCTGCCGACCCAGTGCTGAAGGCAGAGCGGGTGCTGGTGTTCAGTGAGCTTGGGTTGCGCATGCCCAGCGGTCCAGGCAGCAGGCACAATGGCAGGAGGGAGGCCCTGCTCGAAGCCCAGGGATATCAGGGACCTGTGTAGTAGGTTCTGACCTCCTACCCGGTGCTACAGCACAAGGCTGAGAAAAAAACTAAAAGGCAGAACTAAAGAGACAGAGGAAACTCGGGAGCCAGGATGGCCAGTACTGCTTAATCAGCAAAGGTGCTGGGCAGTCCAGGCCAGTGATTTTTATTAGTAATCAATTGGGGTAAAGGCAAGCTGCATGTAAGGGTGAAACTACATGTGAGGACATGCAATCGTGCAGTTCCTGTGAAAACTAATTCAGGCAAGGCTTATAAAGGATAAAACAAAGCATTCTCGAATTAGGAACAGAATAGAAGAAATATGTAATTGTAATTAGAACACTGTGCTTCTAGTCAGAAGGTTTTCATTGTGAGAACAGAATTTGGATGCGAGTTACTCTGACCTCAGCATGTAGGCTTCAGCCAGGCGCACGTCTATCAACAAGCCAATTGTGGGGTTAGCTCTTCACAGCCTGCACTCCTTCCAGCCTGCTTTGGGTAAGCAGTATTGCAGTGTCCCACACAGGGGCATGGGCAGGAGATGGGTTGGACTTTCTCCACAGAGCTCAGGAGCCGTCGTGTGGGGCACAGTTACATTTCACAGAAGGGCCCCGAGCCGGCCGCAGGACACATGGAACCAAACAGGAGGCTGGGCAAGGCAGGATTTCTCAAAAGGTGCCTTGCATACCATTAACCTTATTGGTACGTGAAATGTAAAAAACTAAAAAATTATGCACTTAGTCAAACGTTTATTTAAAAAGAAAACTCTTGCATAAGATTGGTCATCGCACAGCTACTATTACTTAGGACAAAACTTAAAAATCAGTTTTAAAAGATTAAATAATATAATTTGGGCCATGGCTCTAATAGGAATCCTAAAGAAATGTTAAGAGACCCAGTGCACAAAATGGTGGATTTTACTTTTCTTAAGTTTCTTTCTAGCTCTCCAGCCCTTTGGTGTCTTAGTTCTGGCCACATGAAGAACTACTGTCACCTCTTATAGGCGAACATACCTGCTCGCTGCAGTTTGGCTGCAGTCGTCACAGACTGCGGGCAAGGGAGAAGTCACCGTGTTGTCGTGACAGAGGGGACCGAGGCCGGAGCCCCCCGCTCGCTAGCCCTGCCCCAGCAGCTGTCCATGTTAACGTGTCCCCACGAGGGCTCACCCTTCACTTTGCCGAGAAACACACGTAAGACTTTGAAGCTGGGCACAAACGCGGCGCGCAAAACGCTGTCCAGTCCTGTGTGAAGAGTGTGCTGCCTGCAGGGGCCGTGATAGAAACATACGGTGAATGTCTACATTTTAAAACTGATTACAGAAAAAGATGCATGGCCACGAATCCCTCCCCAAATCCTCCCTCTCACCTCAAACACACATCCCATTGCTCTTGCCGCTTTCTGAAGCAGTGCTGCAAGTCCTCTTTCCTGAGCATCTTTGGTTGTGCTGTCGTGGCTGCCTTGATGTCTCCAGTGAATTCAAAACATTTCCCTTTCACATGATGGGAGATCCGGCCGAGGAGGAAAACCCGGACACTCCTCCTGTGTTACGCCCGCCTTTCCACTGGGTGGCGCTGGGCAGCATTTTTTGCCGTACCTCATAAGACACTCGTGAAAGAGGACTCCAGAGCTGCTCCAGAAAGGGCCAAGAAGGGTGGGATAAGTGTGGTCAAAGTGAGGAGGGGGTATTTGGAGGAAATCCATGGCAACGTGTCTTTTACTGATAAGTTTAGGGTTTTAAGCATTTGCTACAGTTGTCCATTACTCCTTGTATGTGTGTCTGTTTATGTCAGAAATACAGTTTCTGACATAAACAGAAATGGTTTTTATTCGCTGTGACAGTCTGGTCTTTAGTGTCTGTCCTCCTCCTTCTGTACAGATGGCTCCGTGCAGCCCACTAAACCCATTTCAGACCCGCCAGGCGGCGCAGGAGTGTAAGACAGGTGTGCGCAGCTCCTGTGTCTTGCTGGTGATGACAGCATGCAGCGTCGGCCACTGGGGCCGAGACCATGGCCTGCCATGTCCACTCCCCCGATGGACGCTGTCCCCCGAGGCTCAGACTCAGGGGTGGCGCTGTCCCCTCCCCGAGTTCCTGGGCTCCTGGGTCAGCACCGGCCCAGCCCCTCTGGTTCCTTGGCTCAGGCAGCAGCACCTGGAGCTTGTTAACCACCCACTTCCCTGTCACCTCTGGGTCTCAGCAGGAGCCGATTTCCCGGCAGTTGTTCACTGGGGAGGAAACTATGTTGATGCTGGGAAAAGGATGTAGGGAAAGAGCCTCATAATAAAACTAGCAGGGATCCATTCTGCATACACGGAGGAGCCAGCCAGACCCTACTGCTGCTGTGAGCCTTTCCAGGAGGGGGACCTGGACTGTGGTGAGTGTAGCTCACTACACAAGAGGAATGTACTGTAGTCACTTCTTTTGTGGTACTGGGATTGGAACTCAGTGCTTTGCACTGAGCTACATCCCCAGTCCTTTTTTTATTTTTTTAATTTTGAGACAGGGTCTCACTGATTTGCTAAATTAGCCAGGCTGGGCTCAAATTTGCCACCCTCCTGCCTCAGCCTCTCAGAGTACTGGGCTTGCAAGCGTGTGCCACCACGTCCAGCATGTTCTCATTTTGAGAGGCTGCTTAGGTCAGGCGTTGGCAAATTTTTTCGTAGTACAAAGAGCCAAAAAGCAAATATATTTCATCTCTGGATGCCCGGTGCTCTTTGTCAGTATTACTCAACTCAGCCATAGACAACGCAAGTGAGTGTGCTGTGTTCCAATAAAGCTTTATTTATAAAAATGGTCAGCAGGCAGGATTTGGCTCACAGGCTGTAATCTGTGGACTGACCCCAAAGCGTGCATTGTTTCTCCACAGTATTCACCCTGCTCTCTCTCTGTAACAGGCCCTGCAGCAGGGAATGCTGGGATGGGGGCTCCTCAGCCTGGGCCCTGGTGTGCCGCTGCCCCTGACTCCACGCTGTGTGCTGCGGAACCTGGCCCCTGTCTGCTGTGGGCCTGAAGTGTCCTCTCCCCTCTGTGGCAGCCAAGAACTCTCAAGCCACTGGCAAACCCGGGGCGGGAGGCCCCTGTCCTCAGCTGCAGCGCCTGGTGTAAACCCCTGTTGTCTCCTCTCTTGCTTTATTTATGCTTTTGGTCGCTTTGGCCAAAATAGGACGGCGCTCAGCCGTGGGTTTGGAAGCTCGGGCTGCCCTCGTTTGTTGCTTGAGAAGTAAATGCCAACCAGAGTGCCAAGCTTGAGCCTCCATCTCCTGAACCACTCGAGAGGAGTTGCCAGCCATGCCCTTGGCTTTGGGGCACAGGTTGAAAATGAGATCACGGAAGATAAGAGTTGCAGATCTGTAAATCGCCTCGCCCCAGCCGCAGCAGCTTTCAGGCTTCCAGGATATGTACAGTCTCACCCCAGCACCTCCTGGCTGTGCAGCCTCAGGCACTCAATGACCTCTCTGTGCCTAGGCCCTCTTTTCTGTAAAACTGCAGTTCCCAATGTTCATTTCTACCTGATAGGACAGTGCGAAGATAGAACGTATGGTTAAAATGTCTAGGAGGCATCTGGCCAGCAGTGTTACTCTTTAGGTGTTTGTCACATGAACACTGACTGTATTCCAAAAATATATTCACGGGGAAAGTAAAGAAGGCTGGCCCGAAGTCGCATTTCCGAATGCTGTCACTAGAAAATTTGGAAACATTTAGTTGGTGCAGAGAGCAGTGTTCTGAGCACCTGAAACTCGAGGCATGAAGCCTGAGCACATCGGGGCAGTTTGGGCCCCAGCGGTCCTGTGGTCAGTGCTCCTGGACGCACCCTGTCAGCTGTCCACGCCTCCCGCCTTTAGCGCCCACTGAGAGTCTCCAAAAGGCTGGCTCCAGAGGATCTCGCTGGTCCCTGGGAATCCTTCACCACTGCCCGATGGCTGCCTCCCAGGACAAGCCATTGATTCACAGCCCTGCTTTCGCCCTGAGTAAGATTACAGCAGCCTCCAGGCTGTATTTTGACATCTGTCATAGTAACTAGAGCGCCCCATGTGGGTGTTCATGGAAGTGCAGAGAATGCTGATGCGCTGGGAGGGAGAGCACAATTCGCCCGTTTGTACCACTCCACGCAATGCCGTGTTCTTGTTGTGAATTCCGGAATCACAACCTTGTCTCTCCTTTGAGCAGTGGTCTGTTGAAAACTTCACAGTGGTAAGCTGCACAAATGGGTGCGAGACAGTAAACCTCGGAAATTATCGGCCTTTCTGAAGAACAGCCTGGGGTGGAAAGCGCCCCGCTGCATGTGCGTGTTTCCCGGATGAGAGCGGCTGTCAGGCCCTCTGGACAGGGCCGCCCCGGAACCCTGCTCCGGGCGGCTGGGAGCTCACCCGTCCCCTGGGGGGGGGGCTGCTGGGCCCTGGGGGAGGCGGCTCAGACTGGAACTGGAGAGCAAGGAACGGCCACAACGCCGCGGGCGGCTGTGGGCCAGACTGCAGCTCAGCCTCCCTCCAGTCCTCAGTCCAGCAAACGGCGAGGCGACCGACAGGAACCCAGGTCACCCGGCTGGAGGACGGAGGCTGGCTGCTGGCGTCATGAGACCCCTCCCCACCCACACTGGGAACAGCATTTCTTGGGCATCCAGGGGGATACTTGCAATGTTCTTTTCTGATAAAAATGATTCAGGCTTAGACTAAAAAGCCACATATTGTATTGATTTACATTCCATTTCTGTATAATTCCATTTATAACATGTCGCGCACAGTCAAATCCGCAGAACTGGAGAGTCAGTTCTCGGCCACAGGTGCTGGGAGAGAGGTTGGGAGCGACTGGGAATAGACGCAGGATTTCTTTCTGGGGTGGGAGAAACGTTCTGGAATTAGCTGGTGCTGAGAAACTAACACTCGCAGAAAACACTTGAACCTGATGAACTTCTGACCTGCAAGTTACATCTCGATAGAAATATGCAGGTTTAAGGGGACACTGGAGACTTCAACCAGAAAACGTGGAGAAAAGGCAAATAGTCCATTCAATCCCGTCTTTTTGGTCGTTTATCTCAATTGTTATAAGTATGAATCTTACAATTTGCTGGATGCCTTTCTGTGTCTTCCAGTGGCCCCAGAGCTTGGGGTCGTTTCTGATACCCCAGGGGCTCCTGCTGTGTGAATTCATGCAGGTGACAAAGGCTGTGCACCCTGTGCCCCAGGATGGAGCTGGGGAACCTGTGGACAAACTCACTTGCAGGCCTGCTCTGCTGTAAGGGCTGCCTTCGCCCCCGGGCTTTCTGTACCTGGCTGCAGGCAGCCATAGCCATCTCTGCGGGAGCGAAGTCAGCAAAGCCTAGCAACGCTGTGCTCGCGAGATCTGGATTCAGCCTTCCCCAACTGACAGCATTCTTTACAGTTCGGGGGAAAATTGCAGAGAGCGCACACAGCTGGGGAGAAGCTGCCACCTCCCAGCATCTGGAAATGCAGCGAGGCCGGGAGGCTCTGCCAGACGATGGGGCGAGGAGAGAGGAACATCTCTCACACGGCTGGCAGCTGCCTCCAGCACGGGAATGAAGCCTTTTCCGTCCACATCCTGAAACCATACAGAACAGAACTCCTGCTGGGTCTGCTATCACTGGTGACAGAGAGATACACTTGGTATTAGGAAGAAAACCAAGGAATTTGCTGTAAGTCTGGATCGCACTTTAACTCTCCAGACCTCAGTCTCGGCTGCAGGACACAATCCATCACTGCGGTCACTGCAAGAAGTCCCCAGTACTCACCTCGGAGCAGTGAACTCCTGTCCTGAGTCAGGGCCCCCAGTAGGCGATGTTCACGTAAAAACATTTCCCCTCCAGAGTTGGGAAAGTTTTGATACTTATGTTTGCCAACCACATTCCCTAAGTATGGGATTTTATTACACTTGCCACGTTCTTTAGGACGGCATCTTAATTATCACCTGCCTGCTGCTCATCCGAACCCGTACGTGAAACAGTCTCACTGTCACTTTTATTTCAGCTGTGCCAGAATTATCAGCTCCCTGCTGATGGTGTGCTGAGCTTTCAGGCCAGTGGGTATATCGGTTAGGTACTGCTGTGTACCTAGCAGGCCACCCTTCAAATCAGTGGCCTGAAACCACATCCATTCATTATTTCTTTCTGTTGTGAAGGCTGATAGGGAGAGGGTGTGGACGGGCTGATGTGGGCTGCCCTGGGCTGGCACTCTGGTATCCTGCTGTTCTTTGTAACTGGACTCACTGCGCCCCGGTTAGGCAAGTGCACTCTGCCCTGTAAAGATCTCTCCTCTCCCTGGAATCAGCGCCTGGTCATTTCCATCTTGTTTTGTTTGGTGAAATTATGGAACCATCCTCTCCTCAAAGCTCCGAAAACCCCCGTCAGGGCTGCGGGAACAAACACAGGGTGTTACAGCAGGGTGTGCACTGCCCCGCAGAACCGCCTTGAGGATGGAAGTTGGCCTCCATCCCTCCACGAGGAAACCCGTGACGCAGCCCCTGTGCACGACATCACAACACATTTCCTTCTGGGTCCTGCAGCTCCTCCCGGGGCATCCTCACGCAGGTGCCTGAGTCCGGGAGGAGTTCATTTTGAAGATGTTACACTTTGCAGACTCTCCCGAGCCCAAGCAGGTGAGGATCTCCATCGGAGGAAAGTGGCTCCTGGCATCGTGTGCCGCACAGCGCACACCGGCCGCGTGGGGAGAGTTACCTAATGAACACGCGCTCATCCAGTGCAGTGACTGCGCTTCCACCCCGATTTACCTATCAGCTGCTATTGAAAAACGCTGATGGTTACTTTTGATTTTTGTTTCCATCTCTAAACACAGTTTTTAAAGAAAATGAATCATCGCGGGGAAGAACTGGCTCATTTCCACTTCTTTCAACTTGCGGAGGTGGGCGAGGCTGAGCAGAGATGAGAGCCAGGCAGTTCCCCGTGCGTGCGCGGGCCCGAGAGCAGGCAAGGGCAGCGCAGGCCCCTCGGCCCCGCTGTGCTTTCACTCCTGGGCGGCATGGAGAGCGTTTAGTTCCCACGACTTCCGCTTCTGACTCGGCTTGAGGAGCGCTCGGATCCTGTTCTTCCCGGGTGCTGTGTGGGCCGCCTCAGAGCTCACCGTGGGGAGGAGGGCGGCTCCCCAGCTGTCCAGCGCCCCAGTGTGACGCTCATCCCTCAACTGGAGCTACAGGCAGCTGCGCCCCTGCAGCATCTGGGCTGTGCTCAGTCTGCCCCGCACCCCCAGCCCGAGCCCCAGAATCTCTGAGATGAGGCTGTGGCTCTCAGTGACAGGAGCCTGCGTGCTTCTCTTCTGTCCACTTTGGGGAGTTCTGTAGTAGAAAGTGAGGAGGGAGACCCTGTGAGGGGGCCTGTGATGACTTTGTGGAAGCAAAGCCCCGTTGCTGCTGTCTCCATACGGGGCCACCGCACAGGGCGCTGACGGACCTGGGAGGCCACCTGGCTGTCCATAAGGATGATTTTTAAAGACTGGAGGAAAATATTTTGGGACAAGTGCAAATTACACAACATTTGCATGGCAGCACAGTAAAGTCCTCCCGGCACAGCCACGCCCTTGTCTGTGTTCTGGCTGTGTCTGCTGTCGCACTGCAGGACGGGCTGGGTGGGGGCCAGCATCTGCCTGGCCCACGAGGTGGGCACGGTTGCAGTCTGGGCTGTGAGATCCACCACTGCTCCCTGGCTCGGGGCACCCTCGGGGGACTCCTGGGACCCTGTCCCATTCTGCTGGTCCCCGTGCCTGACCAGGGCTGCAGCCTGCTGTCTGTGACTTCTGCCTCAGTGACCGGAAGGAAGGCGAGGACCGATGGTGCCCACTCGATACAGGCACCGCGGAACACACAGACCAAGCCCGTTGGAACTGCTGAGCATGGGCTTCACGCGTCACAGTGATTTTTCCAGTGGTGAAAAACAATTCTGCAGTAAAACAGCCTGACCAGGTGACCTTTCCTCCTTTCTCCTGGAATTCAGGGGCCGTACGAAGGGCCTGGGTTCTTGACACATGGGGACCTTCCGTGCTGAATCCAGAAACTCTCTGCAGCTACAGGAGACTGGCACGTGCCTCGGAGCCAGAGTGGGGAAGAATCCACGGGTTTCTCTCCTCACCTCTGCGTGCCAGGCCATGCGCCTGGGAGGGGAGTGGCAGGCTCAGCACCTTCCATCCCCCACCTCGTCATCAGGAGGTGGGGACATTGCCGAGCACCCTGGCTGGAGGAGAGGACAGCTCTCCCCATGACAGCTCAGCTTCAGGACTCCCAGGTGCCCCCACTGGCATTAGGGTATGGACTTCTCTTTCCACTCAAGAGGAGGACGGGGACCGAGCGATCCCCACAACATGGTCCTCTTGGTGGCAGGCTGGGGTGAGCGGATACACAGCAGGCACGGCACAAAGCACACAGGACTCTAGGCATGCTCAATTCCTGTCCCCTGTGGTGGGCCACTCTGCATCGTCCCCAGCCTGCGGCTCCTCAGGAAGGGCTGGCCGCTTGGAAAGGTGTGGAGAGACCCCCACGACCCCAAGAGGGCAGCTGAGTGTGGGACGTTTGTCCCCATCCCCAGCTGCTGGCATCACACCTGCGAACAGTTGGTACTCGATAAATGTGCGCAGGAGTGAATGGGAGGGGCGGCTGCAGAGCACTGGCCGTCGGTCAGTCCTGCCTGATGCCTCCCTGCTGGAGTGACGTCTGCATTGTCCTTGTTGTCACTGCAGTACAGTGACGGCACAGGCAGCTTCCTGGGGGCTCTCAGTGCCAGCTCGGGCTGAACTCTCAGTGGGGATGAGGTCCATTTCCAGATGGCTCATGGGCTTCCTGCATCCTCCTCCTGCAGAACCTGCTCCACCCTTGAGCCATTCTGGTCAGTCTCTCGCCCTACGGAGTGGACACTGGGGCTCGGAGTGGACACTGAGGTCCTGGGACTGGGAGGGGCAGGCGGCAGATGGCAAACATGAGCTCCGCCGAGTCTGATTCTGGAACCGTATCCGGGGTCTGGGACCCAGCACCTCGGGTGGCACTCACGATGGGGCAGATGCAGAACTGTGTCCCCCGGGAAGGGGACCTGGGCCCACTGACCACACACTGCTGGGCGGTCGCAGCCCCTTACTGCCAGGGGAGCAAATCCAAGGCCATGCTCATTCCAGGAGGCTGCTGAACCCAGGCAGGGCCCCGAGCACCTGGCCGTGTGCCCACTTGTGCCCCACACCTGGCTTCAGGCCGCTGCCCCTTAGGATGAAGCTCGAGCATTGCCAAGCCTCACCTCCGGACTCTCAAAAGTCCCCAAGCCTCCTCACTCCCAGGCCATTGGCTTCCCACAGTGGTGTCCTTTGCTGTCACCCAGCACCCAGCGCACTTGGGGCAGGAGTTCAGCTCTGCATGCACCTTTGCAGGTGCATGGGTGGTGAGCAGATGAGCAGACCAGTGTACAGAACAAGCAAGGACACAGTGAGCTCGCTGCCTGGGGCACAGCCACAGTGCTGAGGGCTGCGGTGTCCCTGAATAAGCACGGGGCACCAAAAGGCTGCAGGAGACCCTGCACTCAAGCCTCGGGTCCCTGCCAACACCTCCCGGACTTCCCACTTCACTTTCCTACTCCTCCACCCAGTAATTACATGGACAGGCTCAAGTTTCCTACCTCCGGGCCTCAGTTTCCCTGTGTGTCAAGTGAAGCTGGGAGGCTCGGGGTGAAGCATGAGAGCCGAGCCTGGCCCACAGCAGGCCGTCACTCCATCCATGCCTGCAGATCAGAGGCGCTACATGCTCGGACCCAGTGTGGAACAGGAAGACACCAGTGAGCCTGTGCGGCCAGGCCAAACCACCCTGGGAAAGGGACCTGTACTTCTTTTTTTCTTTTTCCTTAAATTCTCTTATTGCCACATTTTAGGTATACAGTACGTTTACATTTATCACTGGCTGCTTGTACCTCTACATGATGCATCTTGGTTCTTATTTTTTCCCCATTCCCTGTGTGCGCTTCACCCCCTCCACCCTTCCCTATTTACATAGACTTTGTTTCCATTTTTTCCTTTTCTCGTAATTTTTCCTTTCCCTTCTTTCCTTTCCCCTTCCCCTCCCACTTCCCCTATCCTTTGGGACCTTTTCTTCTTGTTTCACAGTATCGGTTATTCATTTTATTCATTTTAATCCTTATTTACACTTTCAGTTTCTCACACTAGAGAAACTATTTGGTATTTACACATGTGGGTCCTATTTATTTCACTTAAGAGTATTGCCTCAATGTGCATCCACTTAGCTATAAATGTCTCTAGTTTCTCATTCTTTATGGCTGAGTAGTACTCCATTTTATAAAAAAAAAACCCACATCTTCTTTATCCAGTTTCCATTTGATGGGCACTTGGGCTGTTTACAAGTTTTCGCTATTACAAACTGTGCCGCTATAAGCATGGGTGCACATATATCACTGTGGTATGATTCTTTTAAATCTTTTAGGAAGATCCCCACCAGGGGGTTAGCTGGGTCAAATGGGACCTCTGGTCCTAGTTCTTTGAGGTATCTCCATAGTGATTTCCACAGTGGTTGCACCAGTCTGCACTCCCACCAGCAGTGGAGCAAGGTTCCTCTTTCCCCACAGCCCCGCCAGCCTTTGTTATTCGTTGATTTCTTGGTAGCAGCCATTCTTTCTGGGGTGAGGTGGAATCTCAGTGTTGTTTACATCTGCATCTCTCAAATGACCAGTGATGTTGAACATTTTTTCATATATTTATTTGCTGCTCTTAATTCTATTTCTGAGAAATGTCTGTTCAATTCAGATGCCCATTTTTGAGCTGGGTCTTTGAATTTGGCGGGGGGGTCTGATTTTTTTCAGTTCTTTATATATTCTAGATAGTAGTCCTTTGTCTGAGGTACAGCTGCTAAAAAATTTTTCCCAGATTGTAGGTTGTCTGTTAGCTCTGTTGGTGGTTTCTCTTGCAGTCCAGAAGCTTTTTAATAAGATGAGATCCCAGTTGTTGATTCTTTGTGCTAGTTACCATGCTACTGAGGATTTGTTCATGAAGTCTTTCCCTATGCCAATGTCTTCAAGAGTTCTACCTAACTTATCTTCCAGCAAGTTTAGTGTTTCTGTCTTAATATTAAGATCTTTAATCCACTTCGATCTTAGTTTAATGCAGGGTGATAGGTATGGGTCTAGTTTCAATCTTTGGCAGGTTGAGATCCAGTTTTTCCAACACCATTTATTAAATAGGCTATATTTCCTCAAATGAGGGTGGTTGGCTCCTTTGTCAAAGATGAGGTGGCTGAGCATGTCTGGAGTTGTTTCTGCATCTTCTAATCTATTCCAATGATCCTCAGGTCTGTTTCTTTGCCAGTACCATGGTGTTTTTATTGCAGTAGCTTTGTAGTATAGTTTCAAATTGGGGATTGTGATACCCCTGCCATGTCTCTGTTGCCCAGAATTGCTTTAGCTATTCTAGGTCTCTTATGGTTCCAAATGAATTTTTGGATTGTTTTCTCTAGTTCTGTGAAGTATACTGTTGGAATTTCAATTGGCATTGCATTAAATCTATATAGTCGTTTTGGAAGTATGGCCATTTTCACTATATCGGTTCTTCCTACCCAGGAACAAGGGATATCCTTCCATTTTCTTATATCCTCCTCAATCTCCTTTTTCAGGGTGCTGTAGTTTTCAGTGTAGAGATCTTTTACTTCCTTTGTTAGACTGATTCCTAGATATTTCATTTTTTGGGATGCTATTGTAAAAGGAATTGTTTCCCTAATTTCTCTCTCAGTGAGTCTGCTATTTGTGTGTAAGAAGGCTATTGTTTTTTGAGTGTTGACCTTATGTCCAGCTACTCTACTGAATCTGTCAATTAAGTCTAGAAGTCTTTTGGGCAAGTTTTTTGGGTCATCTATGTAGAGTATCATATCATTAGCAAATAATGACAGTTTAACTTCTTCCTTTCCTATCTTTATTCCTTTTATTTCTTTCTCTTTTCTAATTGCTGTGGCTAATGTTTCCAGAACTATATTGAACAGGAGTGGTGATAGTGGCCATCCTTGTCTTGTTCTTGATTTTAGCATGAAAGTGTTCAGTTTTAATTTTTTAAAAAAAATTAACAATGAAATTCTAGAACTAAATGAAGCTATTGAACAAGTGGACTTAATAGATGTTTACAGAGTGTTATACCCCACAAAATCAGAATACACATTCTTTTCAGGTGCACACGGGTCATTCTCCAAAATAGATCACATACTAGCTCATAGGGCAAATCTAAGTAAATGTAAAAGAATTCAAGTTATCCCCTGTATATTATCAGACCATAGTGCAATAAAATTGGAGATCAATAACAGAAGAAACTGCAAAACACTCACAAACACATGGAAATTGAATAACACTTTCCTGAACAACCAGTGGGTCAGACAGTTTCTACAAGTAAATGATAATGCCAGTACAACATACAGGAATCTATGGGACACAATGAAAGCAGTTCTATGCGGGAAATTCATAGCAGTGAATGTCCATATTAGGACAACAGAGAAAATTCAGTTAAATAACCTAATGCAGAACCTCAAGCTCCTAAAAGAAGAGCATAACAAACCCAAAGCTCGTACAAGAAAGGAAATTATAAAGATCCGAGCAGAAATCAATGCAATGGAGACTAGGAGAACACTTTGAGGTATCTCCATACTGATTTCCACAGTGATTGTGCCAGTCTGCACTTCCTCCAACAATGGAAAAGCGTTCCTTTCTCTCCACACCCCCGCCAGCATTTGTTATTGGTTGATTTCTTGATAGCAGCCATTCTTTCTGGGATGAGGTGGAATCTATGTTGTTTTCATCTGCATCTCTCGAATGACCAGTGATGTTGAACATTTTTTCATATATTTGTTTGCTGCTTTTACTTCCTTGTCTGAAAAATGTCTGTTCATTTCAGATGCCCATTTTTGAATTGGGTCTTTGAATTTGGGGGGGTCTATTTTTTTTATCTGTTTCTGTTCCAGAGCCTCTAATCATGTCTTTCACTCTGGTCACAATCTCTGTAGTTATCTGGGAGATTATTTCTGTTTTGAACTTTTCTAGAGCCTCATTCATCTGTTTTGTTATTTCATGTGCTATCAGTTCAGGTTGTCCAGGTGGTTGATTATCAGACTTTTTCACCTCATTTCCCCCCAGAATTTGCCTTTTGTGGGGTGGAAGTCTGAGTTTGTGCCTTGCTTAAATGCCTTCTCATTTTTGTTTTTGGTGCTGTCCTTGGTTTAGTTCCTGGGTTGATACTTCAAAATTGCTTATTGTAAGTATCTTTGTTGATGTATTTAGAACCCTTATGGAATGATTTCTTCTCAGAGGTGTCTTCCAGACATAGCTGGTCTTTACATTTTGAGTCTCTAATGACTCTGAGGCTATCTCGTTTTCATTATATCAGGAAGGACAACTGATTAGATCCATCACAACACCTTAGCCCAAGTGATACAATCAGCAACACAATAGCATCAAGTACCTCTTAGAAAATGACAGTTTGTGGTAGTTATTCATCTATCACCTTTAACTGTGTGAATTAGATCAAAATCAAGGACCAGCCCAACATATGTTTATAGTGAATAAACTCTTCAGTATAACAACTTTACCCTTTGGGATGGGGAGTTAGAAGGAGTTGGGGAGGGAGGGATAGGTAGGTAGAAGGATAGGGGAAGGTTAGCAATGAGGCCAGAGGACACAGGTGAGAGAAGGAAAGAGAAGAAAAGAAAAATAAAGAAGAAATATGAATTAGGGCCAGAAAAGGAACACAAAGGGAGATAAAGAACAATGTGGGACAGCAAGGGAGTGAGGCAGAGAGAGAAAGAAAAGAGAAAGGAAAGGAAAATGAGAAAAATAAAAATTTTAAAAGAGTAACAAAGAAAAAAATTAAAAATAAGAGCAAAAAAATAGTAGTTTTGAAAATAACAAACAAAAGATAAAAACGAAGGCCCTCCTTCAGGGTATGTCTCTGCTGTCACAATAGACAACGTGGGCAGCAGTGTGCAGTTATAAGTCAATGAGTCTTAGCAGGTCAGTCACAGACCTGTGAGATTCAGGCAGATTTCTGGCTGCAAGTCCCAAGTTGAGCTCCCTGTCCTCCTGCAGGGTTGAACTCTTCAAGGTTCTACTGCAGGTTCCAGCTGTCCTTCCCCTGAAGATAGTCCAGGTTCCGATGGGAGGTGAGGATCCCTCCAACTTACCAAGCACGGTGGTCTGCTGTGCCTTTACTGCAGAGATTCCCTTCACTGTTCCAGTGGGCTTCAGTTTTCATTGCGGAGCCTGAGAGAGGCCCTCTCTCTGTTGTTCACTTCTGCAGCTCAGGACGATGGCCTTTATGCCCGCCGTGCCTCTGCAGTGTGGATCCAGGTAGCTGCACAGACAGGCGACCAGAGGCCGTGGGGGGGACTGTTGTTGCTGGTGGCTGGTGGGCGTGCCTGGGGGGTCCTCCCTGAGCTTGTACTTCTTTTTGGTTTTTTTCTTTAGTGCTAGCTTTAACCCAGGGCCTCCGCACTGAGCCATATCCCCAGCCCTTCTTTCATTTTCCATTTTATTTTATTGGTACATCTGTAATTCATGCAGTTTGCAGTCAACTTGGGGATCTTGATTTTTTTATCCCCTTCCTCCTTCCCTCTCCCCCTCCTCTTTGGGTTCCCATCCCCTTTTTCACACTTGTTGATATTATTTGTTAAGCACAAGTTATGGCTTATAATGTTTGCACTGATTTGCATTATTAGGTTCTTGTACTTGGCTTATCTTTATTTCTCTCATTTCCCCTTCCCCTCCTCCTCACTCCTGTCCTTGCTCCCTTGGACCCTTTCTCTATTGGATGAGATCTGTCCGCTTGTCCCTTTCTATCCATCTTTTGCCATTTTCTTTGTACTTTGCCTCACTCAAATGAGGGATACCATGTGATATTCAAGCCTGCGTGTCTGATTTATTTCACCCAACATTATGTTTCCCAGATGCATCCATTTTCCTACAAATGCTGCAAATTTGTCCTTCTTTATAGCTGAGTAGTACTCCATTGTATATAGATACCACATTTTGTTTATCCAGTCATCTGTGGATGAGTATGCTGGCTGCTTCAGGAGTTAGCCATTACGAGCCGTGCTGCTATAAATATTGGTGTGCAGGAATCATGGTAGTATGGTGACTTCAGCTCTTCAGGGAAGATATCCTGCGGGAGGATAGCTGGGTCATGTGGAATTCCTAGTTTTAATTCTTTGAGAAATGTCCATACTGATTTCCATAATGGTTGCTCAGGCTTGCATTCCCATCAACAGTGAGAGAGTTCCTTTTTTATTTTGAGATAGGGTCTTGCTAAGTCTCCAAATTGCCCAGGTTGGTATCAAATTTGGAATCTTCCTGCTTCAGCCTCCCAGAGTGCTGGGATTACAGGTGTGTGCTGCCATATCCTGCTAGTAACTTGTACCTTTATACACTATCAATTATATAAACAAGGGTAATAAGTGTCTTTAATAATCAGCAGGCTTAAATAAAATTAAAAATAAAGGTAGAGGTCCTCACAACTGACTGCTTCCCAAAGATCACACTCTGCATTGCTGGTATTTGTGCTCTCGGGATGATTCGTGCTTTGTGTCCAAGTGGTGGAATAGTAGAGTCCTGGTGCAGCTGGCTGGGGACATTTGTCCGTGTGTGAGGTGACAATACTGCAAACATCACGTCGATCACCCACCCCGAGAGAGCGGGCTGTCAACAGGCACAGCAACTGTTCCTGGATGACTGGGTCCAGGGAAATTTCTACTTTTAATTCACGATAGCTAAACTGTGGCAGCAGCCTTGGTGCCTGTCAACAGATAGGTGGATAAAGAAATGTGGTATCTGTACAATGTGGAGCAGTACTCAGCCCTGAAGAAGGTGAATTGCAGTCATTTGCAGGGAAATGGATGGATCTTGAGGCCATAATGTTAAGTGAAATAAGTCAAACAGAAGTTCAAATATTGCAGGGTTTCTCTTACTTGAGAAATCCAAAATGTAACTGAATTAGCATAAAATAAAGGAGAGATGGTAGGAATAAGGGAGGTGAACCTTTTAAGCTAAGGGAAGGGGAACCAGAAGGGTGGAGGAGGAAATAAGAACAAAAGCAATCAAGATCCAGTGTGTGTGTGTACGTGCACACGTGGGTATGCGTGGTGCCAGGTCCCCAGAATGAGTGTAATTGCCATGAATCACAAACATGGGCCGAGGGCTTTGCGGGTGTCTGGGGGCCCACTGAGTAGGTGCCCCTCCTGCGCCCGCCTGCCCGACGCCTGGCTTCTCACTGTGACCCCGCTTCCTGGGGGCCATGGCCACTCGGATGCTGCCTTATGCAGGACAGAAAGGGCCGGGAATGCTCCTGGGAGGAGGGCGCAGTTCCACCCAGGAAAGGCTGTTTCTGCAGGGGGCGGTGGGCTCCCCAAGAAGGGCATTCTCCTGAAACAGCACATTTCTGCAGTCTGAGCAGCACCCCCAGGTGTCCGCAGGACAAGGACGTGCAGCTGTGAGTCAGGGCTCAGAGGAAGGCGACTGTCACCTCCAAGGGGCTCTCAGCAGGTGACCCCCTGCCCCGCACGCACTGGGCAAACTCTGCAGTGTCTGGAGATGCTTTGGTCCCAACTGCTGGGTGGAGGAGGGAGATGCTTCCATCATCTGCTTCTGGCTTGGGTGCTGCTAAGTGCTGGGAGAGCTCAGAACAGGCCCCCATGAGGACTCACCGGATGGAAGTCCTGCTCCGGGCTGGACGAACCACTCCTCCCAGGCCTCCACAAGACATCGTGAGCTTGGGTGCCAGACTGTGGCTCTCCCATCGCCGGGTGCGGAACCCTAATCACGGTGGATGTCGGGGGTGGAGGCCTCTGAGGGACAGGACAGGCTTTTCCCTGCCACCTCCTCATTTTCATCTGCTTTTCCTTTTACGACAGCTGTAGATCATATTTATAGCATGTAGCGCTCCAAGGTTAGACTCTGAGATGTCAAATCCAAGACAAACAGCTTCTCCCTGGCTGTTGGGAGATTTGGCTTCGTATTGAGGTGACAGGGATTGACACATTGTACGTTGATGGCATTTTAGAAATGGGACAACACAGTAATTCACGGAGACAGAGTCGGAAAGTTAGTGCACACCCGGGTCCACCTTGTGGCTGGTGGCAGTGGGGGAGAGAGGGTAGGCACAGCTGGTGGCTTCAAGCCAAAGGAGAGCCCTGTCACCTTTATCCAGGGACCTGTGACCTTGGGAGACTTGCAAAATGGCCACATTATCCAGCCACCCTGTCTTTGCATTCCTAAGGAACCCACCCTGGTGAAATAGGCCGGAACAGGGAATCTAATATCTCTCAAAGAGCAGAAAAGTAATTAAGGGGACACACAGAACTGGACACTAAGATTGAAAATAAATTGGGTGGAAATTGCCCGGCATGTACCTACAAGCTGTGAGGCAAAGGACCGCTCCTCTAACAGAGCTTCCTGGGGGACACTTGGCCGGGCAGGGTCCTTGTGTCCCTGCCGGTGGGCTCCGAGGGGCAGAAAGATGGGCGTGGACCAGATGCAGCTGGGAGAAGTCTGTTTCCTTGACAACATGCATTCCCTCTTCACTTTCCACTTGCCTCTGTATATTCCCAGCATCCCTTGAAGAAACAGTGACAGCGAAGTCACTCCTTGGGAGGGGAGGTTAAGACAGGCGGCCCCTCAGCCCTTGGGCAGTCCAGGGGAGGCCCGGCTACCGCCCTGTCTCATTGTCAGTGCAACACAGAGCCGGGCTTTGAAGAAAATTTAACAGCGTCTGCTGAAATAGCCACAGAATCAATCGCTAGATGCTTTCACACACTTGTGTGCATCCTGCGTTCAAAACACAGCCATTCAGGGTTGGTGCTGGTGTGGACCTGGACGGGACAAAGTGGAGGACCTGTTTTGTCCCTAAGACTGCGATGCCTGCTGCATGTGACGTCTCAGTCCCAAGTTCCCCTCGAGGAACACCGTGGGCTCGTGGCTGGCATCTGGGCCCATGGCGCCCTGTAACGTCCCTGCCTCCTCTTTGTCCTCTGCCTGTTCCATTGCCCCCCCCCAAGCCCTGCAGGTGTCATGTGGTCACCTTCTTCTCTGGTGACAACACTACACCTGCATGATTCTCACTTTTGAATGCAGCATTCAGCGGGAACTATCGGAGCATTCATAGCGATTCACATCAGCTACCAATTGTGAGCTACTTTCTGTTTGGGTTTGCACCTAATTTCATGTTAATATATAGATGCAATTAACAAACAATGCAAGATGTAGATCGCACTGCTCCACTTACTCAGTCTGGGCAACTGCTCTGGAAGATCTAGAGCATTCTGTCACCCCAGGAAGAGCTGTCCCATCCCTTCCTGCCGAGCCACTCCCTGCCCTGGAGAAGCAATCAGGCCGGATCTGATTTCACTTGCACAGCTCAGCTGTGCCAGTCTGAGGGAGCATGTGCTCAGTCTCCTTCCTCTCGGTCTCCTGTGCTGGCATCGTGTGGGGATTTGTCCATGCCCTGCACATATCAGGGACACACTCCTTGTCACTGCAGAATACTCCATGCCATGGGCAGAGCACAGTTGGCTTCTCCGTTCACCTGGTAATGAACACGCTGGGCATTTCTAGATTTCGGCTATCTTGAAAAAAGCTGAAGTGCTCATTTAATTGGTGTCCCTACAGCCCCCAAGCGATTGCTTGCTGCTTGCAGTCTGACTGCAATATAGTAGTAAAATTGATACTTTTAAACACCAACTTTGATTTTCCAGTGTTTTCTCTTTCCATTGAGATGAGCAGTCCTAATGCTTGTGACGCCCGGAACCACATGGCCTGGGTCTTCGTAGCGTGGTGTGGCTTTGCTGCCCTAATCAGCACCCAGCTCACTCTGTGCCCACCTCTCTGGCTTGTGCCCGGCGCCTGTGCCCACACTGGCCTTCTGCCTGGCACACTCCTTCCACACGCAGCCTCAACCCCTCATACCAGTCACATCTCTGCTCGGACCTCACTTGAGTAGCAACCTTCCTGACCACTCTACCTCAAAGAGATGCTGCCTTGGCCGCTTTCCTCATAGCTGAGCCAAAATACCTGACACCCACAACTTAAAGGCTCACAGGTTCAGACCCTGACTGCAACTCTGAGGCTGTGGCGAGGGGAGGGCCTGGCGGAGGAAAGCTGCTCGCATCATGGTGGCAAGGAAGAAGAGAGGAAAGGAGCTGGGGAGGGAGACAGGCTCTTCAGGTCATGCTCGGTGAGCACCTGCAACCTGACTGCATCTCCTGACAGCACCCTCAACCCTGAACTCACTGGTAGATGACACCGCAGAGGAGTCTAGTGCCCGCGCAATCCAGCCACCTTCCCAAAGTGCCACCTCTGAATACATGAGGCTTTGGGGGGACATCTAGAGCTAAACCATCACGAGACCACTGGCTTCCTCTCTAGATCTGTGCTGCCAATAAAGTGCTCGCCAGCCATGGCTAACGTCACACAGGCTGCACTTTCCACCTGGCTTCTGAATTTGTAAAGCTCCAGCCCACACCACATGGCATATGGCCACTGGTTACCACACAGAACAGTGCAGATTAAAGAACACTTCTGTCATCTAGAAAGTCCTACTAGAGAGCAGTGGTCTCAATGTTTGCCTTGCTTGATTGACTGGTTTTTACTATTATCACCACCTGCCCCATTAAAGACAGGGTGTATGTATTAGTCCCTTCCCTTCACTGGGACAAAATGCTCGACACCACAGCTCGGAGGAAGGGAGTCATTTGGCTTATGGTTTCGAGTGGGTTCAGTCCATGGTTGGCTCACTCAAGGCAGAAGCAGTATGGTAGAAGGGCCCAGGTAGAGGCAGGTGCTCACCCCATGGCAGCCAGGAAACAGAAGAGGAGGGGCCGGGAACAATTATGCACCCTTCCAGGTCACACCCCAGTGACCGCTCCAACCAGGCCCCACCTCCCAGCAGCACATTCAGCCCTGAACTCCTCTGGAATGAATCCAGTGATGAGTATGTCACCCCCACGACCCAGTCACCTTCCACATACCTGAGACTTCTGGAGGACGTTGCAGATCTAAATCACAACACTGTATGTTTGTTTGTCATTCGCTCCAAGCACTGGAACCCTACTCCATGCAAATGGAAGAAACTTTGTATATAGTACCTAGGATGTAGAGGGCTCTCAATATTTATTGGATAAAAAATTGAACATTTCCAAACAAAATGAGAAATTGATAGCTAAAAATCTCTTGCAAATAAAATTCTCTTTTCAGTTCTTATCCTGGTGCTGTTCATCTCAACCAGGTTGGTGAAGGTTGCAATTCTTCACACAAGAGCAGGCTTTTCATCTACACATGTTACAGAGGGCCCTTCTGGGCTGCTTCCCCTGGGTACTGGGGTGAGCCCCAGACCACCCATTCCTTGAAAAGATCAAGGAGTCGGAACAGCAGGCCCGGTCCTGAGACACCGGGAAGCAGATGACCCTGCCTCCCAGTCCCTCTGTCTCCCTCCACCTCCTCCCTGACCTCTGTTGCCCCCCAGGGTGCTTCCAGGAGCGGTTTCCTGCTGGGGAGGGTGAGGAAAGATGGGTGCAGAGAGAGGGGAGTCCATGTACCCTCAGTCCTTGCCCCCCTGCCAAAGTAGGAGGAAGAACAGGGTTGGGGAGGAGGAAAAGCAAGAGAACAGAAACTGGAGAAGACCCAGTCCCTCATCTCTGTCCTACCCTGGCTGCAAGGTGTGGTGTCTCCACCGGGAGGTCTGGAAGAGAGGCGGTGAGGGACTGAGAAGGCTCAGCTCTAAAGAGAAGCGGGCACTTCCTCCATATATATCTGTATCTGTCTATAGGAGGAGGCACCTGTGAAATCTGTTTCACAAGCCCCCTCTCTGCTAACGGCCCACCGTGTGAACAGTAGACTAACCTGGACTTTTGACAGCACCAGGAACTGTGTGTGTTTGTGACGCACAGGGATTACATCCGGTTTGAGTGCATCTTGATCATTTTCTCTGCCCCTCCCTCCCTGCCAAGTCTACTTCCCTGTTTCTTAACATAGCTCTTTTATTTTGCTGTTTAAATTATTTATATGTTGGGTCTCTCGTAGTAGAGAAATCGTGCAGTATTTAACCTTCCGTGACTGACTTATTTCACTTAGTGTTCCAGTCTCAAGCTCCATCCATTTACAAATGAGTAAAATGTGTCCTCCTTTTGGCTCAGACAGTTGAATACTGGAAGTGGCCTCTCTGCCCACCCACAGATGCAGATGAGCAGGTGAAGCCAACGTGGTATATATACACGAGGGGTTCATTTTTCAAACAAACAACAAACAAACAAACAGGAGGACCAAGAAGTTCCCATTCATCTATTCATATGCCACAAGACTGTGAGTTTGGGGCTGCCATGAACCTCGAAAAGCTGAGAGCCTCAGGCAGACTATGTATTTGTATTCTGGCTGCACCTTCAACATGCAGTTCAGAATGAATTCCAGTTAAGGGGACCAAGTCTGGAGCAGTAGGAATCAATGGAGGTTAATGAAGGAGGTAATTTGGGAATGAAGGTTCTTTTTCACCCTATCGGCATGAAGGCTCAGTTCCCCGAATTAAGGATCTACGGAAGAGACTGGGTTTTGAGCTAAGCCACTTGTGTTGGCTGCAGGGCCAGCCCTGGTTCCGGATGTGACTCCAGGTTGTACTGCTACAGAGCATTCAGAGTAGGAGCTGCCTGGCTCGCCGATGATCAGAAACCCCAGGGCTCTGAGATGGCTACACAGTTCCCATGGAAATCCCAGCGGCCACTGTTGCAGAAACTGTGAAGCTGATTTAGAGCCTCACATGGGAAGCCTGGGGGTGCGGCTCCATGGCAGAGCATTTGCCCAGCATGCATGAGGACCCGCCTTCCACCCTCAACACTGGAAAAAGAAGCCAAAAAATGTTGCAAAAGGACAAATACATGTTTCCTGATTTCACAGCTTACTACAAATCTACAGTAATCAGGGCTGTATGTTCTGGGGTGAAGATACATTGACAGAGAGATAGATGGATATCTAGATGATAGATAGATAGATAGATAGATAGATAACAAGGAAATAGAAATTTAAAAGTCCAGAAGTACACCCATTAATTTATGATTAATTAGATTTCAACAAGAGAGTGTCAGGAAAATTCATAGGGAAAGTGTTTGATTTCAACAAACCATGTTGGGACAACTGGTCACCCTCAAGCAAAAGACCGAAGCTGGATCTCCTCTTTATAGCACCCACAGAAATTAATTCAAATGCATCAAAACCCTACCTCAAAGAGCTACAGTGAAAACACTTAGAAGGAAACAGGTGTGTGACTATAGATTAAGCACTAGTTTCTGAGTCACAACTCTAAACTCACATGCAACAAGAGAAATAAATGGCATGGTTTCTCTTACATGAGAAGCCCAAAGTATAAATAAATTAAAGAGCAAAAGAAAAGCTAGATGCTAGGAAACAGGGAGGCAGATCGTTTGCAAATGGGGAAGGGACTAAGAGAGCGATGAGAGAGAAGGGGAGGGAATTGGGATGCGGTAGGCACATGTATCAGCAACATACACGAACTGGTAAGAAGAAAAGACAAATATTAGAAAGTTAAGCTTCATCACAATTGGAATTTTTTTGTCAAAGAACTTATTAAAAAGTAAAAAATGCAAGCTAGAGAGTGGGAGAAAATATATACAAGTCGTTACCTGAGAAGCGCCTGGGGCCAAGAGTATATAATCATTACAACTCAACAACAAAAAGATAATGACTCACTGTGAAAAGTAGACAAGGGATATGAGTAGACATGCCCCCAAGGATGACACTCAAGTGGCTAATCAGATATGAAGAGGTACCACCACAGTGAGCCCCTAGGAAAGTGCCTCAAACCCAGCACACAGTGAGGCACTGTTGCCCACTCTGGAGGTGGCCAGCATCAGAAGAAAGCAGTCAGCAAGCAGGGGACTGGAACACTCACACCTTGAGAGTGAGAATGTAAAAATCTTGCACGATGCTTTGGAAAGCAGTTTGGCAGTTTCTCCAAAAGCTAAGCCAATCTATTGGATGGCCCAGTAATTCCATTCTTAGAGGGACACCCAAGGCAACTCAAAATATGAGGTGTGATCAGGAAAATACAGTGTGTGTTTAAATAAAAACTATTTATTACAGTAAAAGACATATTGCCATTAATCTGGCTCAAAATACTCCCCCTCGCTTCAAGCACTTTATCTTTAGTTGTTGCGCTGCCCTCCCTTATGTGATGCCTTGAGTCAATTCAAAATATCTACTTTTCGTGGTCATTTTGACTTGGGGGAGGAGCCAGATGTCATGGAGCCACAGCGGGTGAACAAGGTGGGAGGACACAGCGTCCTGCTTTTACGAGCTCCTTTTCCGTCCGATGACACTTGGCAGCCACGTTCACCAAGGTTTTATCACAACTCCTAATGACACGAAAGAGGACTCCAGAACTACTTCATAAAGTGTCAAGAACAGTGGGGTAAATGTGCTCAAAGCCGGAGGGAGTCTTTTGAGAGAGATAAATGGCAATGTGTCTTTTACTCTAATAATTTTTAAAGCATTCACTTTATTTTTCAGTCACCCCTTGTATATCTCGTTACCGAATTTGCACATGAATGCCCTCAGTAATACTGTTCATAACAACCCAAAAGCAGGAACAACCCAGACGTCTATCAAGAAATGAATGGGTGAGCAGAATGTGGTAGACCCATAGAGTGGAGGAGTATTCAGCCATAAAAACGGAAGAAATACCAAATCATGCTACAACATTGATAAACCTTGCTAACATGCTAAGGGGAAGGAGGCCAGACACAGAAACCACAGCACTACATGATTTCTCTCCTTCCCTTTTCATACCTTTAATTCCCAGGTTCCCTGTCACTGGAACCGGATAACTCCAGTATTGAAAATTTTACTCCTTTGTACCACACTGGTAGCTCTGCTTCCTTGAAGGAACCTGAACACAGATACCCACGGTTCGTTTTTCATTTACGTGTTTGACTTTTTATTAGTATGCATTTGAGATACATGAACATATTCATGGTGGGGTGTTGTGCACATACACATCATGCCTTCACCCTTCGGCATCTCTGAGTCACCCCGGGGTCTACCCAGATGTGGGTGGGAAGTCTCCTGGGCCACCCTCGTTACACTGGGGGGCTGGCCCCGGGGTGCCATCATCACACCTGCATCTTCTTCCTTTTCCTCCATCCACCAGGCTCCCACGTGACTCCAAATGCCAGCCAATAATTCAGATCTGTTGTACCTCCCAGCTAAGGGGCAGGGGCAGGGCTGACCTCAAGTCCACACAGCTTTGGAGTGCAGACAGCACTGTGTGCTGGAACAGCACACGGACATGGAGGACAGGGGCTCGCAGATGCCCTGGATTCAGTATGTGGAGCTCAGTGCTGCATCAGGGGGAGCAACCTGATCACCCCGCCTTCCAAACACAGCAAACCAAACCCACACAATAGAACCAGAAGAATGAGTCTTTGGCTCCGAGGTAGCGCCTGGGCCCGGGTGGGTTTGTTACAAGGTGTCCGGGGAAAGAGCTGGCCGAATGTAAGGCCATGCTTCTCGGCCACTGCATCTCAAGGCTGTGATGCCATGGCATTTAATAACCCCGGTCCAGGCACCTCCCGGGGACAGGCTGCAGCCAGCAACCTGGAGAGATGCCCAACACGATCACATTAAAATCCTGCCTGAAATTACATCTATTTGCTGTTCTGTTTTTCAGCGCATGTTGTGATACACAGTGATTCCATTAGTCGTGGGAAGCTGGTACACACACGTAACAGATCTTCCCATTTGGAAAAGATCTGTCTCCCTGTCTCCTATTATCTAGCTTTTATTTTGCTTTTTCATTTATTCATGCTTTGGGTTTCTCTCATAAGAGAAACCATGCGATATTTAAGCTTGTGTGTCTGATTTATTTCACTTGACATTATGATCTCAAGATGCATCCATTTTCCTACTACTCAGTTTACCCTCCTTTATAACAGAGTAGTACTCCATGCTGTGGAAATCAATATGGAGACTCCTCAGAAAGCTAAAACTAGAAATTGCATTTGACATAGCTGTTCCCCTTCTAGGTATCTGCCTGGAAGAGTTAGTCATCCCCTAGATGGTGGCTTGTGGTCTGGCCCTGACTGGCCAGCATGACAGCAGCCTGGAAACACCCTCTGTCAGGGCTGGAGCCAGCCTAGCACAGGGGTCCCAGGTCCCGGGCCATGGGGCAGCAGTGCGCACCGAGGGCTGAGCCCGTGAGCTCCCTCGTGGTCGGCACAGCCGGTCCCTGCACTGCCCCCCACCTGGGTCCGTGCCCCTGTCAGGGCAGTGGTCACTTCTGATTCGTGCACTGAGCATGTGAGGAAACTGGGTCACGTGCTCCTTAGGAAAGTCTAGTCCCAAAACCGTCTTCCACCCATCTGTGGACAAACTCTTCCATGAAACCAGCCCTGCCTGATGCTGCAAGGGTTGGGAGGCCCGGGCTAATGACGACCTCTGCCCCATGACCCCTTGGTGGGAGTGGAGGCCTTGCTGTTTTTCCTTCTAAAGCAAAACACACATTGAACCTGGGTGTGGTAGTGCACACCTGTGCTCCCAGCACTCTGGGAGGCTGAAGCAGGAGGATCATAGATTGCAGCCCAGCTTGGGCAACTTAGCAACTTAGGGAGACCCTGTCTCAAAATAACAAGTACAACAACAGCTGAGGATGTAGCTCAGTGTGAAGGCCCTGGGTTCAGTCTCTAGAACTGCAAAGAAAAGAAAAGAAAGAAAACACTCACGAATAGACCTGTCTATCTGCTCTTCTCTCCCGAGCATTTCTTGCTCGTCCCACTTAACCAGGAACACGGTGGTTTAGAGGCTGTGTCAATGGAGGCTGGGATAATAGCACTGCCATTACCTCAAGCATTGTTGAAACTTGAAGGGCAAAGTGTGTCTCATTATTCAGGTTTTCAGAAGCAATGGCACTGAGCCAAAATGGGCCCATTAACTCTCGGGTCTGGCTCTGGAGGCTCCCACCTTTAAATAATAATGTCTTCCCCGGGTGTGAGGAGAAGCTGGAGGCTCTCGCCGGCCGCCGTGCAGCAGGGTCTCCTGCACCAGGCCCCGCATTATCTATGCATGAGGCTTTCAGGGTACATCTCCCACGAGCTAGATGTCAGTTTCCAAGTCAACAGAATCCTCCCAGCTCCGATTCAAAACAATGAGGAATTCAGAAGGCATCGAGGAGCAGGGGCTGGTCCGGTTGGGAACTGCTGGACGGCACTTCCCCTGCGTGGCCCTGCAAGAGCCTTTTCTCTTCCCCGACCTGAGGGCTCAGCGTGTTTCTCCTTGAAGTGCGGAATGGGCCAGGCCTGTCATGGTTCTTACTGCGCCCTCTGTGTTTCTGATGGCTTCCTAGCGGCACAATCTTAAATTGTTTCACTTAAACAACAAAAACGGCAGCCAGAGCGGTGGGTCACAGGATGAGACCTAGTGCTGTCCACAGCCCGGGCCTCAGTCTCCTTCAGTGTGACAAGTCCAGTTCTGTCCTCTTCTCTATCCCGCAGTGGAGGAGGTGGAAGCCACGTGGACCAAACCTCCAGCCTGTGGTCACACAGCCAAGAACTGCTAGACCCGGCCTCAGACCTAGGTCTAGCGAGCCAGCCCTGGCTGGGCTGGATTTCCCATGCCAGTTAGCAGATCAACCCCAAGCCATGGTGGTTCATGACAACAGTAGTGACGGTTTCGTTATTCCTCCTGGTTGCTGGGGGCCAGGAATTTGGGGAGCGCTTGGCTGGGAGGCTCTTGACCCCTCGTGATTGCAAGCAGACAGTGGTGGCTGGAGCTGGGGCTGGGTGGGTGTCTCTCAATCCTCCCTCTCTTTCTCTCCCTCCCTCCCTCCCTCCCTCCCAATCACTGCAGGCCCTTTCCAAGGGATCTTTCCATGGGACATAGGGGTCTTTCATGGTACTGTTTAGATGGCAGCTTAGGGCTTCACAGCAAGTATGTTCCGGGCAGGTTTAGACGCTGGACAGCCTTCCAAGACTGAGCCCTAGAAATCACACACCGTCACCCAAATGACAATGATGTCCCAGCCCCAGAGGCCACACCGCACCGCTTGAAGCAGCACCAACGTGTGCTGTGAGCCAGAGTCCCAGTCCCGCCCAGTTTCAGAGGGAGGTGACATCCAGTCCACCCTCAGCGTCAGCGGGAGAAGTCGGGTCATATTTTAAGAAGAATGTGTGCTCTAGAGGCCAGCTCGGATAATCTGTGGGAAATAGAGTCTGACACCTTTCCTGTACTCCCAGCTCAGCCGCCACAGCACGACGCCACAGTCTGGGTGGCTGGGCCAGTGGGAGGCTACCCGGGAGGGAGCCGCTCAGCACCCAACCACACCAGTGTGCAAGCCATGTGTGAGTCACACTCGTGTAACCAGGCCAGCATCACCTGAGGCCGGGCCATGGGTTCCGTGGACAAGGTGGCCACATGCCTGAGGTGATGCCCCCTCTCTGGTCTCCATCCCTGCAGCATGGGTCTTCTGTCTGTGCCACCAGACTCCAGGGTGGGCTCAGGAAGCAAACGCGGACCCCAAGATGGCGCCTTCCCATTGGCCACAGTCTCGGCCCCAGAATGCACTTGTGCCCCAAACCAGCGCCATTTGGAGGGGTGGACTGTGCTCCAGGTGTCCCCCTCAGACACTGCTCAGGGCCTGGAGGGCAGCAGACACCATCTCTCCCAGCGCTGGAAACAGTGGCCACGTGTGCTACCAAACAAGGGGCACCCTGAACACGAAGCTCGCAGAGAGGAAGGAAATGCTTCACACCCCGGGGTTCCCGGAGCCCAGTGACCCCACACTGATTGATTTCTCCCTCAGTTACTACAGCCTGCACCGGAGACCTAGTTGTACTTGAGAAATACAGGACCACAATGGAGAGGAACGTGACTATGAGATTTTAGGATACAGAGAAGAAATAGACACCTTTGTGGTGGTGTGCAAAGGTTTTTATCAGCTGTTTCTTTTTATAGACCAAATGGTCTCCCACCTTAGGCTTTTAGGGGAGAACTCAAGGACAGGATTCCTCCCGAGGCACTGTCTGTGTGCTTCACTCCTTGGATTGTCTTGTAGTAAGAGATCCGGAAATGTCGGGGCAGGGGATTTGCAAAACCCTTGCATCACTCCTGTGCCCTGAGCTACTTCAGGTTTCTATCGGGGGACCCGCTGTGGGGTTGCCAGCCCTGCCAGCAACCCCAAGTTAGCAAATGATTCATGCGCTTCCCATGTTGCAAAGGTGTGAGGCCTTTCTCCACTGATAAATGTGGCAAAATGAGCGTGTGTTCCTGGAAGCATGTGTGGAAGGAGACAGGGAGTCCCAGGACTCTGGGGACCTCTCTGTAGCTCCTTGCTCTACACAGGGGACCAGAAGTCACTGTGGAGTGGGAGCTCAAGGGTCATTTCTGGCCACAGAGGTGGGGAGAACCCACCCTGACACACCCCTAACCAGTCTGGTCAGGCAGGTGGCGACCATCGCTGCGCCATGGACACTGCAAACTGTGAGCCAGTCAGGGTGTGGCCCCTGTGAGGGACTCAGAGTCCTGTGAGCCTCGGGATGGGAGGAAATGACTGCTCTCCTGCAGCTGCTGTGCAAATATGTCCCCAGCTGAAGCTCCGCCCTCCCGAGTCCAGCACGGCACTCCAGTTTCCTCTGAAACCCTTTCCAGGTGCTCATGTGGTCCTCGGGAGTCCCTGCCCCAACACAGCACATGTGGAGAAAGGGCACACGTGGACCTGGGAGGCCGACCTCAGTGGGGACCAGCGGGTCTGCGGTGCTGGGCGGGGAGTTCGCACCTTCCTTCGACATAGGGCGGGTGGGCTTTCTGAATCCTGTGAAAGCCTCAAAACTGTCTCGAAAAGACAGTCGCGCTCTGTTCTGCTGACAGAGCCAAACCGAGAGCGAATCCTGGGTGACTTTTGCTGGTTCTCGCTTTGTGGTCACGACTTGGTCATCGCCGATTAGGAAATGGACTCAGGGAAAACGCAGGCAGCGTTCACGCTCCAGAGAGCTGAGAAATGATCACTACGGCTCAGAGCAGCACTCACGACCGCCGCCTCCTGGGACCAGGGAGCCGGGAAGGGGTTGGGGGCTTAGACCTGGGGGCCCGGGACATTTTCCTCCTCCTCCAGTGTGCGTCAGCTGCAGGGCGCTCACCGTCTGCTCGCGCTGTTACTCGCTCTTTTGTTGATGGACCCCACGAGCAGCCTCCTGCGCACTTCACAGGCGCCCAAGTGGTGCCAGGAAGGAAGTTCTGCACACCAGTCGCCCGGGCTTGGTGACCTGTTTGGCCAAGAGGGACAATTTTCTGTTGCTTTTTAGAAAAGCGCAGAGCATGAATCACAGCCCGCCAGCTCCTGACCCTGCACCCTTTACTCCCCGCGCTGCCTCAGGCTCTCTTCCCGCAGCACTTTCTGGCCCCCGTCCCAGCCTCCGCTCTAACCGCGGTGGCCTGTTGTCTTTGGGAAAGCACAGAACATGTTCCCGCAGTTGGCTGGTAGCTCCCGCCCCTCTCGGGCTCCCTCCATGCTGCTCAGATGGGGACGAACCTGGTAAACCAGTTCCTGCCCAGCCCAAGCCACCAGAGGGGCACAAGCAAGACCTTTGGCTTTCCCGAGGGCTGCCCCGCCTGCCCAGAGCAGGGGCACAGGCACTTGGCAGGCGCAGAGGTGCTGACTTGAGCTCCTTGGCCGAGTGTCCTGGGCCCACCAGGCGTCCTCACCTGGCATTGGCCCCGGCCCAGCCTGGAGCATGCTTGGGGGGACCCGTGTGTCCTGCAGGCCGACCATCCCACCTTGAGCCGTGTGCCTGCCGCCGCTGCTCCCTTTCCAGACCCCAGGAGCACAGCACAGAAGCCGTGTACACTGGATTGCGCCGTGTGCAGGGCAGGCAGGGCACTGGCCCCAGCTTCTGCAGCCTGGACCAGCAGGCATGGTGGACGGCGCGGGTCCCAGGGAGCTGCTGGCAGGTTGGAGCCACTGCACCCCCTGAGCCCTCCTCAGGGGAGTTTCCCTCCCTGAGAGGAAGGCAGGCACCGACCAGAGGTAAGAGCCAGGTGCGGTGGCGCACACCTGTAATCCCAGCACTCAGGAGGCTGAGGCAGGAGGATGGGAAGTTTGAGCCCAGCTGTTTGGTGAGATGAAACAGCTCTGGAGGTGGACAGGGGTGAGATCACATGTGGATGACTGAACCTGACGCCCCTGAACTGTACACTGAAGACACTCCGGGGCCGGGCTGCAGCCCAGGGGCACAGCACTCGCCCAGCATGGGGAGCCCCAGGCTCAGTTCCAGCAACATGAAAAAAAAATTAAAAATTCAGGTGCTAACTTTCAAACAATGCATATTTGATAACATTTTTACCAAGGAGATTGATTCATTCTCCAAGTCTAGAAGTACAGCCAAACTCGAGCAGGGCTGGCATCAGAGGTCCAGCAGAATTCTCAGCATTGGCCTTTCTCTCCGTTCTTTGGAAATTTTGGAGAGAATCCACAGAACCCAGCAGCAGCTTCAGCTCCTGGTGTCCAGGTTCAGGACCCTGCGAAGGGGCCACGTGCCTAGATTCTTGGTCAGAAAACTCTCTGAAGAGCTCGGGGTGGCCATGCTGGCCTGAAGCTGCTTTCCGGACCAGCGTAGGCCCCAGAGGGTTCGGGTAGGGTGGGCACAAGTCCAGCCTCAGGGACAACACAGCGGGGCCCTGACAGAAAGCAGGTCTGTGTCGGGGGAGGGGAGGGAGTTCTTCAAAGTCAAGGCCGTGGTGGCTTTGATGTGCTGGGGACTCTTTGGAAACAGCTGGGGATGTGTAGGGCACGTTCTGGTCCCTGTGTGACTGCACAGCGTGACGCTGTCACTGTCACTGTGAATGCTGCGGTGGCGGCGGGGTGCTGTCCCGGGACACAGGACTGCATCTGACCTGCAGGAGCCTGGAGAGCTGCCCACTGCCTGCAGTCCCACGGTTCGCGCGTGCGCTGTCCTCCCAGCCCTGGAAATTCTCTCTCTTGGTCTTTTCTCAATCCAGCATAGAATTCTAACCCTAGCAGGCAACTCCAGGGCAGAATGCATTGCAAAGGAAGCCTCAGACAGTGACCTAGGAGCGGGAGGCCACAGGCTGCGCATCACGCAGGGCACTCAGCACTGCAGTGCGCATCCAGTGAAATGTCTTTCCAAACAGGCTTGGGGGACCGGGGGTCCATCCTCTCGTTTTCCTTTCTTCTTACAGAAAGGGCACATGTTGCAGCAGCAGGGCTCCCTGTAGGCATCCTGTCAGCACTCTATAAATATGTGGGCTGTGGGGGCAAATGCCAACTGTCCACTTGCCCAGCCAGGAAATACTGCTTGTCAAGAAGCCCGGGAAGCACATTTATCCCTGCTCTGCCTGCAGGGCTCTGCAAATCGGGGCCGCCCTTCCTTGAGGAGTGGGCAGCTCAACCACTCTTGCAGACCCTGGTCCGCTGTCTCGGTCTCGGGCTGCTCTGGGGGTGGCCCCCAGGGAGGCGGCCACGCCCCCCTGTTGGAGTCCCTGCAGCCCAGGATGCTGCGGACAGTGGCAGAGGGCCCCTGACCTTGGGAGCTGAGGGTCTCATTCCAGGCCCTCTGGCTGGCTGGTCTTTTTCCGATCCGTTTCCAGCCCAGGATTTTCCGGACTCTGAGATGCAAAGAGAAGCCCACCGGCTGATGTGTCTCAAACACAGAGCCCTTTGAAGAGGAATTCTTTGCCATTATGCAGTCTCCTCCCTCTTTTCTTTTTTCCTCTCTCAGCCTGCTTTGGGTAGTGGTGAAAGAATTTCATGCTAAAAGCTGAGGCCACTCTGAGCTTCATCCCTGGCCTTATTTTTATTTTGATACAGGGTCTTGCTAAATCACTAAGTTGCCTGGACTGGGCTTGAATTTTCGATCTTCCTGCCTCTGCCTCCCAGAGTGCTGGAATTTTAGGTATCCACCACTGTGCATGACTTAATGCAATAGTTTTACTCCCATGCCCCACTGCCTGGCTTCCTGGGAAGCCAGGAGAGGCATCACAGCCCAGCGCCTCTCCCAGCAGTGGAGTTGGTGCAGGACTTCGAAAGCAGCGGTGGGCTGGCTGTGTGCTGAAGCATCCAGAAATGCACCTCAGCATGACAAAGACAAAGCGGAGGAGAAGAGGTGGAGAGGGGGAGCCGTGATGTTAGACAACATCCTGCATAGAGCTGGGCAGTCCCATTGTTACGGCTTCAATATGAAGCATGCCCCAAAGACCCATATATTAAGGGCAGTGCAGCAGTGTTCACAGGTGGAGCCTAAAGAGGTTGAACAGCTTCCTCTGCCATGCCCTTCGCCCATGCCATTTCTGCCTGGGAGCCAGCTGACCATGGACTGAAACCTCCAAAGCTGTGAGCCAAAATGAACCTTTTCTCCTGTAAGCCGAGTTTGTCAGGTATTTTGTCCCAGCAACAGAAAAGCGATGAATACAAACATACAGCAAAGAAAGATGCTAGTGCCACGTGGATGTTCCTAGAGAATCAATGGAAACAGAATAGAAGATGCAGAAACAATTCCAAGCACACTCAGCCACCTTATCTTTGACAAAGGCAGCAAGCACCATCACTGGAAAAAAATAGCCTCTTTGTAAAATGATGCTGGGAAAACTGGCTTTCCACATGCGAAGATTGAACCTAAACCCATATCTCTCACCATGCACTAAACTAAAATCGAAATGGATCAAAGATCTAAATATAAAAACAGAAACACTAAATCTGCGGGAAGAGAGAATAGGCAAAACTCTGGAAGACATAGGTGTAGACAAAAACTTTGTGAACAAAATCCAGACCACACAGAAAATATTACAAAGAATCAACAACTGGGATCATACGAAATTAAAAAGCTTTTGTACAGCAAAAGAAACCACCCACAGAGTGGAGAGACACCCCAGAGTGGGAAAACATTTTGTCAGTTACTCCTCAGACAAAGGATTAACATGTAGAATATATAAAGAACTCAAAAAAGTGGACTTCCTAAATTTAAAGACCTAAACCGAAAATAGGTACCTGAAATGAACAGACACTTCTCCGATGAAGTAAATAAATATAGGGAAAAATGTTCAACATTACTGATCATTTGAGAAATGCAAATTAAAACAACACAGAGACTCCACAAAGAATGGCTACCATCAAGAAATCCATAAAAAATGCTGGTGGGGCTGTGGGGAAAAAGGAATCCTTCTTTATTGTTGGTGGGAGTGTAAATTGGTACAAACTCTATGGAAATCAGTGTGGAGATTCCTCAAAAAACTACAAGTAGGCATTCCATTTGAAACAGCTATTTCCCTTCTAGGTATCTTCCTGAAAGAGTTAAAAGCATCATACCACAGTGATATAGCACACCCATGTTTATAGCAGCACAATATATATAATAGCTAAATCTTGGAAACAACCCATATGCCCATCAATAAATGAATGAATAAAGATGTGGTATTTATATACAGTGGAGTACTACTCTGCCATAAAGAAGCATAAACTTGAGTCATTAGTGGTTGAACGGATGCACCTCAAGGCCATAGTTTTAAGTGAAATAAATAAGACACACAAGCTTAAATATCACATTATTTCTCTTGTGTGAGAAACTAAGGGTAAACAAGGAGCAAAACGGAGGACAGATGTTGGGAAGTAGGAAGAATGTGTTCAAATGGAAAAGGGAATGGGGCGGGGGAGGGAAGGAAGGGAAAAAGGATTTAAAAGCAAGGAAAAAATGGAAACAAAGCTGTAAACGGGGAGAGAAAGAGGTTGAAGGCAGTGGAAGTAAATGGGAAAAAAGTAAGAATTAAGATAGATTATGAACAGGTACAAATTCCCTATGATGAGTGTGAGCACCATGTACGGCAAACACGGACTGATAAAAAAACAGTTGCCAAAAAAAAAAAAGGACAAAGGGGAGAGGCCCTGATGGGGTGCAGGCCCTGCGGGGCTGGGCTGTCAGTGCTGATCTGGGGTGATCGGGAAGGCTGCTCTGGGGAGAGCCGCGGAGACGGAGATGGGGCCTCCCTCCTCCCTCGGAGCCCAGCAAAGCGTCCTCATCAATATTGATGCCCCAGCAGAGAACCGAGGACCGACAGCACCTCACCTCCCAGGGCAGCTCCAGGGCCCGCAGAGCACCTTAGGGCATCAGGCTCTCTGCTCGCTGTTTATCATGAATGCGTTCCCAGCGCAGCGGCTCTTCTGGAGCAGCAGTCTGGCCGTCCATCGAAGTCAGCAGTGGTGTGTGCCCGTGTGAGCTCATGTGTGTGCCCGTGTGTGTGCTTGTGTGTAAAACCATCAGAGGCACCAGGAAAAGCCTGGCACCCGGAAGAGCATTTCCCAGCCAGTGCTCACTCCTGGACCAGCTGTCTCTTCGCCGGAGACCCCAAGGCACAAGGTGTCTCCGCTCTGCAGCCAGACCATGCAGTCACCACGCCCGCCACTCCCTGAGCGGCCCTGCTGAGGCCCTCGCCGCCGTCAGCCTCTCCTGTCCTCGACTGTGGTCTTCTGTTTAGGACGGGAGTCACGGGAACTGGACCTGCTCACTGGCGCTGTTAGAAGCTTCCCGACTGAACAGGAATCGCACGGAATCTCAGCCGAGCGCCTGACAGATGCCACTGGCCACGTGGGGAGTGGACACTGCAGCCACCATGGGGCACAAGCACACACCGGGCCAAGTCATCTCCTCTGCTACAGGAGGCTCCCAGACCCGGCAGCTGCAGAGCCAGCTCCTGTTCATCGGCCGCATCTGCAGATGCCCAGGGGAGCCCCGCCCGTGCATCCTGTGTCCAGCTCCCATGTCCTGCTCACCACTGTGGTCTCTTCCCTGAACCTCCCTGCAGCCTCCCCTGATGACGACATTCACACTGAGCCACCCTGGCACGGACGGCGACCCCCACAGAGCGCCAGCTACAGGCCGGAGCTGGGGTGCACTTGCCCCAGCAGATGCAGGGCCCGGGGAGCGTGCTGGTGCCGTCAGGGGATGACACAGCGGCTCCTCCTGCTTGCAGAGCTGGCGAGGTTGCCTCTGTGTGTGTATCCTGGGGCCACACAGGCAGTTGGGTCAGCAGGGGGGGCTGTCATAGGATGTCCGCAACACCCCAGCCTCCACCCACGAAATGCGAGCATCTGCCCAGCTCCTCGTGCATGGCCCCAGACATTTCCAGAGGCCCCCCGGAGGCAGCCAAGTCACCCCGGGTGGGAACTGAGACACACGTCACATTCGAGGCCGGCCAGGTGGGTTTCCTGGCTCAGGGAGAGCTGCGTGAATGTGGGGACTGTCCGGGGACACTGGTTTCTGGGCTGTCACTCTGCACAACGGCCCTTTCCAGGGCTGACCATCCACTCGCAGCCACCCCAGATGGGCCAGGGCACCATCCCTGCCCTCTGGGCAGTGCCCCTCCAGTCCTGCACTGTCCTCTCAGGAACAGTTTGCGGGGGATTGTGTGGCCCCAGACGGCCCAGTCCGCACTGCGCACAGCAGAGCCCGCGCTGCCAGAGGAAGCTGGGAGTTCAGCTCACCATGTTCCTGGGTCTAAGCTGGCTGAAAGTGGGCACTGAGGGTGGAAGCAGTTCAAGACCACGAGCAGACAAACCCAGGTCGTGGACATTCTGTAAGACAGATGGTTTAGTATGTCAAAAACTTAGGGAGATTCCATCTTAAAATAAAAAATAGAAAAGACTGAGGATCTCGCCCATGCACCTGGGTTCAATCCCCAGCACTGCACCAAAACATTGATTCTATGAAAAAAGGGGAGATTTTTTTAACAGAAAAAAATAGCCGTGAGCCTCTGACCCCCAAACGCCATGTGTGAACCTTGTCTGGATTCTGATGAGTTCGAACCAACTATGCAAACGCTATCTTCACAGCAGTTAGGGAAAGCCCCACGCTGGGAGCCTGGTGTTTCTGTGGGCGCGAGAGTGGCCAAATGGTCAGCTTTTGAAAGCCTCTCCCACCGCCCTGCAATCTGCTATCTGCCTGGCTCCACCAGGCTGACGAGGGAAGGGCGTCGCATGGATCGGTGTCTGCAGGTCAGGCGCCGGGCACGAGGCAGAGAAGACAGAAAGGCAGGGCGTGGGTCGAGGGTCTGGGATGTGCAAAGGTGAACATTCCGTGTGCGCAGCCAGACCCTTCGTCCAGGCTAAGTGTGATTTTCAGAGGACAAAGCAGTATGTAGCAGGCATGATCCTGGGGACATTTTTCTGTGTCTGTCACCCCTGTGACACCATCCCAGGCAGTCCTTGCCACTGTCAGCTACTGGCGTGTCTACACCCCACCATAGCCAAGATCAGCTGCCAGCGCAGTGTCGGAATGCAGAGCAGGGAGGAGGCGCCCAGGACCTCCCTCCACCTCACTTCTTCCACACCACACAGACACAGGAGACCAGGAGCCTGGGGTGGAGTAAACTGTGATAAAATAATTAGGAAATGATGAGTTTTGTGCACTTGTTAGATGCGTATATTTCTTCCTTACATAGATTATGCAATTATAAGTGGGTATGATTTATATTAGAATAGTTGCTGTGTTTAACGGCCAGCTTGCAAAATTCCTGAAGACCTAACATCCCACACTCCACCGGCCTGTGTAGATCAGCCTGAAGTTTCCAAGAAAAGAGAGTGACAGCGTCAGCAGGAGGAGAGGAGGGCTCGGGTGCAACCTAGGAGAAGGGAGCCTTGGTGTGTGTCGTATGCGTGACCATCCTTTGTGCCACGATTTGAGTCGGGCGTGTGCCACCTTGCTGGGGAACAGAAGAGGGAAAATAAGGTAGGGAGCTTGAAGCAGCAGCAGTGCTCAGCAAGCCCTGCTGCCCCTCAGCACCAGCCTGAGATCCGATGCGAGCCATCGTGAAGTCTGAAGGCCAGATCTGAGGCGGCACAGGCAGCGCCCAGTGGGTCAGCATTTGATAAGCTAAACTGAAGGTGAAAGGGTGCTCTAGTGGAAAAGCCTCTGGCTGCATGTGACTGTCTCCACAGCTTCCGTGAAAGAGATGAGCTCCATACCTACCTGTACACACAAGCACACTCGTGCATGCACACGCATGCACACAACAGGTTCACACTCAGGACTTCTTTTCGGAAATGCAGTGGTGATCCCATGACCTTTCTCGGGATCTTGCAATCAGTCTGCGTCTCCTTACTTCCTGGGGTCTCCTTGCCCATCAATAGGCCAGGAAATCTGCCCTCAGGCGACATAGGAAAGAGCAAATTGGGGCCCTCCATGGGCAGGAGACTGGGTCCCAGTCTGGAAGAGGACCCTATCCCGGGCTGCTTGGTGGGGCCCAGCTCCAGAAGTCGCTGGTGGAACAGGGTGACCATGCAGGAGGGGCTCCTGGTGGGAAAAGGGGGCTGGGAACCAGCGCACACAGCCGCAGGCTCTCCTGGTGCTTTTGGTGTGGGATTTCTGCATGCGGGCAACGTCCCTCCATGTTTTGAAAGATTGTCAACACGAAGTTAAATGTATAGACGGAAACTGCATTTTTAGATCATCTGCACATAGTTCTCACTGTGTGGTATACATGCTAGCAGCAAGAGATGTTGTTTTATGAGCTCTGTGAGCTATTTTTTATTATATTTATTTCAATGTGCATTTGGGGGAGAAAGGTTTTTCATTTTTGCACCTATAATCACATAGTTCCTTTGGGGAATAACTTTTCTGTGGGAAGCAGAGAGAGACGTAGCTAATTTAAAGACAAATTATCAGATAAATGATACTTTGGTGAGTGTGCAGACAGGCCAGCCCTGCTCTGATGAGCGTCTTCATAACCACAGCCTTGCCCAATCCTCTTTGCTCAACTGCAGATGCCAGTGTGAACTCCAAGAAGGTTTTTCTGATGCGGCACTCAGCACTGAGCTGGTAGAGAGCCCTGGCCTCATGAGCTTGGCACCACTCATTTGACCCAAATCTGTGTGTTCTGCCTTGTGGGGATTTTGCTTAGTGGCTGCGGCTCCAGGGCCAGGCTGGTGACTGCTTAGTTATCTGGCGCATCTTTCCTTTGACATTGGCAACTGTATCCATTTGCCAGCACTGCTGCAACAATGTAGCACAGCCCAGGTGGCTTCAACCACAGAAGCGCATTGAAAACGGACCGTCCCCCGATTCTGGGGCCGGAAGTGAGACCAAAGTATTGGCAGGAATTCCTTCTGGGGCTGAGACAGAGAAGCCATCTCAGACCCTTGTTCTTGGCTTGTATAGGACATTTAACCTTCCTGGTCCTGATATCTTCCATGTGTGGCATCAGACCCAATCCCATCCCTTCTTGTGGTACTGGGGATTGAACTCAAGGGCTTTGTGTTGAGCTGCACCTCCATCCCAAGCTGCTAAGCTGCCCAGGCTGGACTCAGTCTTAATACTCCTGCCTCAGCTTCCTGGAGTGCTAGGGTTACAGGTGTGTGCCACCATGCTCAGCTTTCCAGCTCCTCTTTATGAGGACATGGGCCATTTTGGGTCAGACGCACCCTGGTGACCCCATTTTAACTTGATGATTTCTACAAAGACCCTATCCCCATTTAAGCTCATACTCTGGGATGCTGGGGTCCACTTTTTCCACATGCTCTGCGGTTCAGTTCAGTTCCTCTACAGACGACCTTCAGGGCCAGGGATAAAGTGGTTCCTAAAACAACCCTCATCCCACACAGACGCGCACACGCTGTGCCAGGCTGTGTCCCTGGCAGAGCCCCCCAGGGACCCGCAGGGAGGCCACAGAGTCCAGCCACGCTCAGTACTGACGTGGCCGAGGAGCAGCATCTGTCGTTCTACCCTGGCCTCTGAGCCCAGAGTCATCTCCCAGAGGAATAGGGACCCAGTCACCCTCAGTGTGTGGGGCAGGGGGTAAAGGAGAGGCACAGCTGGGTAACTGAGGGGCGGCAGAGCTGGGCTGGGTCCCCCCACCCCCATCCCCTCCTCCTGCAGCCACACTGGGCGGGGGGGGGACTCCCCGAGCCCGTGTCCCTGGTCCTGTCTGGAAGTCAGGTTCTCTCCAGGCTGAGTGGTCGGGTCTGCTTGTGAATATTAGTTTTTTTCCAAAGGGCTCATTTTCCCCTCTGCGTGTTCCTTGTTAAAAGCACTCTGTTCTTACTTCACAGTTACAATATCTGCTCTTTCCTCTCCGTGAAAGGTGAATGGGTGACCTGCCTGAGATTATTTTTTCTGCATAGCTTCTATTTTTCTGTGCTCCCTTGTTTGCCTGTTTTGCCCTTTGTACCATGTAGGACTTCTCTCGGTTTCTACCTATTCTTATTTGTGTGCTGTCTAGTGAGAAGCCAAAAGCTATTAGAAACTCATGCCCATGATTAGGTCTGGATGACCACAGCCGCACTGAAAGAAAGTCTGCCTGACTCTTTCAAATGACCCCAATGTCATCAGTTCCATATTTTACTTTTGGGAAAGTAGAACTGTCTAAAATCCTATGATTTTTAGGGTTGGTATATTAGTCACCTTTCTATTGCTGTGAGAAAATACTTGAGAAAATCCATTTAAAGGAAAAATGCTTCATATTGGCTCGTGGTGTCAGAAGTTTCAGTCCATGGACGCATGGCTCACTGTTTTGGGGCCCGTGGTGAGGGAGAGCCCCATGGTCAGGAGCACATGGTGAGCAAAGCTGCTCATGTCACGGTGGCCAGGAAGCAAAAGAATGAGCAAGGGGTCAAGGTCCTGAATATCCCTCACAGGCACACCCTCAGTGACCCGCTTCCAGACAAGCTATACCTCCTGAAGTTCTGTCATCCCCCAGTAGTGGCACTGGCAAGAACCACACCTTCAACACACAGGCTTAGAGAGGATATTTTAGGTCTGAACTGGAACTTTCCACACCTAGACCCCAAAGGCATCAAATCCACCTCCAAGAGTTGCCAAGCTCTTCACAGTTGCGGCATTGCTCCAAAGCCCAAGTCCAAAGTCTCCTCTGAGACTCAAGATGAGTCTTAGATTTGAGTTCCTGCAAAAATGAGGAAAAACACTGTGTACTTTCAACATGGACAGCGTAAACATTCCTATTCCAAAAGGGAGGAGTAGAGAGCTAGAAAGGAAAGACCAGACCAAAGCAAAATGAAAACTCAGTAGGACAAATATTAAATCCTGAAGCTCCATATTTGGCACCCAAGGCACACCGTGGTGAAGTGTGAGCTCCAAAGGAATCAGCCAGCCCCACTCCTATGGCCTTGCTAGTTGCAGCCCACATTGCCTCTCTCTTAGGCTGGCTCTACTCGCTGCCTGCAGCTTTCCTGGGCAAATAGTCCACATTCCTGGCACCTGTAACTCCTAAAGTCTGCATTGCAGCTTTGGCTTCCCTCTCACAACTGTATAAATTGTCCTCTCTGGGGCTTTCACTGGGGTCTCTGACCCTGCCACACACTGCCTAGCCTCTCAGGCCTTCTTTTCAAATCTGGGTGGAAGCCCTCATGATCCTACAACTCTTATATCCTGCATGGCTGCAAAACCAGCATCATGTGGGCAACACCAAAGTCTGCCACTAGCTTGAGCAGTAGCTAGACCCCCTCGAGCTGTGGCTGCAGTGACTTCTGGATGACTGAGCACAATGAAACAAATCCTGGATAAACAAAGCAGCCCTTTGCAAGGAGACGTATTCTTTTTTTGAAGTAAAGTCTTTAAAAGAGGGCCATGGCTTATATCTAGATATCCCCCTCGACAAAGCCTCATACACTCATAGGAGGGGATTTGGGGAAGCGATTGGAACATGGATGTGGGATACTGGATTAGTCCATCAGTGAGCTGATAGCTGTGTCATCTGGAAAGTGAAACCTGATGGGGAAAGGCATGGGCATGGACTATCCCTCCTCCTCCCTGATCAAGTGCTGCTTCCTGCTTGCCATCCCATGGACTGTTTCTTCTCTGCGATGCCCCTCTGCCATACTGCCCTGCCTTGGAGCTAGCCAACTATGGACTGAAACTCTACAAACTGTGAGCTAAAATAAATCTTTCCTCCCTTAATTTGTGGGTGTCAGATATTTTTACCTAGCAACAAGTAACTGACAAGGAATTCCCACTTTTACACCCTTGGCCAATTCCTGAGATGCCTTCAAAGCATCTTTCTGACTGCCCACATGCAAAGTACTTGACTTCTTTTTAATAGCATGAATCATTTCAGCAACCAAGCCTTCTAACCTCAGTTTTACAGGAGATTTATTTCTGGCTAAACAGCAATATTTCAAATCCTTCTCTGCTTTTTGTTCCCAGTTTTTATTCTAAACCTGGCTAAAAGCAGCAAGTCTGAATGCTTACTGCATTAAAATTTCCTCCACCAGATAATTCTACCCATCTATCACCTTAAACTAAGCCTCAAACAGTCTCAGAGCATGAACAAAGCACAGACACATTCTTTACCAGATTGTAACACACATGGCCTCTAGTCCAATTCCTACTAGAGTCCTCATTGCCATCTAAAACCTCCTGAGCCTGGCCTTTACTGTCTGAAATCCTATCATCATTCTGGTCTTAAAGATCTGACTTGACTTGCCGATTAAGGCCTACTTACACAATTCTAGGGCTTCTCTAGCCTGTTCCTATTATCTTTTCTATGTTCCTACTGCAGTCCAATTCCAGAGGTTTCTTAATCACGTTGTCAGGGACAGTCATAGCAGCAACCCCTCTAATAGTTTCTGTATTAGCCAGTTTTCTGTTGCTGCAACTCAACACCTGAAGAAATAAACAAAGGTAGAAGACTTATTTTGTCTTATGGCTTCAGAGGGTTCAGGCCATGGTCACTAGGCCCCATTGTTTCTCAGCCTGTGTGAGGCAGAATGTCATAGCAGGAAGCACGTGGTAAATGGCCCCTAAGGTTCATGATAATGATATGGCTCCCAGCTGGACGTACTGTTGGGAGATGGTGGGACTTTTCAGAGATGAGGTATAGTTAGAGGAAGTAGGCCACTGGAGTCATGGTTTTGAAGGTTATATGGAGACCCCTACTCCTTCCCTTCCCCCTCTTCTTTTCCCAGCCACTGTGAGGTGGCAGATTTCTCCACCACATCTTCCACCATGATGTTCTCCCTCAACAACAGAAACAACACAGACAAGTGACCATGACTGAAACCATGGGCCAAAATAAATCTGTCTTCTCTTAAATTGATTTTCTCAGGTATTTTGTCACCATGACAAAAAAGCTGACTAACACAGAAAGTGAAGGTCCAGCTGAAGAACAAAGACCTAGGAATCTCAATGTTTGAGTCTGCATAAGTCAAGGGGTCCTTATGTTTTCAATTTTGTATCCCAATTCTCAACTCTTCCTGGTAGCCCTAGGCAGGTCAGGAGTCCAAGCTGTCACTCTCTTGTGTAAAGAAAGGAACTATATTTGCATCTGGCCACTACATAAATGGACTTAGCCCTAATCTTCTCTACCTTAGTCCTCATCTGCTCCCGCTTTTAGAGGCACCTGGTACCCTAATTCCTGAGAAGGAGAACTTGGTGTATAAATCATCCTGCTTCTTAGCTTTTCCGTCTGGCAGTAGAAAGTTCTGTGGATTCATTTTCCCACAGTGCACCTGGTTTCCAGTGTCCTAGATCTGTTGCTGGGGAAGTGTCGATGTCTTTGAAAACGGTCCCTTTGCCTGTAAGTACGGTTAGGAGAGAGATGATCCATTTATGCTCAGCCCACCATGTCCCTCATCAGCTTATTGGTGAACAAACTGAGGTCCAGAAAAGCCAAGCATGAGGGAGCAACAGGTCTAAGAGTGGCTCCATGCCTTCTTGTCGAAGTCCTTGACCTGTCTAACCTTTGCAGATCGAGAATGAGGCCCATGATCCAGAGCAGCCTGGGCACTGTCTTGTGGCAACAGCCAGTGTTCATGTGCCTGGGAGCATGTCACGTGCCTGATGCTGTTCTAATGCCTGTGTTGACATGTTTAAGCTTTTCAGTAGCTTTATAGTGGGGTTATTATTATCCTTTCATTTTGCAGAGGAGCAAAGGGATGCACAGAGTGGTTATAAGTTATCTGAAGTCACACAGCTAGAAAGTAGTGGCTCTGGGGTATAAGCCTAGACCAGGCTTCCTCAACCCTGGCATTGCTGACACTTCAGACTGGGTGTTCTATTTTGTGAGGCAGTCCTGGTCATAAAGGCTGTTTAGCTGCATCCCTGGGTGTATCCACTAAAGGACTGCACACCCCTTCCAGGTGTGACAGCCCAAATTATTTCCAGACATGGCCAAACGTCCCTGCAAGACACTGATGTCTCCACTGAGGATGATTAATCAGGCACTCGGCGATACCACCTCTTGGTCTCAGGAAGGTCCACAGCCTTGGAACTGGACAGCAAGGCCCTGACCCCTGGCCTTGGGCAGTTCCTGCTCCACTTCCCCTCCCATCCACAGCCCCCAGATTACCCACCACTCCATGCACCAGATCTGACCAGGGCTGCTGTCTGGAACTGGCACCCTGGAAAAGTCCCATCTCATGTTGTGTTTCTCACCATCTCCCCTGCAGAGCCAAGGTGAAAAAGGGGGTGAACATCCTGAGTGCACGGACCAGCGAGCCGCGGCAGTGGGACGTGAAGCAGGAGGTGGGGAATGGCGGGAAGCATGCCACAACCACGGTGGCCTGCCAGCGCCTGGGCCTGGGCGCACACAACAGGTAAGCCGCCCCAACACCTCGGTGGGCGCCAGTCACGTGTCCTGATCCTGAGCCCAGGTCCTGCGTACAGCCCCGGCTCAGCCTTGCCTCTTCCACTGCTGGCAGAGCTATTGATTAGCCCAGGCAAGCCCCCTGGAGGTGTTCAGAGGAGCTGCGGTACCTCCTGCCCCCTCTGCGCAGGCCACAGCTCTACACAGGTTCCGAGGTCTGTGATCCCCACTGCGCCAGGGCTGCCTCTTCCCAACTCACTTCCTCTCGGGCTTTGCCCTCTCTGGAGTGTCAAGCACACCGTTATGAGGTGCTGCTCTCTGCACAAAGGGTCAGGTCCATGTCTTGTGAGAAGAAATTTCATAAAGGTGCCGACGATCGGTAGTGATAGCAAAATAAAGGCGTGCTGCATGACTCTGCATGGACTTCGAGGATTATTATTTGAAATCATGGTGTCCTGATTATAAAAGCACACATGTTTAGAAAACTCAGTGATGGGAGAAAAAGAAAAGCCCACATACCAGCACCCTTCTTATCAAGCACACTGGTAATGGGCTGGCTCGTGGCTGCCGACGGCTCCCACATACCTAACCTCCGTGTATGCCAGAAGTATGGTGGCTTTACTCACTTTACGAATTCGGAATCATAATAAACGTACAGATTTTAAGATTTTCTTTTTTATATTTTTACTTGTATTGGAAACATTTTCTCTTGACTATCACTATTTCTTTGAAACAATTTTAATGCCTGTGCAGCAGTCCACCCTTGTACATGCCACCATGTGAATATGCGGTACATTTGAACACTTGAGGTTCCTCCCGTGTTTTACCATTGTATAACATGATGCAGGGCATGACACTGGTTCCATGGAAATCTTTCTCTACTTCACTTGGAAAAAGAAAATGAAAGTGGCCTTTTTTCATTGCAAGTCTAATGTCCAATTCTACTGTGGAAATAGAAGGATTTTTTTTTCTTGTTATTGCAATTCTGCCTGGAAGTGATACTGGACATGGGACCTACTGGCCCGGAGGTAACAGAAAGGAACACCAAAATGGAGGAACAAGCAGGCTCCAGCAAAGCATAATGGGGAGGGGCAACCTCCAGGAGAGGAGACACAGAAGGGCCAGCTTTTCCTAGGCTGATGGTCTTCGGTAGGGTCTGGCCGATGATGATCTCATTTCCAGTTCTACAAAGTGGCTGCAGCGAAGTCCCTATTGCTGCAGAGGTGGGGACAATCCAGTTCCCAGGAGAGGACCGCTCCTGCCTGTGGGGAGGGGATGACCCATTCCAGTCATGGGATAACTGCTCCCATTAGGGTGATGTCATCACGGGTGATCCGCCTGTGGGGCTTGCTGTTCCTGGAATCCAAGGTGACTGCAGGCGGAGGGCACTGACGGCAGACATCTGGGCGCCGCTCTGGGTTCTGGAGTGAGACAGCTCCGAAGTGCTGCAGCTGTCTCCGAAATCGTGAGAGTAACTTCGTTGCCAGTATCTCAGTGATCTCAGACTTGCAGGGAGAAGAGCTGGGTTAGGCCCAGGCCTTGGTGCTTTTCTGTGCTTTCCACTTCAGCAGGGGATGGGCCAGGGATAAGATCACAGGCTCTTCATCCTCTATCCTCGTGGTTTTCCCGAAGTGTCTGAGAGTCACTGCCACATGCTGTGCGTCCCCTCTGCTGGCCTAAAGATGGCCCTGCATGGAGAGGCTGCTGGAGCTCAGGCCAACTTCAGGTTTTCCTAAAAATGCATTCAGATTGGTGTTCTGTGTTTTCTCGTGGAATAAAGCCTGTTCGTTCCGTATGTTAGTTTGGATAAGATTGCGTAGTGAGGAGAGAAAAATAATTTGCAAGCTGAATGGCATAGCACTTCTTTATTACAAAGACTGGCTCTAAACCTCTAAGTTTAGTGTCCTTGCTGCTGCTCTGGAACTTTCCAATTGTGATTAGCATAATAAAACATTATCCATGAAAACTGACGGCATTTCCCCTTAGCTGTTGAATTTCACAAGGTAAGATGATCTAAAATCAGTAAGGCTAGTGCTTTCTAGTATCTATATTTCTTTTCTATGTTTGATTAATAAATATGAACTTTACATATCAATGGTGCTCAGTGCAATGTTTCAGTATGTGCTACAGTTCCCACTGTTGGTTTCTTAATATCAAAAAGTAAGATCATGTTTAGGGCTCTTCATACATTCTGTCATTGTGTTTTCCTGGTGTGATTATTGGACACACTGTCTTCAGTGAATGTTACAAAGCTGCCCCAAGACAAGAGGAAGGAAGGAAGGAAAGAGAAAGGGAGGAGGGCAGGAAGGAAGGGAAAATCTTCTACCTCTCCACTTTGTTTGTAAATACTCTTGTTCTTTTAGCCACAGGGTGCCCCGCACATGTTATGGTTTAGATCTGGGTGTCCCCCGAAAGCCTCCTGAGTTTGGATGGTGACTGGATCACCGGGATGCTACACCGAGCGGCCTGAGCGAGCTGTGAGTAGGCAGGGCCAGGTTGCAGTGGTCGCTGGGCTGTGGCCTGGAAGGTGTTCTCTTGTTCCCTCCTCCTCCCTCCCACTGTGCTTCCTATTATAAAGAATCCACTTGTCAAAAATAGGCTTTTGAAAGGAAAGTTTATTCCAGCTAACAGGGACTAAAATCTGGAGCTTCAGCAGCCAGCTGGGAGAGAGTTCATCAGTGAGAGGATGGCTGACACCAGGAGAGAGAGATTAGCAGCTACCCGGGAAAGGAGTCAGGCTTATGCCGGTATCGAAGGGCCTAAGGAACCTGGGGGGACATGGTTATGACTCGGATGCCCAAGGACGGGCTGCTCAGGTGTGCAGACAGTTACTGAACTTTTCAGTGCTAGGGGAGTTGTATACTTCATTTTGAGTCCATTTAGCCTCTTTACTGAGAAGCTGCTGTCATTTGCTGGGAGCAGCCTGTTTGCTTGGTCCCGTTGTTTTAGGTCAGGCCTGACACTGACCACTGAGGGGAGCTGCCTCCCTGCGCCATACCTTCTACCATGCTACCTCAGCCCTGGAGCCAGCTGAAAGCAGCCAAATTCTCTAAACGCCAAGAGCGCAAGTAAGCCTGTTCCCTTTAAGTTGTGGGTGTTGAGTATTTTGTCCCAGCAATGAGACAGTGACTGAGCCAGCTGGACTCCTCCAGGGTGTATCCAGGAGAAGCACCAGGCATCCTGGGCAGCTTCGGATCGCAGTGCGGCCAACACAATCGTGAACCCAAGGAGGATTTTTAGTACATCTGGGAGTGCAGTTAGGACAGGAGGTGGGCGTCCGACCTCTGACCTGGTGGAAACTTGGCCAGAAAGAAATTGATACAGAAAAGCTTTAGATAACTTAATAGATTGAATATTAAGGTAGTTACAGAAGCAAAATAAGTAATGTGTTCTTTTAAGATTTGCTTTTCCCATAACTCCTTGTTTAAGGTGAGGATTATCTGACTCTTTAACCAGTAACTTCATTAACCTAACAAAGTTACCATGCCAGGGACAATTTACAATGTGTATGGCCTATCTTGTGTCTGTGACTTGTAAATAGGAACTGGAATTGTATTTACACATCAAAGACCACTAGGGATGAGATAATGGCTAAAAAGGATATAAAAAGGGAAATGCTGAACAAAGAGGGTGAGGATACTGACCAGACTGGTTTCTGGTGTTCCGCCTGCTCATGAGAAGAAATTTTATTATTTTATCTGAATTCTGTGTCTCCGTGTATTTCTCTCCAAGATTTCTGCAACAAAATGTGTGCGTGTGTCCCTTCTTACAGGCAGGAGCTTAGAGGCCAAGTTAAATCTCCTGAATATCGAACGTGCATAAAGCCTAATTAACCCACAAGATTAGTGTTGATTACACAAATGAAAGCGAACCTGTTAATTAGCAGTGAGTCTATGTGTGTAAATAGTTCTTCGGTCGGGAGCAGAGGAGGACCCAGGAGACAGAGGTGAGCCATTCCTGTGGAGGAGGCCCCGTTTGTCCTGGGTCTGAATCTCAGCAAAACAGTGAATCCTGGGGTTGGCTCCCTTCCGGATTCCAGACCAGTTCACTGCCAGGTTAGACCCAGTCTGGCCACACCAGGGGCGGCTGGATACGCCCTGCTGCTCTCCGCATCCTCACTGGAGGTCTCAGAGGTGACTCTGCCCTTTTCCAAAGAGCTGCTGGGGCAAAACTCACCATGGTGACAGGCGGGGAAAAATTCACAGCAGCGTGTGGGAGCCGGGACCCCACGCGGCCCATGCTGGCAGTGTCTACACCACAGGTCAGGAGGTCACACAGCCTGGTGTGACTGCTGTTGGTGAGCCTGGTTATCAGCCCAGCACCATCGGGCCCCTGTGCACCTACTTTTCACCCGAACTGCACGAAGCACCGTTGGTGATGCACTCTGCACGGTGCCTGGGACCTGTCCACCAGGTCAGAGCCAGGGCTGTGTCCTCAGGACAGGAGACTGGTGCCCAGGCAGACTTGCAGCTCACACCAGGACGGCAGTGACACAGGTGGCAGTGCCACCCGACCCTCTGGGGCGCAGGCCAGGTGGACAGGTTACCTATGCCAGGTGACAAACTATCCCCAAACTAGAACAATGCGCATTGTGACACACAGTGCCAGCGGTTGGGACCCTGGCCCATCTTACCAGGACCCTCAGCTTTGAGGTCTCAGGAGGCTCCGGGGAAGGTGTCGGCCAGGGTCTGACTAGGGAGGGGCCCTGCTCACTCGGGGCAGGTGTCAGTGGGTCTGCGCTGATCCTGACCCGTGAATCTGCATCGGGAGCCCAGGAAGAACCAGGCAGGGAGAAAACGCCAGCACCCCGAAGGCACAGTGCTCCGTGACCTCGTCTTGCAAGTGGTACCAAATGCCGTGGCCAGAAGCCAGCCCGGGTCCGGGGAGGGACCACTTGGGAAGGCTGGGCCGGACATTCCCGGACAGCCCCTGAGGAACAGCGGGAAGAAGGGAAGGTGAAGCATTGGGGACCGGGAACCGTGGCAGCAGTGGTGACACAGGAAGGCGCGCTGCGGTCCAGACTCCTGTGCAGGGAAGGAGGACATGGCTTGGCTGGAACAGGAAGGGTTTGCAGGATCAGAAAGGTAAACTGAGGCCACAAGACAAGAAGACAGGGATGACAGCCCCTTCCCTTAGCTGCTCGTTACTGTCCACACCATCAGATTGCCCGAGTCCCTGCAGTGGCAAAGTGCGCTTCAGCCACAGCGCCCGGAGCAAGACAGCGATGTTCGTGCCGTGGACCGGACCACTGAGACCTGGGGCTTTTAATGACTTCTTGGTGAGCAAGCTGACCTTCCGCCAGGTTCCCCGCTGAAACACTGCCAAGCCAAGTAGGGGCCAGGAACGGCAACAGGGAGGAGCGCGGTCTCCAGCTGACTGGATGTTCCCAGTCCGACCAGTGTCGCTCACATTCCAATTTTGCTGTAGTCTCGGAAGCATGGACTGAGCAAGCTCAGCGCCAGGACCACCGCATGCACCGCTAAGGATCTACAAGGGAGCTCGCGGACGGCTCTGATGAGAGCTGCAGGTGGGTGCCTGGGCCCCCGTTCCCCTCGTGGTCCTTGATTAAAACTCAGGGGCCAGAATGACTCCCAGAGCCTGGAGCCGCGGGAGCAGGTGCATTTGACCAGCAGCTGCCTGCCAGGTTCGGAGCTGAGCCACAGCATCACCCAGCTCACAGGGGCCCTGTGCTTTGAAGCGGCTCTCATGTGTCCAGACCGTTTCTGGCTCCGTCTGGGGACTGTCCTGTGCTGCTCTGGGCCTCAGGGTCCCTCCTGCAGGGTCTTCCCCCAGAAAGACCTGGCGTTCTCACCGTCCTGGGGTCACCCCATGAATGAAGGCCCGGTGTGGGTCCCAGAGGCCCAGCGCTTCGCGAACTGCAGGCAGTGGCCTGTCCTGGACCCTCCAAGCTCCCCACAGGAAGTCGCCCTAGCTGGGCCTCCATACCTCCTGTGAACATTTTCTCTCCCTCCCTCACCAGTTCCTCCTGAGGGTGGAAAAAAATCTTTCTTAACCAATCACTTGCAAATGACACCTCCTCTGGGGTCCCCTCCAAATGAGGCCAACAGAAGATCCTCGGGAACGTGAGAGCCCCCTGCTTCCTGCCACGGAGAAATGGCCTCTTACTGCAGGATCGGGAGGGGCAGCTCGCGAGGACCCTGTGGAAGGACAGCCGCGCCGTGCAGCCCTGGCTCTCACACCCTGGCCCGCCTGTCCACCTGTGGGCTTCTGGTCCTGGCGCTGTCTGCCTGCAGCCCCATCTTAGTCGCTTCCCTTGTCTCTGTGACAAAATACCCAACACCCAGACTTAAAGGAGGACAGGTTTATTTTGGCACCCATTTTAGAAATTTCAGTCCTTGCTTGGTCAGCCGGCTTCAGGCAGCAGGGACATGGTAGCAGGGTCTGGCGGAGGAGAGCTGCTCTGGTCCCGGTGTTCAGGAGGCAGAGAGAGGGAGGGAGGCGCCTGGGAGGGAGCTGTGGCCTTCCAGGCCATGCTCTGGGACTGCCCCTTCCACCCAGACCCAGCCTCTCACACCAGTCGGCTGTGGGTGCCACGGTCCAGTCACCTTCCAAGCACCCTGTCTGAACATATGGGGCTCTCAGGGGACATCTAGATATGAACCGCAGCACCAGCGACCCAGGAGACAGCCCGCACCGGGCCCACACACAGCTCATTGTGTCACATCCAGCAGTCTGAGCATCTCGGCCATGAAGCAAAATCAGCCAAGAATGTACTAGAACCCACACCCACTGAGACTCTACTTCTCCCTGCAGGGCCTGAGGCCAGTAGAGCAATTACCACTCTGTCCAGATCTTTTGCGGGTCTGAGTCCAGCACAGAGCAAAGCCCTCCCTGCTGCAGGGCAGAAGCATGAAAGCCTGCAGGCCAGGGTCATAGCTCTGGTCCTTTCAGCCTGCGTTCCTTAGGGAGCATCTTCCCCGGGCCCTTTTGTCCCCCTTGCCCGGTCTGAATCTTTGTTGAAACCTAGTGTCAGTACTTGTTGGAGCAGCTGGAGCTCAATTAGGCAAGTGCTTGCTAAAGCTTGTGTCGTGGACCTCAGTGTGGCAGAAAGGAAAAGCTGACCTGGCTCCCTTGATGTGGAAGCTGGACCTTTACCCAGTGAGGGATCCTGCCCTGGGCACTGTTAGGCTTTTCTGAGTTCCTCCTTCAGGGGAAATGCCCAAGGCTGGTGTTTCCCGGGTCTGCTGGAAATGCAGCGCCCGAGGCTGGGGCAGAGCTGGCTTTCCTGCCATGCACACCTGGGCTCTTCTGTACACCTTTACTTAAAGCATTTCCCGCCTGCATTTTACATTTTTCTTTTAGGCTTTATTATTAAAACATTCCTGCGAAAATCTCTTTTGGAAGCAAGCATAGGATCTGAAAAGTAGAAACTTAAATAACAGAAATACTCTGCATATTTCGTCGTGCTTGTCAAGGTACAGATTAGTGCTCGGTATATTTCACGGCACGCCTGGCATTTTATAAAATGCTTCGGGTGCATTTACATCAGTAAATCTTTCTGACAGCCTCGGGAGCGAGGAGTCACATGGAGGGGCCGGTGAGGGCAGAGGCAGAAGTGCCCAAGTGAGTAGATGCAGATGATTCAGAACCATTTTCCTTTAAAAATTAGCTCTAATGTCTACAAATGCATGGAGGGAACTCCTGTGTATAGCACACATTAGAAGCGATCACATGAATACAATTGAAATGAGAGGCTCCTTTTGAAGCCCAGCTTGCTAGGATTAGCAGCAGAGCTTCCTGCTTGCCCTGGAAGAGAGATTAGCAAACTTCAGGGCAGAGGCAAAGATGGACCAGCCACAAACTGAGGCTTTCTCGGGCTTCTTTGTCTTTTTGTTGCACTTCTTTCCTTCCAGGCCGTATTTACCTGTATCATTATTCAGACTCACAGGGCTTAGGTGGGCTGCTTCAAGGCCAGAGGAGAGGATGGGAGGAGAAGGCCCCACCTCCACCCAGGTGAGGCAGTGGGGTTCAGGGGCCCTGGACTGGTCTCAGGACTGCCAGCAGGGTTCCTTTTTAACTAATCTTAAAGTTGTGGAAGCATCTGGAATGGATACACTTTGGGGCTCACTTCCTGTGGCACTGTGGTGGGGGTTGTCCTGCATTGCTGCTACTAGCAAAAGCTAGCAAAAGCTTTAAATTTGGGGGTCAGCCCAAGGGCACCAAGCTGAGAGCGTGCAAATCTAGCAGAACCTAAGCTGCAGTGTCCGGGTGAGCTTCAGATCTCCAAGCAGGAGCCTCAAAGGCCAAGACAGGGGTGGGTGGGTGTCAGGTAAAAGGCTGAAGACCAAGACCAGACCAGGCCACAACAAGCCTTCATTAGGGCAACAGATCTGCCGGGCTGTCTCTGAACAAAGGAGAGACAAAAGCAATATGGCCAGGACAGCAAGTGCCGTTTATAGGGGCTTGTAGGAGCTGGGGTAGGGTTGAGTGAGGTCCTGGCTAGGGACTGGGGGAGGCTGTGAGGTCACTAGCTGTTAGGAGGAGAGCAAGTGTCAGGTTACTCTTTTGTGGGAGTAGGGGCATGTTGGGAAGGAGGTAGCTATTAGATACAGCAGCCACCCTAAATCAGAGGGAAATCTGTCATTCCAGGCTCTTGTTTTATGGTTGTTGGGCAAAGGTCTCTTCTTCTGGAGCTGCTTCAAGCTGACAAAGGGGCGAAGGTTAGGGCTAAACTTGGATCTGATGGGGGGAGCGGTAGGTAGGGGCTTTTTCCGTCTGCTGCAGTGGCTGGTACCCCGCCATCATGAGCTCCGTGACTGTCTGGTTGGTAAATTCCCTCATGTGTTCCTGCAAGAAATTTTGAAAACAGCAAAACAAGCATGGTCCAAAGCAGAGGATCAGACAGGTAATGCTGAGGGGTCCCAAGAGCAGTAATAGCCAAGGGAGCCATGAGCTCCAGGAACCAGACGTATCCCACCATTGATTAGCACCTTGGGGGACATATCTGGCCATTTGAACCCTAAATTTTTAAAAAAAATCTATCAGTGGGGTGCACCTGCTCCTCGCTGTGAGTGCTAGAGGGAGGCTAAGTGGGCTACACCCACTCAGAGTTGGCCCGTTCTCTCCTCCCTGTGGGGACGCAGGTCCCGTGTTGCCAGATCTCCGGACTTTTCTGGGACAGCTGAAAACCCACAATATCACGTGAAATCTCCCAACTCATATACATATGTTCTGATTTTTTCAATCACCATGCAGATCCAACTAGAGGATTATTGTCCAGGAAAGTTGTTCACCATTATGTAAATGCTGTGCAAGAGTGGCCAGTTTCAGCCCAAATAAAGCCTCAGTTCCTCTTCTTCAAGTGTGCTGGCAGCAGTAGGCAAAACAATGAATTACGTGAAGCTCTGAGTTTGTGTCTTTCCAATGTATCCCAACTTCACCCTGGCTGACTTATTTAATGTTTGTAATATGCTTGTAGATGATAAATATCACATGCTCACATTACCAGAGAAACTAGGACAAAAACTAAAATGTGGTGACTATTTTACCTTCTTTCATTCTAAAAAAAGACCTCATAGGGGAAAATATAAACAACCTGGCAAAAACGCTGTCATCCACAATATATACGCCTGTGTCCTCCAGGTGCAGGGCTGGCAAGGACAGCACTGACCCGGAAGGGGACAGCTGTGTGAAGGAGGCCAGCGTAGTCCTCACTGTCCCATGATCCCTGCTCCACAGAGCAGAGCATGGGAGCACCCTAACTTCCAGCGGATCTTGTAAATCCTCAGTGTCTGAACTCTGGTGGCACAGCCTGTCCACCCACAGCCCCAGGGCGCAGAGTCCCCTCCTCCTGCCCTCCTCCTGGTGAGCGTTTTCCAGGTGCTCCCTGAGTAGCAAGTAGCATAGCGGAACTCTCTGTGGTCTGTGCGCTTCCCAGGGACACCAAATGACGCCTGCTCCCCACTCTGTCCCCTCCCTGGAATGGAAGCGGCTCTGGCTCCTTAATCCAAGAGCATCAGGCTTTGGGGACTCTCTGCTGCTGGAGCGGGATGTAAATCAGGCAGGTAATAAAATGAGAAGGGCTTTTCAGAAAGCAAAATTCATTGAAAATGGTAAATAAAATGCCCATTAGTATTCATTTAAGCAGTCTCAACTGCATACTTTATAATGTGCTCAGCAATTGGTTTTGGAAGAATTCTGGAATAAGACCATGCTCATAGCTGCCTAGGGTAAACAGCCGCAGCAGAGTGGAGAGGAATGATAAACGAAGATGCTCGACTTTTCCCCAAAGGAAATCACCCAGACCGCATCTTCCTGGTAAGATGAATTGGAAGATAGCAAACAACCGCACATCCAAACCTCTTCACCCATGGCATAGGCTTGGGACATCCTGGGTTCTCAGAGAAAGGAGTTTGCTGATTGACCAGTGGTATGGATGTCCATGCAGCTTCCTCATCCACACCCAGCTCGAGCTGTGGGTTCCTGGGTGCCACGGAGGTTGGTGGCAAAGGTGGAGGCCCAAGATGGGTGAGTCTGTGGTCTTCGCTGTCACTTACAGAAGGTGCAGGCATGGGAGGGCAGGGTGGGGTCCTGGGGGAGCAGCAGGAAGGAGGCTGAGAGAAGATCTTCCGGGCCAGGCGTCTCAGAGCAGGATCTGATGTTGGAAGTGGCCCCGGGGCCTCTCATTGCTCATCCCATGCCAGTGGTACATGGTCACAGGCACTGCTGTGATGGAGGACATCAGTGTCTCCAAGGAAAATGGTGCTTCCAGGAAGAATGGAGAGATGCCAGGGTGTGAAGCTGCTGCTTGGGCGTGGCCCTGGGGGAATCTTCGGGTGCTGGATGCTTTGTTTACACTGTTGGCTCTACTCTTGGGTGCTGTGCAGTGATGCAGTTCCAAATGACCGCAGTGATGGGCTGTGCATCTCTAAAGTTATTTCCAGTGGATCCCAGGCCCCTCTCACCATTCCCCATTAAGGGATGGCAGCTGTCTCCTCCCCTCGAGACTGGGTGGGCTTTTGTGACTGGTATAGCTCAGCAGGAGTGACATTCATTATGTGACTTCCAAAGCTAGGTCATGAAGGCCCTGGGTGGACTTCTGAGCCATCCTGCAGCCCTGAGGCCGCCATGTTGTGAGGAAGCCCAGTACCCGCTGTGGAAGACCTGAAGAATCCCCAAGTCGAGGTACTCAGCAGCCCCTGGCTGCTCCAGCCCCTCTCTCCGTCTGTTTACTTTTGACAGCAACAGGATGGGAAGGGCAAGTCGAACCCCAAAGATGCCCTTCCCAACTCTCAGCCCCAGATCGCCTTGGAAGCTTACTTATTTGCCACATGGACCAAGCCTTATGTGAGCCTTCTCGCTGCCAGAACCAGCAAGTTCTATTTTCTTCATTCCCATTGCAGCCTGGCATATGGTCCCCAGTGACAACTGAGAATGTATAAAGTAAACACGTCTCCTGAAGTGACATATTGTATCAAGTTAACAAGTCTCGAAAGCCTTTGCCAGGCCAATAAGTGACTTTAATGAAAGGCTTCATAGGCTGAATTCTGGCCTCCGGCCTGGGACAGTTGCTAAACTGGGGACCTCACCCTGGAGATGCTGGCTCCTGAGGAGCATGGGGACAGCCCTCTGGTACTGGTACCCAAAGAGTGCCCTGGATACCAGCCCACAGCAAGTCTCCATGCACTTCAGGGATGGGCCACCTCCCGGCCACCATGAGACACTGGTTTGATCTATTTTATCTAAATCCTTTACATTTCAGGGACTCCTGTTGAGACTGTGGTTTGTTCTCCTACTGGCAAACAGCATTAGAAATGAGCTATTTCTATCTCTTAATTCTAAATAAAGTATTTCTCCTGCATCGCATGTGCAGCTGTTACTCACGTGACACCAGCATTCTCCAGAAAGCAATATGGCACCAGAGACAGTAACAAGGGCAACTGGGTGCGAGTCTCCACTCTTCTGTGTGGGGCCTCTGTGGCTCATGAGTCTTTGGGGATCTTACATGATAGTAAGGAAATGAGCAACAGGCCTTTGTTGGGGAGCTTGTGAGAGCTGCATTAGCATTTGCAGAGCCCCTGCACGGTGTCATCTGGATTTTCCAGGGCCCGAGGCCTCCTGAAGATCTTCCTGACGCTTTTTATGCAATGGTCCAAAGTTCCTTGCAATGTAGTTGTGACGGGGTGCAGCACTCTTCGTCGTTGGTGCCTTGTGGAACCACTGAGCACGCTGCCCTGCAGACAGGCTCCATCCCTGTGTCCTGCTGGAAGCTCTACTCTGCTCTCCGCTGCCACCACCCTGCAGAGCTGCTCAGCTCTTGTTCCTCTGCAGCCTCAGTAGCTCTGCCCTTTGCTCCCTCCCTCGGGGGACCTGGAGATGTGAGAGGCAAGACTGCATGCCAAGCCTGAGAAAGGTGGGAGCCTTTGGGTGCCCACAGACAGAGTATCCATTGCTTTGACTGTGTATGCGCCAACCCCCGTGCTCCAGGGATTGTTGCAGTTTGTCACTTGACTAAGGAAATTTACTTGTGCTCTTTGCTTTTATTATTTTTCATCTTAATTTATTGGGGGAGCAGGTCATATATTCATAGAGGCTACAAACTTAGATGCAAGTGTCTATCCCTGCCCTTCAGCCAGCTTCTCCTCCTGAGAGATCGCTGGCATCTGCCACTGACCATGGACCTTTCCGAAGATGTTTGTGCACATGCAGACACACACGTGTGCACACCCTCCCTCCTCCACCCCAACTTCAAACAGCATTGTTGTTCATCTAACAAGATATCTTGCAACTTTCCATACCAATACATAAGGCTCTTTACTCTTAATTTTTAGGCAAGTTTTTCTCGTCTTTAGACAATTTCTGCAAATTTTTAGATCCAGCATAATTTGTCTAAACCAGTTCCCTGTGAACCGGCATGTAGGCTTTTCCCAGTCTGCATGGAAGAGCTGCTTTAGATAGTCTTGTCCAAATACCACTTTTCACTTTTGCAATTTTATCACGAAATAATTTTTAGAAGTGGATAAGCTGGGGAAGGTGGCATGGACATTTATAAATGTTATAGCTTTCAGCGTGTTACACTGCACAGCCTGCTGTACCACTGCTGCCCACCCCTGCGCATTACTAACGAGCCATAGGGTCCATTGCGACTCTGGTTTCATTTGCTCAGAAATGACTTTACTACCAAGTGGCCTGAGATTATTACAAGCTGTGAGAATTGTGCTATGGAATTTCAGTCTCTTGGGGAGTTCTGGGGTGGTGTTTGTGGTCCTTGAGCACCTCTTTGGGGGCTGCTTCCATGATAGGTACTGTTTGTCAATAAATACCATACTTTTATTACATTGACGTGAGTCTCCCTCAAAACACTCCCCCTCACTTTGAGTACACTCATCCCATGCTTCCTTCCACTTCCTGCAGCAGCTCTGGAGCCCTCTTTCACGAGTGTCTTTAGTTGCCCTGTCCTGGCTGCCTCAGTGTCCTGAATCAATTCAAAACATTCCCTTTCATGGTCACTGTGGCTTTGGGGAAGAGCCAGAAGTCACACCATGCCAAATCTGCTGAATGAGGTGGATGAGATCATCCTGTCATGTTTTTATGAGCCTGCTTTTCCATTATGGCACTCGGAAGCAGTAGTTACTATATTTTTATCACATCTCTTAAAGACACTCAGGAAAGAGGACTCCAGAACTGCTTCCAAACAGGCCAAAACAGTGAGATATTGTATTTGAAGTGAAGGGGGGGATTTGGAGGGGATTCATGGCCATGTGTCTTTTACTACCATAAATTTTCTTTTCCAGTACCAGGAAGCAAACTCAGGACCTCGTGCTTGCCAGGCAGGCGCGACACCACTGAGCTAAATCCCCAGCCCTTATAATATTTTTTTAAAATCCAAACATGCACTGTCTATTTTAATCACCTCTCGTAGTTCTGCACTAAGTCCTCACTGAATCTGGTTTCTCTTCCCCCAGCCCTATCCCTTCTTCTCCAAAGGGCTACAGTGTTCTCTTTCACACACAGATCAGATCAGTGAATGCCCTGTGGCTCAGTCTTGCAGTGAGGAAACCCCCAGCCCAAACCTTGACATTGGCTTCCGCCTCCCTGACATCCTTGTGCGCCTCTCCTGCCAGTCCTCTTCTCCTTCAGGTGCACCTTCCTGAGCCCAGTGTGTCACTGCCTGGGAACTTCACATCTACCCTTCTGTCTGATGAACCTGGCCTGAATCCATCCGTCCAAGTGTTAGGTCTTAGCCCAGAGATCATCACCCCAGAGAGGACGTGTGCGGCCACCCACATCCATCACCCGGTTCCTTTTATTTCTAGAGCCTCATAACATGAAGCTGTCTTGTGTATCTGTTTCCCCCAACACATGGGCTCATGCAGACAGGGCTATGCTCACTGTCCTCACCTGGGTGACTTTAGTGCTGAGATCAGGTCCTGGCACAGGGGAGGGACCAGAAGCCTTTGCAGAGTGAAGAGGCATCAACAATCAGACGATCCTGTCTCCAGTGTGCAGACATGGACCCAGCCACAAGGGTCCTCGCATTGAGGGTGTGAGGAGCAGGTGCTGCGTGGCCAACTAGGTGAGCGGTGCTTGTGACGACGGCACTAGAGCTGCTTCCCTCACACAGATGGAGGAGGGGCTCGGCGGCTGCAGGTGCTGGAGAGGGGCATCCTCAGAGCCAGTGCTGGGCACCCAGGGCTTTGGAGGGGGCTCAGGAGCGGACCTCAAAGACGCTCCCCACTCGGTGCCATCCTGCCTGACCCGCTCCTCACCAGTCCACACACGCTTGGCAGGGTGCTGAAGAAAGGGGAGATGTGTCCTTCATTCTGCAAGGAATTTGATGGAGCAGTTTTTGTGCTAGTGTTTTGCTGGGCTTTGCTGAACATTCAGATGTTTCCTCAAGATGCCATTCCCATTGCTAGGAGCTTATGGCCAAGCTGGTCATAGGGAAACTGAGTCCTCTATCCATCTCTGTCATGCCATGTGCCACCTGGACTCAGGGGCCTGCAAGGGACAGTAAGGCTCAGTTGCCCCTCGAGAGCTCAGGAACTAGAGAGATTTTGTGCATCACACTTGGAACATCAGTTAAGCCCCCACAGCAAAGCACCTTCTTTGGACAGATGCACACCTGATTTGAAGGTCTCTGAGTGAGACCTGAGTCTTTGGGTCTGTAGTCATTTATCCAATAATTATTGAGTGCCTGCCAAGCACTTGGAATATTAAAGTTAAAGAGACAAATGTGTACCTTGACCTCATGGACTCCATTGACCTTTACAGAAGATGGGAAGTAATCAAATAAGTCACCAAGAAACACTCACTTGCAGCTCTGCTCAGGGGTGTGAAGAAGACATGAGTAGTGTTAAAGGAGCAAGCATAGTGCTTAAGAGATGGGTCCGTGATTGGCGGGATAGGGCTGTTTGAAGAGGTATTAATTTTTTTAAAATACTGTTTTCTACCATAGAACAGTTCCAAGGGGCTTTGTGACTGTCGCCAAGGTCATCAGAAACCCGGGATCCTGGTCTCCTGTGCTCTTCCACAGGGGGCTGCCCTGCTGACAAGATCCAATATGGCGGCCAAGCATAGAGCCCACCAATGGGAAAGTGGACAGGAAGGAAGGGGCAGACCATGGAGAAGTGTTCCTGTCTTTATCCTAAGAGCAGCAAGACACTTTTACCAGATGTTAAGGCCACACCTGGTAGTGCACTTCTGTAACCCCAACACTCTGAGGTTCTGTGTGTCGTCACCCCCAGAGATATTTCCTAATTTCTTCAAGTTTTAAGCAATATCTACAGATTTTCCACCATGGTGGATAAGGCTACATCCTACTCTTCCACGCTCCTTCCCATCTCTAGCCTGCCAGGGTAACAATCACATTTTGTCTAGATTAACATTTAGTTTTTAAAATATTGCAAGTTCACATGTAAGTCACAGTTAGGTTGAGTGTTACTTTTCTTTTTTGCATCACTTCTTATCCTCAGAATTAAAAGCTGATTTGACTTTATCCTCTTTCTTGATTTTCTCTGCATTTAGCTCTGATTCCTTCCCCAGCTTTTTAGTAGTTGTCTAAAGTGGCTCACAAAACATCTCTTCCCATCATATTTATTTGGAAAATCTCAGCTCAGCAAGGAGGCCCTGGGTTCAATACCCACCCACTAATGAAAAATAAAAGATGCTAAGCAGGGTGGTGAATAATCACATTGGTGTAAAAAATGCTACTGGAAAATGTGTGGAGAACACATTGGAAGAGAGGGTCCTAGGAGACACAGGCCACCAGCCAGCCTCCTGCAACTGCCAAACCAAGGCTGGGTGTGCATTCCGCTTCATGCCACCGCCTTCCCAACCTCAGACACTCTCCCCTCTGCCGCCTTGCATGCTGTCCTGTCACCTGGCCCTAGCCATTTTGAAATGACACACAGTCTCCAAGCTGGCAAAATACTTGAAATTTTTGTTCAGGAGAAAGCATAAAATAAAAATAAATAAATAAGGAAAGGAAGGAAGGAGATGATCTCTTAACCCAGAATATTTTAATAACTAAATTGGTCTTTCAGATCTCTCATTCCCTTCTCAAAGACAGAGTGATGGTTCTTTCCACAAAGCTGTCTTCCATGCTGTCCCTGAGTAGCTTACTAACTTCTTCCTTTCTGTTTTCAGCATTACACCAAGTCTTCCTAAGTGGCCCTTCTCATTCCCTACTTGTTCCCCCTGGAGTACAGTGCTTGCTCTACATCAGTGCATAAACCAGGCCAACTACATGCAGAGACACCCTGTCCATCCTGCCTTTAACACCTGCCTTGGGAGGAAACACCACCAAGGCTGGAGTTAGGGATAAAAGCAAGTCACCAAGTTTCCACAATCCTTCCTTGGCCACTCTGACTGAGGATCTCTTCTCTACATACCTGCAACCACTACTGGGAAACCATGGTGGCCTCCATATTGACCTGTAAATAGGTTAGGATACAGATGACTCACTGAGTCAGCAAGATGGAAGTTGCCTTCTCTCTCTTAGTTGAGTGTGTTCATGCAGCATCACCACTCTGCAAAGACATCAGGTGCTCAGACTGCTGCCCACTGATTGCTCCACACCCTGAAATGTCACTATTGTCAACACAGCCCAAGATATCTCACCATCTCTAAATTCTAGCCAGAAGAGAGTGAGGATGCAGAAGCTAGGAGCTTGCCTCTTCTTATTAAAGGCTGGCCCAGAAGTTTTACCTGTCATTTCTCACAGAAGCAGCATCCACAAATGGCCACACCTAGCTGCAAGGGAGGCAGGGAAGTGCCAGCTTCTATCCTAGATCATCAACTGTCAAGCCTTAAGAGCACAGTGGGAGGAGAGGACATTAAGAAAGCCAAATTTGGGGCCGGGGATTTAGCTCAGCGGTTTCGCCACCTGCTGCGCAAGCTCAAGGACCTGAGTCCGATCCTTGGTACCCCCCCAAAAAAAGAAAGCCAAATTTGGGAGGCCTCTGTTATGGTTTAAAAATGAAGGGTGCCCTCAAAGACATGTGTGGAGGAAGTGATCCCCAGTGCTGCAGTGTTCGGAACATGGGGCACAGAGAGGAGACTGGATCGTGAGGATATGAACCTCATTGGTGGATTAATCCATTGATGAGTTCACAACTGAAAGGGGTATTAGATGATGGGGCCCAGTTGAGGGGGAAAAGTCACTGGGGGTATAGATTTGAAGGGTGTTCTTATCCCCAGCCTCTTTCTAGCTCATTCCTGCTTTCTTTCCTTCATCTGCCAGGCCATTTCTGCTTTGGAGCCAGCTGGCCATGGACTGAATCCTCTGAAACCATGAGCCAAAATAAACCTTTTGTACTTTAAGTTGCATTTGTCAGAGACTTTGTCACAGTGATGAAAAGCTGACCAAAACACACATTACTGGTACCCATGCCCTTATGTAATCCAGTCCTCCTCCATATGGACCATGCTAGTGGCTTGCTTTCAACCAATCCTGTGGGATGTCTAATTTACCAATAATGATGAACTGTCCCTTCTGTGATTAGCTGAAAAAGATGAGCTTATGCATTACTAGAAGCTTTCTGTTGTCTTCCTAGCTTACATATTGGCAAAGTCCACCTGACCTGTCACCAACAGCCAGTGAGAACCTGCATCCATGAGCCCAGTAGCCCATGAGAAATAGAATCCCTCCGCAACCAGGGCTTCCAGAGACAGGGCCTTCCACTTGACCGTCACATGAGACCCGAGCCCCTAACCCTTTCTCTCAACCTGTGAGAGACCCTAAAACAGAAGGCAGAGCTCGGCTTGGCAGAAGCTGACCCACAGGACCTCTGAGATGCCAGCGCTGGTGCTGAGCCACAAGTTCAGGGTTGATTTCCTACACAGCAAGGGTGAACTTGTGCGAGGTTCTTAGGGTCTGTGTATAGACTCCTCCTTATGGAAAACACCACGTGGGAACAGGTAAATGCAAGGCAGGAAGACGCTCCAGGTCTCTGTGGAACTTTATAATCTGTGAAAGTTTTTCCATGGCCATCATCTCTTGTACTCCTCACAGCGACAGAGAGAGTCAAGGACATTAGGAAGGATGTGTCACCAGCCACCTCCCAGGGTGAAGAGAGCAAATCACATTCCATCTCCAAATCCTGTGCCCTTTCCAAGAAATTCACTACCTATATGGAGATTCCTCTTTGTAAACTCAGAATATGTATCTTCTGCCACAGTTTGATCCTTAAGATCTGCAGGCAATTCAGTGATATCCTGTCATCTGAACAGATTAAAAATTAAATCATTCACCATCTCTGATCTATTAGATTCCTTTTGGTCTAGATTTAATATTAAAGAAAGCTGATAGACTAGACTGCATGAATTAGAGCAGGCCCAGTCTAGAGGAAATAATTGACACTTGCTGTTTGAGGGACGGGTTCCCTAAGGAACCGCTTGACTTTAGGAGCGTGAAAGCATTGTTTCTCCGTCTGTTTCATTTCCATGGATTGGACTGGTTCAGTCATTACCCAGAGGCATGGAACATCACTGTGAGCCCTGCACTGATGGTGTCCACACCACTGGGTCCGGTGGCAGTGTGTGATGTGCTCTTCCCAGCCCCGCATGTGCCAGGGTGACAGGAAAGCTCTGATGATGAAGACACAAGAAAGGAGCTCTTGGTGTGGGACATCATGGGGCCGCAGCTGGGGCCACACTGACCAGGCCCCAGCGTGCTGAACTTCCAGCTGCACTTCGGGGATCCCAACTTCTCCCTCTGAGGGCAGAGATGGTAACCATGGTGCTGATAAAAGTGCCAGCAAACAGGAACCACTCAGTGGTGGCCTGGATGATTTCGTTAGTGGCTCCCAGAGCCCGCACCCCTTGGCACCACGGGGCAGTTCCCGGGTGAATGTGTGGTGTCCAAGAGCAAGAGGAGGGAAAGCGGAAGGAAAGAGAATGAAGATGCCCGTTGTCCATGTGCAAACCCCCACAGTGAACAATATCATCGGGCACTGCAAACGTGTTCTCATAAACATTTCAAACTGTTTTTTGAAAAGCGCAAGTCCAGTCCTCCCCAACCAGGTCCCCTCAAGGGTGGCTGATCTTCCAAGCCCGGTCCCTGAATGACAGCCCTACAGCACCTCCCTTGGGGCTGCTCTACACCTGTCTTTGTTCAGAAAGCCGAGTTCAATGCAGGAGAAACGGGACCAGTGGATTGGGGAGAACAGGGACAAAGGGAGGCGCAAACCTGACTTCCGCCTGAGGGTGGCGTGGAAGGGTCGGCTTCCAGCTGAGGTGCGTGGCCTCCCTGCTGTCCCGCATTGGTCACTCACGCCTCACATGACAGCACTGCGGCCGGTCAGCGCCAGCCTCACCACCTCCCCGCTCGTCCAGCAGACCAGAATGAGCCCTGTTCCCAGGCCCACGAGGAAGGTCCCAGGGCCATCAGGACGCAGGGGCCGTAGCTGCCGCCGTGTTCACTGTGACTGGTGAGGCTGGTAGAGCGGGAAGCTGGGCCATCACCCAGGCGGAGGGCTGCCAGGCTGCTAAGCTGGGGACCCAGGAGCCAGGGGCAAGGTCAAGTGCAAGGATGCATCTCCTCCACAGCCTGCAGGGTGCGGGCGGCCGGTGCCAGAAGGACGAGGGGCTTTGGGGTGCACTTCTGACAGAGAGGTTGCTTTGCTTTTGTGCAAAACGCCCCTGGGCGAGGCCATCTCCAAGCAGGGAGGAGCAGTTTCCTGGTGACTTCAGAGCCTGCTCCGCTCCACGGGGAAGCCTCCAGGACAAAGCCCTTCTGTGTGGTGTCCAGAGGTGCCAGGGGTGCAGCAGGAAGGCAAAGCACAGGTGTTCAAGGCAGTGAGTGTGCCCTGCCCCAACACCCTGTCCTGCACAGTGTAGACAGTTTCCACTGTCCTGTCCAGGTCAGCTGGAGCAAATCTTAAATAAATGTGGCAGCAAGTGTTTATCTATGCTTGCCATGTACGGGGCATTGTCCTAAGCACTGAGTATGCAGATACAGAGCTGCTGAGTCTCAGCAGCCCTGCAGGGCAGGTACGGTATCATTCCTGGTTTACAAGTGAGGAAAGGGAAGCACAGAGAGGTCACGAGACTGAGAAAGGTCACCCAGCTGGCAGGGACTCAGCAAGGGTGTCACCCGAGCTAGTGCCGCTCTGAGTCCCATCACGCTGACCAGGGGAACCCGAGGGGAAGAATGAGTCAGGCCAGGGGCGAGGTGCACAGAGAAGAGCGGGGAGTAACAGCCTTCATCCCTTAGGGGCCGGCACTTCGGGCTGCCGGGTACCTAGGGCAGTCCACCCGGGAGCACAGGCGGTGTGGGGCGGGCAGAGGGAGGTGACGCCACGCTCCCTGGACCCTCTGGGGTCTCGCTCTTCCCCGGGACGCTGGGCCTGTGTGCGCAGCCTCGGGGTCTGGCTAGGAGCGGGACAGAAAGGGAGCCGGGGCCAGTGTGAGAAAGCGGCCACCAGCAGGGCGGCCCCAGCGGGTCGGTCAGGGAGGAAAGCGAGGCCACTGGGCAGTGAACCCGGGGCTCAGCCCACTCTTCCCGTTCCCTCGGCGCTCACAGAGACCGATGCGACAGCACCAAGGGGCTGGCAGAGGAGGGGACTCCCACCGAAGGGAGCCGAGGGCAGAAAACAGACCAGGAGCGGGGACGGGTTTTCCAGCGGAGAAGCAGAGGGAGGGAAAGCGGAAGAAAAGAAAGCGCGATTTCCGCTCTCCGTTTAGACAGAGCTCGGTGCTGCTGATGGAGGGAGCGGTGAAACCCCACGGCCAGTTTGGCAAGTCAAGACAGTCAGCAGACACCTTCAGAGGATCCCCGTGTCCAAGGAGCTTCATTGCTTCTCTGAAAACCCTGTCGCCTGGCCAGATTCATTTTTCATCATCTCCGTTAAGTGGGGATTGCTTACGCAGCTGCCTCAAACAGAACCTTGATTGTGTTCCATCTTCTGCCAAAATCAGACCAGGGGAAAGAAGTTAAATAAAATCAAAAACCAACTTCAGATGCACTGGAGCCGTTTCTGCCCTCCAAGCCCTCAATGCTTGCTTTCTGCACCGCGTTTTCTTTGATCACTTTCCGTGCTCTTTTATTATCATGCTGTAAATGTGAGCACTGAAAGGAGAGAGGAAGAATAGAGTTTATTCGCTATTCCAGAGTTTGGCCATATTAGGAAAAAATACGCAAAAGCACACAATACCCAGAGTAGGTCCAGCTGGGGTTATTTTCTCATCATGAAGCCTCTGAGCACCAAAGCAGAGTGGAAAGGTAGAAGAGAGAAGCAGAGCCCCTCGCCCACACTGCAGTCACATGAGCAGAGGCGGAGGGGCTCTCTGAGTGGCCCTGGATCGGAGCCACGCGGCTGAGCGTTCTGTCGTCAATTTCCTTTCCAAATAATTAACAACACTTGAGCGCATTCTCGGGCCATCACAAATCTTGTTGTGACATGCACGTCAAGGAAAACTGCTCTGATGAATGGGCCTTGGGTTAGACTTCATTCCAGGATTTGTTGGTTTTCTCTTCTTTTCATGCACACTCACTGTACAGAGGAGATGCTCCTGCTGGTGCCGGGTCGAAGTGGGCTGATCCAATGGGCTTCATTTGTGTCCTTTGGCACAACCTGCAGCTTGGGTGCTGGGATTAGGGCCACCACGGACCCGGGCTCCCTTCCTCTTCCTGCTCTGCCACCTCTGGCATGGGGTACCCTCTCTAGGGCTCCCAGGTGGAGGCTGTACCCAGTCACCTTGTGTGTCCCAGGAGGGAGGAAGTGCGCAGCTGAAGGCTGAGGTGAAGGTGGCTCTGCCTGTCTCTTTGGGCTGGAGAATGATGACCTTTTGGAAGCGCAGCCCAGAGACATCTACTTGTGCCTCGCTCCAGGTGTGGCCCCTGGAGCAACAAGGCAGTGTGGGGAGGCGGGTATCTTCACCCACGCTGCTCCCAACAATTCCCAGCTCTACTGGTAAGAAAGAAGACACGCCGGGAGTTGGGCAGCGACCCAGCTGCACGGGACTCGAGGTGCGTTCCCTCCTGCCAGCTTCAGGTGTTGCTCTGAGGTGTCATGGCAGGAGCTGCTGCAGCAATGGAGACACAAACCCCAGTGCTCTGGGGAGGGCAGAACCGAACCTCAGGCACCACTTGTGTCCCCAGTGGTGGTGCTGAACCAACCAGCCATGATGTTGGATCTGAAATGGGCCCCGAGTCTCATGTGTTTGGAGGAAGGGCTTTTGGAAAGTGCCTGGCTCGTGATGGCACTATACCCACCAGTGGACTGGTCCACGGGCGAGCTCATAGCTGAGAGTGCTCTGGGGAGGGGAGCTGGGGTCTGGTTGGAGGAAGTGAGTGGGTGACCGGGAAGGGTGTGTCTCTCAGTCTGGCTTTTCCCTCTCTCTCCCTGTTTCCTGGCTGCCCAGGTCGAGCAGCTTTCCTCCACCAGACCCTTCTGCCCAGCCATTTCTACTTTGACCAGTGACCATAGACTGAACCCTCCCATCCTTTAAGTAGTGGGTGTCAGACATTGCATCCCAATGACAGGCATCTCCTAACACATCAGCTCTGGGCTTGCCTGCCGCCTGGCTGCTCACTCCACAGAAAGATACATCTCACTGTCGTTTACTCCAGTCTGAGGCTGGGTTTCTGCCGTGTTCAGTAGAGATACTGTATTGGACACAATTTTCCATCTCTTGCTGTCAAGCCTACAGGAGGAAGAGTGGGTTTTCGTGGATTTTTTATTGTGGGAAATATGCATTGTGAGAGTGACCATTTTAACCACATTTAAGTACCGTATGTGGGTCAGTGGCATGGAATACAGTCCTACTACTGTATCATCACCACCACCCTTCGTTCACAGAGCACTTTCATCTTCCCAAATCAAAAGTCTGTCCCCAGGCTAGGGCTCCACTGTTCCACTTCTGCCTCTGTGGATGATCCTGCCCCAGGGAGCGCTTGTGAGAGGGATCACTCAGTATTTGTCCTTTAAAAAGTGTTCTGATGAGGACTTCCATGGTTTTAGGAGACAGAAAAATCTCACTGAAATCTGCACAGGAAATAGAGCTAGTTTTACACCTGGTTGGGTGCAGAGCCTGAGAGCTATTCCATTGAGATGGCCTTTGCTTCCTACAGTGGCTGTTTCCCTCTGGGCTGGCATCATTCACAGGCAGATCTTCCTATATGTGTGCCAGGCCTTCACCCTCTTAGGTGTAAATCAAATGAAAAAGGAAACCACCATTACTTCTTCTCAGCTGTTCCCACAAACATCCCAGGACAGAGGCTCCTTGGCTTAGACTGAGTCAAATGTTTACCTCTGAACCAATCATGTGTCCTCATCTATTGGCCTCTGACCTTGAACACGTGTCCCCTTGTGGCTTCTGCTGGTCTATAATTGGCCAGGCCTAGGTCACATGACCACTTTTGAACTAGGTTGACCTGGCCCCACTGGGGACTACGGAACTCACAGTGGCACAGATTTGACCCCACCATAGAAGCCCTAAGCACCAAAGAATAACAGAGAGGTCTTCCCAAGGGAGGTTGGATGTTGTTACTGGAAAACAGAGGAGGCTGTGTAGTGGACAGCAGGCTCACCAGAAACCCACTCCAGAGGACACTTTTGACCCCATCCAGGGGCAGCAGCTGGGGCCATCCGGGGCCCACAGTCTGCTCCCTGGCTGTTCACCGGTCCCTGGACCCCTCGCTCCCGCTGTGTCTCATCCGAGCACGCCTGCTTGTCCTGCTGCCCTCAGCAGTCTTCTCCTCCACCCTTGCTGCTCCTTCCCAAAGCATCTTGCCCCCAAATGGTCCTGGTCCATCCCTGTTAGTTGCGATGCCGATGCATTCCAATTTTTATAGTACTTGCCCTCGTCTCTTGAGCAGCAACTGTATGTTGAGTGATGAGCGCAGCACCTCACCCCTCCCATTTCATCTTTCCCTCCTCACCGTCTTAGCCTGGCTTCTGTTCCTCTCAATACCAGGCCAGGTGACTTAGGAACAACACAGAGTTACTTAGCTCAGGGTTCTGAAGCTCAGGCATCCAAGAGCTCAATGCCAACCCTGCTGGGCCTCTGGTGAGAGACTCGTGCTGTGTCACCACGGGGCCACACCTGGCAGGGCAGAGCAAGTATGCGTGGCCGGGTCTCTGGTCCTCTTAGCCACTAATGCATCCTGGGGCACCAGCCTCGTGACACCATCTCATCCAACTCGCTCCAAATCTCACCAGCGTAGGAGTTTGAACATTAGCTTCCCAGCCCATTTGGGGGACAACTCACTGCAGCAGCTCCCATGGGGAAAGTTTCATCTCCTGTTACAGAGGAGACCGAGCTTCTGCACATGACTCATTGGCGCCCCCTGGCAGGAGGGGACTCCTACCGGAAGGGACTGGTCCAAAGCCCACGCTCCCCTGCATTACACTGTTCTGCTTCTCCGCCAGGTTCGGGTTGGCTCTTCCAGTGCCCACCTCCTGAGGGCAGGTGAGGACCCCACTGTGGTGTCTCAGTGGTTCTGAGCAACCAAGCCACGCTAGCTAGAGGTCCCGGGCCTGTTCTCCTGACGCTCGTGGAGGAGGAGCTGGTGTGGAGAGCTGCATCCCTGAGTGTTAGGCTCTGTAGCGAGACGTCCCCAGAAGCCTCATGTGATTGCAGAACCTCTGGCCGGTGACTGGATTATGGGGCCATTGCAGCTGATTTGCTGTCAGGAGGCGGGCGAGTGGGAAGAGGCGGTCCCCGGGGGCGTGACCCAGAAGGTTTCTCTCCCTCCCGCTGCTCCCTTCTCTCTGCTTCCTGTGTGCCAGGCCCTGAGCAGCTCTCCTCCTCCAGGCCCTCCTGCCTTGGAGCCAGCGACTGTGGACTGAAACGTGAGCCCAATCACCCTCTCCTCCCTTAAGTCGCAAGTGTTGGATATCGTGACAAGAAGGTGACTAAGACTGGCAGCGCGGCCAATGTGGGCAGGGGTGCCCTCTAGGGTCCTGCGTCTGCGTAAGTCCAGCCTGTTTCACGTGTGTCCTTGTGGACATCTGAGTCAGGAGCCCCTTCTCTAAGTGGCCGGGAGGTGAGACTCCATCCTGGCAGAGGGACCAGTGATCCCTGCGGATCAGGGATCCCAGGTCTGTCTGAGACATGCTCGCCTGTCGGTCACACGGGTCCTTGCTGTGCCTTTCTGGGATGTGGACAGCTCTGTGCGGCTCCAGCTAAGCCGGTTTAGAGTGCTACGGGGCAGTTTTCTTGTGACACCACCACCAAATCATGACCCTCTTACAGATAAAATGAGTGTGCGTCAACCACGACAGTTAAGGGGCCTGTTCGTGCTGTGACCGTTTGAAGGAGGATTTAAACTGCTCTTCCCACAGACGGGGAGGGAAGCACTACCCACATTTGCCTCGCAGTCTGTAACCCACACTTTCCAGAGCCGCAAAATGGCTCAAAGATGATGAAAGAACTCCACAGATCCGGATGACGGGGGCTGTGTTCCACCACGGTGGGACTTTCCGCGGCAGACACTTCCGAGTTGGTGAGGAGACCTCCTTAGGACACATGGCCACCGGACTTCCCAAAGCTGCGATGTCCCACTCTCCTGACCAGCACATTCATCCCCTGGCACCGCCTGTGGCCAGGACCTGCCCTGAAGACACTCAGCCACCATGTCCAGGATGGTGGGGCCACTGCCCTCCCACCTAAAGCTTTTGAAATCATTTGGGGCAGAAAAGCGCAAACTGCCGCGTGCGAGGGGCGTGGCCGCATGGATACAGGGAGGCCCTGCATGGGCTCAGCTGTGCTCCGGCCCTGTGCTCCTGTCTCCCCGCCTCTTCCTGGTCGCTGTGCTTTCCGTCGGGTCAGTGGCTCGGAGGGCGACGGGTGCCACTCCAGCAGCAGCTCCTCCTCCAAGAACAGTGGCCTGCTGGTGGCTTTGCCAGCCTCTGCCAGGCCCTTGGCACGCGTCTCTCAGCCATCATAGTGGTGTCACCAGGACACAGGTGGAGGCCACACTTGTTTCACGCTTGTTTCTGCAGCTGTTGCTGCTGTTGACGATAATGCCAGCAAAGTGCGTTTCTGCTGTGCAGGGAGAAAGCTGTCCAGAACATTATTAATACGCTCTAACAGTTATCTGCTCTCTGCCCTTCTGTTTCTTGCAGATTGTCTTTATTGAGATATCATGCAGACTTTAGAAGCTGCCTGTGCAAGTGTGCAATCCGGGGTCTTTTAGCACATTTACAGGCGGGGCAGCACCACCACAGCCTGATCCTAGACGGGACCCCTTCCGGCCACCCCAGACGGGACCCCTCACCCCTTTGCAGCCCCTTCCCTCCCCGGCCCAGCCCCTGGCAGGGACGAGTCTGCGTCCCTTCTTACGGCTTTGCCTGGTCAAGAGAATCCATATAAACAGCATCATAGCACCCACAGTCCTTGCCTCGTGGCCACCTTTGCTCCAGTGATGGTGTCTGAAGGTTCCCCTGGGTCACAGGCCGGCTCTGGGCTCCCCTCCTGTCCTGCTGGGGGACCCCAAGGCATGGCTGGACCGCTGGCTTCCTGCCCCCTGATGTGGGGAGAGCACCTGTGTGCTCAAGAGTGGACACCGCTGTCTGTGCCCAGCCTGTGGCATTTCCAGGGCCAGGCTTCCATGGCACCAGTGCTGTGCCTCTGTGAATCCTGACCCTGAGCCTTGGGGACTGTGCCCTGGCCTGCAATGCCGTCTGTGCTCACCCTCCCAGAGTGGCCGCCGATCTTTTAAAACCTTTATGATCCATCTTGGGGTGGTGGAGAGAGCGGTGGTCTCTCTCCTCACTTCTGGTCAGCCATGGATCCGGCTTTGCGACGGGGCTTCAAATGCCGCTGTCCTCATTGGAGGCTTGGCCGTGGCTCTGAGTGACAAATGCCACCATGATGTTCCCCACGGCCACAGACGACTGGTCCCTGACAGTTATTTAGCACTGCACTGCACATTGAAGTCAGCTCGGCTTTCTGCCCCTTACGTAAATTCATTTCAGCAGGAAACCTCAGGTCGTGACTGGACACAAAAAGCCAGCATCTTTAGCCATAAATAGAGGCAGCCACAAAAACGCAATTAAGCTCTCAGCCCGGGGCGCTGCTCGCCCAGCGATGGAGCTGAGCACCCCTAAAAGCACCTCCCTTCCCTCCAAGCGCCCCACGGGCCTGCGTCTCAGTCCTCTTGTGTGCGCAGAAAGACACGTTTGAGTGGAATGTGGGTCAGGCCTTGCAGCCAGGCGAGCCGCAAACCCTCCCACCCTGACCGAGCCGCTCACGCGGGGGGGGGGGGGGGGGCGGCAGGCGCTCAGGCAGTGGCTTCTGCGTGGCAGTCAGGGCCACCTCCAAAGGCCACAGCTCCTCTGCCGACAGGGAAGCCTGAGCAGTCCGGTTCTCTTGCACAGTGCCGGCCTTTGCACTGAGCCGCCTCCCTGCCCGCTTTTAGTTTATTATTTTGAGATACTGAGTTGCCCTGGGTGGGCTTGGGCTTGGCATCCTTCTGCCTCAGCCTCCCAAATGCTGGGACCGCAGGCGTGTGCTGCTGCACTTGGCTAAGCAGGACCCTCGTGTCAGCTAGCTTCCTGTCACTGTGACACAACGCCTGAGGTAGATCTGCTGAAAGGGAGGAAAGGGGTGACATGGCTCGTGGCTTAGGCCCCTGGGAAGGGGTGGTGGGTGACGAAGAGAGCTGCTCGCCCCAGGGCTGCCAGGAGTGGGATTCTGGGCTCCACCGTCCCTTCAGGGGCTCACCCCAGTGGCCTGACTTCCTTCTACTAGCCCCACCCACCAAGGGTTCCGCACCATCCGGCACCATCAGCCGAGCCTAGGTAGGCCTTCAACCGTGAGCCTTTCAAAGACATTTCAGATCCAAATTCTGACAGCTTCCAAACGCACATCTTGCCTCTGGTTCTACAGTCAACAAAGTTTGGAGGATAACACAGTTTATATTATCTTCCAAATCCATGTGACCTAGTAAAGGCACTGATAAGTCCTGCAAGAAGCAAATGTAGTAGATGGCTGACTCACCCCCAGGGCTCGAAGAGCCCACTGAAAGAATAAGCCATCGCTGTCTGCTCCATGCCTGCCTGAGCGTGGGTCAGGGGAGAGAAGAGGGGATGATAGAGTGGGGCCTCGCCTTCCGGTTGGAGAGATACACTTAACTGACACTGTCCCAGAGTGAGCCAGAGAAACCATCTTGACCCACTGGGCTGCGGGAACCCAGAGAGAATCAAGGGTGACCTGGGGCTGGTTGCCCGAGGGGGCTGCACCTGCTCTAGGCCTGCACAGGCCGCTGAACACAGAGGAAGGTGCAGTTCGGGTGCATCCCCAAGCAGCGAGCAGAGGTTAGGGTTCACACCCAGCACAGACACTGGATGAGGGTCAGGGAATTCAATCGTGCTGAGCCTCAGTTTCCCCATCTGCAAAGTGGGAAAAACGCTGTAATTGGACAGGAAGCAGCCATGTAAGTAACTCGGCGTGTGTAAATCTTAACACTGCAGCCAGTTGTGTAAGAAAAACTGCAAGCTCTCAGCTCTCAGACCAAGTTTGGAAATCAGGCCACCGAAATCTTTTTTTTTACTCAACACATTTTACCAAAAACTGTGACTTTCTGAATTGTCTTGCAAAGGACAGCAGTGCAAATGTGGTGCAGATCTGCCAGGATGGCGAAGGGACCCAGCTCAGTCCTTCCCACAGCGACAGCCGCCATGCGCACCTCCCCTGTCCAGCGCGCTGCCCGCAGTCCCGCCTTGCCTGCCGTGGCCGGCCTTCACACGTCCACCCGGCTTCTCTCCGTGTTTGTGGGATTTCACACAGCCCTGGCCTCTGGCCGTGACCCTTCCTTACCCCAGTGTGACAACCAAACGTGTCCCCTGCCTGAGAAGCCCTGGCTCACCCACCTGGCCTCCTGCCCTGCGGATCCCAAGGGCGCCATCGGGGGCTCGCAGGGGCCCAGAGAGTGGGGCGCAGTCCTCACCAGGCACCAAACACCAGGGCCCAATCTCTGTGGATGCGGCCGGCCCGCAGGGAGCGCGCACAGTCCCGGCTGGGCTGGAGTCCCACTCCCGAACCCTTTTTCCTTTCTTTCCTTTTAAACTACGCACTCACAAAAGAAGTGATTAATTTGCAAATCCCACTGAGCTCAGAACCCAGTCACCCTCAGGCAGATGTGGAACCTGTGTCGGGCCAGGCCCCTCGAAGACTTCCAGCCCATGGCTGCAAGAAGAAATGCGATCTTCTCACCTGGTGTGCAGAAGGCACGCTGCCCCAGCGGGGCTGGCACTGCTTCGCAGCTCACCTGACTGCCCTTTGAAGAGGACGATTCTCATCACAGCGGCTACAAAGGGCTACAAAGTCCTGGACTCCTTGCTTTGGAACCTCCTTCCTGGTCTTTTAAATGCAAAGTTTGCCATTCTAATGACCGGCCAGGATAGGAGACTCATGGAGACCCAGCTGGAGTGTCTCAGAGCCAGGCAGCTGGGGTCGATTTTCCCCACTTCTCATCTTCTCCTTTTATTGCGTTAGCTTGACGGTGGCTGGCTCAGGTGATCCGCGCAGTGCCAAGTCATAAAGGGGCACGGTTCTGAGGAGATGGAGGAATCAGATGCTTCTTTCAGATTCCCTGGAGAGATGAGTTGGGTGATGCATGGCTGGTCATGTGCAGCATTGGGAAAAGGCGAGCACGCGTGCGAAGCGGACATGGGCGCTGCGGGATTCCAACATGAAACCCAACATCATAGCCCAGCAGACGCTGCCCTCAGCTGCGCGACAGGCAGGGAGCTAGATCTTGGGGCAGGAGTTACTGCGGTGGGGGCCCAGGCCGCATAAACGGTGTGGCCGTGCCGGGGAGACCGGAGACTGGAAATCCTCACCACCCACTCAGCAGAATCGGAGTGGTGCAGGGAATGAGGAAAGACCGAACCACCAGGAGGGCGGCAGGAGCAGGCAGCCCACGCGGAAGCAAGAGCCTCCCAGGAGGCTGTGCGAGGACGCTCGGCTGTGGTGGCCCCGGGAAGCACACGTGGAAGCAGCGGGACCCCACCTCTGATCTGTCGGATCAGCTCTCAACCCAAGCCTTGGAGATGGCACATGATGGGAGATAGGAGAAGCCAGGCCCTCGGGCACCGCATGCGCACAGCACATTGTGCAGGCACTTTGGGGAGCAACTGATTGGGGATCTGTGCTTAAAACACAAGAAGAGCCATGACTTCACTCACTGCCATGCCATCGATGAGAAAATGAGAGAAAACAACCCCAAAGTTCATCAGTTGGAAAGCAGCAGCTTAAATTTGTGTACACCATTGGCTTCAAACACGTCCTCACACTCCATGGCATGGCACATCCGTCACATGACGCCGGAGACGGCTGGTCAGGTGGACTCTCGGAGTAGTGGAGCCATTTGAAATGAGTTAGCCCTGGGACCGTTGGTCTGCAAAGTTCTCCAAGGATGTTGGGAGTGGAAAGCGAGGCACAGAGCAGCCATGTGTCCTGCTGCCATGTGAGCGGGAGCCCAGCACAGGACGGACCGCAGGGACACAGTGCCCAGTGATCAGCGGTCACGGGAGGACAGAGACCACAGTGCTCCCCTCAGGCCCACAGTCGCAGACAGAGAGTAGGCCGGGAGCACCAGAGGCTGGGGCGGGAAGCCCACTCGGTGTCTCTTGGGGGCAGATCCCAGTCGTGCAAGGCGCAGGGCGGCATGAGGCTGAGGGTCTGGGCCTGCGCTTACACGTGGCTCGGAGGGAAATGTCTGCGTGCTGTGTGTTCTACCACAGCCGAAGTTGTTTTAAATGAGTAAAACAGGAGGCTGTATTTGCAAATGCATAGCAGCTCTCTGCGAGGCTTCGCCATGGGAGGGAAGCTGAGAAATTAAACACTGAGATGGGAGGGAAACTTAATTTGCACTCTACTTTTTTGGGTAATGTTGGAAGTTTCTGTGACTGTGTGCATGGGATGCATTCTGAAAATATCTTTTTTTAAATGTCAAGGAATGCTAAGTAATTACAATGGCTAAATAGATTTACTGTACCAATATATAATAAGTGTACACTATGTGGTTACATGTAATTTATAGTATATATTTATATTAATATTCTGTGTTTTTATACCTATGCAATATGTAGTACAAAGATATATTTAGCCATCTGTGACCTGCTCTAGGAGACTAGAATTCTGCTCTGTTACACTTAAAAAGATTATTAGCTACAGGGGAAAATGGGATTTGGGCTTGTATTTTTCCACTATTACGTAAGCAAATAAAACTACCAAACTGCCGTCTTTATTTAAATACTCTTTAGGACATGTGGGACTTATCCCCAGCAGCTCCCATATTTCCCCCCTCTCTCTCAACCCTACCTTCTGTGGAAAGAAGTTGCAGCAAACAACACAGGCGCTGAGCCGCTGGGGAGGTGTCTCCCTCTTAGGTAAAATGCATGAGCCCCATTACCCTAAATGGAAAAGAGGCGTCCACAGCCACACCAGGGTCTGTGGCTCTACATCTCCCTGTGTCTCTCGCCCCTACCCGCCCTGCAGATGAGCCGGGCCAAGACGCGCAGGCCCTTCGCAGCCTGGGCTCAGGCTGGGCGTCAGGGAGCCCCCACCCTGGGTACAGAGCCCCAGGCAACAGGGAGGCAGGGGACAGAGGACAGGGAGACCAGAGCTGAAGTACGGCTCTCATTTCTCACCTCATGGCCACAGGCTCCAGGGCTGGGTGGAGGAAGAGGTGGAGGTAGAATTCCCTGGGCTGGGGACAGGTAGCCTGGGGGACAGGTATTCTGAGGGACAGGTAGTGTGGGGGGCAGGACATCCGAGGCTTTGTTCAGACCCTGTGCCCTTGTGGCGGTTGTGTTGGCAGCTAGTGCTGGGCAAATAAGCCACGAGAGCCTCGCTGCCCAACGTGTGATGGAAGACGCCGCCTCAGTTCCTTCGGCACTGCTATCGAAGTGCCGGAGGCTGAGGGGCGTAGAAGAACAGAAGTGGATCTCTCAGGATTGAGGCTGCAAGTCCAAGGCGGAGGCCGTCGGCCCGGTGAGGGCTGCTTCCTCCTAGGCAGACGGCGTCTCCCACCCTCACCTCTCTGTGAGAGCCATGAGCAGTTTTCTGGGGTCCCATTCACAAGGCTCTGCTCTCATGCCCAGTCACTCCTGAGCCCATCACCGTGAGCTCAGACACGCAGGCCGCTGCAGCCGGCTTTGAGTCATGTACTCAGGGACTAGGTCTGTCAGTCCCAGAGCACAACAGTGAGCCCCTCTGCTGTCCGTCCATCTTCCTCACCGGCTCTCTCCAGCTACAAGTCTAGCGCTGCATCCCAGGCACACCGCACTTCCGGCTCGATGTATTGGCCAAACACGGTGTGCATGTGAGCGTTCCAAGTTTGAAGTTTGGGGTTCTGAGCCAAAGGTTGGTGAGGAAATGAGCCAAAAATCAGGCTCAGATGAAGCACAATGGATGGCTTTGAAGACCTCCCCACAAAAGAAAAGTCACGGAGGCAGAGAGATGTGCACATGTTCGCCCGCTCACCCATCCATTTGTCGCCCACTCATCATCGGAGGCGTTTGGAGTGAGTGGCCATGGGCTACTGGAGCTGGATCCGTGCGCCCCGTGCTGTGGATGGGATGTGTCCCCCGTTTCCGGTGTTGAGGTCTGGTCACCAAGGTGCTGGCCTTGGCAGGGGGCCTTGGCGTTGGGCTTGGGGGAGGGTGGAGCCTCCTCTGGCTCCACCCCTGGGCCTCGTGAGGATTCGCTGAGCAGGGGCTGCCGAGAGACAGCAGGCGGCCCCAGAACCCAGATCCTTTGGATCGGACCCCAACCTCGCCGCAGCCCTGGGGTCCCCCGCACGCAGCCTGTGGCCCCCACTGCTTCGCTTAGCCTCGTGTGTGAAGCCCCATCCACTGTCCGTGCTTGCTCCTTGGTGTGGTCAAGAGAGACCCCACCGCCCTGCCCGCATGGAGCCACTGAGCGCCTTCCTCACGGACATTGCCCTTAATGAATCCTGGGCCGTGCTCATCCCCAGAGGACCCTGAAGCAGAGCAGTCTGTTGGGCTTGCGGAGGGTGGAGCCCAGGGTCCTCACACGCCCTTAGGCGCTCTGCCTGAGCCCAGGCCCAGCCCTGGAAGCGTGTTTCCCAGGACGCGCCCCTGGCATTTCCAGGCGTGGGGCAACTGTATCTTCGACCTTTTGAAGAATGAATTAATCGTTTTGAGAGTGACTGCACCTTCTTCATTCCCACGCAGCCTGCCCTGTCTTGTTCTGTTTCCATCCGTAATTGAATCTGTCCAAGACTTAGCACAAAATCCAGACCCTTGGTCTCTCCAGAAAAGCTAAGGCCTCAGCAGCTGGTGCTGCTCCAGGGTTGGCCATGCCTGCTGCCGCTCACCTTCCCAGCACCGATTCTACACATGGAGTGCACATTCCTCCTTATTGTGAAGCACCCGGGTGCCCTCTCTGGCTCCCATGTCCAATGCCCTGGGTCCTCTGGCAGCTAAATATGGGATTCCTGTGGTGGGATGAGATAGGATGGGGTGGGGTCGGGTGGGGTGGAATAGAACAAAACAAAATGCAATCGAATAAAATGGAGTGGAAAGGAATGGAGGGAAGGGAAGGTCCCACGTTGGAGCCTTTCAGATTCGTGCACAGCCCTGCCATACCCCTGATATAGCAAGTACTCAGGAATGTGTTCCATGAGTGAACAAATGGCAAGAAGAAAGAGGGAGAGGGGAGGCAAGGCTGGAGGGAGGGAGGGAGGGAGGGAGGGAGGGAAGCCTCCGTGGTCCCCAGCAGCTGACCTGGCCCGGCCGGAAGCTACAGCACTTTCCACTCGACATCAAGAGAAATCTGCTGACCCCAGCTTCTCACGAACGGAATTGGCCTCCGCCAGAAGGACTGAGCTCTGCCACTCCAGGAGATGCCCAGTGAGGCTGAGGTGTCCCCTGCCAGGGCAGCCACAGGGGACGCCCGCCCCAGGGACCTCGGGGCCCCGCCATGACTCACTCACCGTCCGGCCGGCTGCCATTTGTCCTTGTTGGGGACTGGGAGGCTGAGCTGTCACCGGCTGAGCTGCTGCCCCCGGGCCGGGGGACCAAGTGATGCTCGAAGCTCCACACCGGCCCCACAGAGTGGTCCGCCAGGCTGGGGGCCCTGTGTGCACTCGCCCCCCCGCCTCACTGCCTCCCTCCTCGATGTCTCTCCGTATTCACCTTCTCTTTTCTCTCTGCCTCCTCCTCCTCCCTCTCCTGCCTCATCTCTCCTCTCTCCTCCTGGCTCCTGCTTTTCTTCCCTCTCTTTCCCATCCTTTTCTCTCCTCCTCCTCCTCTACCTTCTCTCTTCCCGTCTTCTCCTCTCCCCACTTCCCTCCCCTTCTTCCCCTTCCCTCTCTGGAGAGATCTGCCCCTCACCGAGCTGGAACCACCTCTCTGGGTTCTCCAGTGAGGTCTTTGGGGTGCAGCCCCCCCCCCACAGACCCCAGCTGGAGACCTTTCCCAGCCTGGCACAGTTCGTTCAGGGCCCAGTTGTCCCGAGCAGCTGGCACGTGGAATCAGTGGATCTGGGTTTGGGTCTTGTTTCAGGAGCTGAGCTCCTTGCTGGAGGCAGGGTCTGGCCCTGCACAGTGGCGCCTCCTCTACAGGACGGGGGCAGCACAGTGAGTGTGACTGAGGACAGGGTGTGCACCCCGAGGACCGCTCACAGCCCCTGCCCCACTGAACCTGCAGCTCCCATCAAGAAGACGGGTGACGTGCAGAGTGCTCAGTGCAAATCATGCAGCCTCCATGTGCGCCAGGAGGTGGCTGGATCTCTAGGAGCCCACGGTCCACACTGTGGCTCTCCTGGGCTAGGGAGGGACACAGGCTTCTTTCTGCAGCCCTCACATGAGGCTTACTCTGAGCCACCAGCTAGAGAAGCCAGAGTCAGAGGCTGCGGGGCCCTTCGGGGTCTGGGATCTCCATCTGCCCAGGGTTGGGCCTGCAGGTCTGTCACGCACACCTCCTGGGCAACCTCACCAGCTCTGTCCCTGCAGGCTTCAGCCTTTGCTCTCAGTTTCCTTACCCCCTCCCCACATAGAGCAGGGATCAAAGCCCTGAGGAGCAGGCTGTCTGTGTCGCTGCCACCTCCAGTCCCTCCAGACCCGCCGTGCACCCTCAGTGCTGGGTGGATATTTCTGGAAGGATCGCTCGTTGTGGGGCGGGTGCAAGGGGCCTCCCAGCAGGCCCTGGAGAGCTTGTGGCAGCACGAGTCCCTCCAAGCAGGGCTGGGGCGGGGAGTGGGAAAGCGTCGCCGTCACAGGTGCTTTGTGGCACGGCAGTGTGACAGGGGCTTGGGGACCCAGACCATTTTTCAGCAGGTCGAGGTTTTCCATCTGCGGTGTGAACACTATTAATCCGCTCCCCGAAGCCCTCAGCTGGGGAGGCCCCTAAGCAGAGTTTACTCAGAGACAAAATTGCAGCCTTTAAACTGATTTCTCAAAGGATGCAGTTCATTTCAGCATCTTTATTCCCTATTTGGGCTGTGTGCAAGACACCTAGGAATGGCTCTTTCTAAATTGGAGGTCCCCTTGGATAGCCTCAGAGAAGCCGCTCCGCCTCTGCACCTCACATTTGTAGGATCCCCGAATCCCCATCACAGCTGCTCCACAAACCTGTCCTGGCAGCAGCACACCCTTCTCAGCTGCACAAGGGACAAAGGAGCCAGTGCAGGGGGAGGAAAGTGGCTCCCCAGGGACACCGTGCCGAAAGGTCCCTGTGACTCAGTGTTTCTATCCACTGCTTTTCTGCTTGGTATCTCACTCCCTTGTTGTGTGAGCTGATGGCTCCCTGAGGGGCCACCTGCTGCCCTTGAAGCTGGGCTGCCTTGGTGTTAGAACATGAGGAACCATTCAGAGGTGACCCAGTGTGGTGTGGCATCCAGGTGACCAAGGAAGGCGGGGATTTCTTCTGAAGCTGCCTCCCCCGGCTTTGGTTTCCCGTGGTGCCGATGTCAGGCATGAGGTAAATACTGTCATCTCCCAAGAGTTAAAGCATAGCACCGAGGTTACCTGTTCTCTCCCATGTCCACCTCTCACAAAAGGGGGAACTGAGGCCCGGCAGAGCAGGAGTAGTGGCCAAACGGGTGGTTTGTCAGTATTGCTGGTTGCAAAGGCACCCAGACCAAATCTGGCTAAATTAAGCCAAAATCAATGCATGAAGTGACAAGCAGGAGGTCAGAGTGGCATCAGAGGCAGAAAGACAGGCTCAGAGTGAGTAGGGACCGGGGCAGTCTGAGGACAAGGTGACAGAGCCAGGCCCACAGGTGGGTGGGTCAGCCAGCACTGGCTGTGGCCAGGACTGGACCCGACCACTCCTCCTTTCCTTCTCTGCAGCACTCGTTGATGAGGGCCCAGAAAGCCACATCCTCTGTGCCACCCCACTGTAGCCATGGAGACTGAGAAAGAAAGGGATTCGCCGCTTGGGCTTCAAACCAGGGTGGCTACAGAAGCTGACTTCCCACCCCAGCTCCAGGTCATAGGAGAAGGCAGGTCCTCTGAGGAGATCTGCTCCTCTACCATGCCACTCAAGCATATGATGCTGGGAAGTTCTGCAATGAGAAATCTCCCATCCCAGGGCTATCTTTCTTCCCAGTCCTCCTCCAGTGCTATGCCCAGCATGCTGGGTGCTGGGAGAATGGAAGCAGAGATTGAAGCATCTGCTTGCCCCCTACACATAGCCTGACAGCCCCATCAGCCTGGGGTGCCACCCCTCAAATCTAAACACTGATCTTCATTTAGTCCTGGGCTTTGTCATCTCTTAGTCGAGCCTCCGGGATGGCAGAAGGCTCTGCTCTCCTGCATGGAGCCAGTTCTCTTCAGCTCATCCATTTTCTATCAGGGATGATTTCAAGGCACTTCATAATGGCTTTCCCTGAATTGGAGATGCTAAATGGTGCACACACACTTAGGATAGTTTGGCAAGGACACTCAGCCCTTGCCTGTCTTTGGAGTGCCAAGCAGACTCTGACAATCAACTACAGGTCTGTAAGGCCACACTGGGCTGCCCTCCGCTATGGCAGCATTTGATTTTCTGTTGAGCAGCACTTGACTTCCTGTTGAGCAGCAGTTAACTTCCTGTTGAGCAGCATTTGACTTCCTGTTGAGCAGCACTTGACTTCCTGTTGAGCAGCAGTTAACTTCCTGTTGAGTAGCAATTGACTTCCTGTTGAGCGATAACAAGGGGCAAGTTCTTCAAGAAGTACTGGGCTGGGCATTTCAGTAACCCTCCCTAGAGCTGAGTTTCCTTCTCTGAGCTCTCCTTCCACTTACCATTACCTCCACAAAATCCGAGGAGCCGCTTGGATGTTCCTTTCTATGATGGCACCTGTAAGTGTCACAGGAAAGGAACCAGAGGTATGTTTGCAGGATTGCTGGCAGGTGAGCCCCCAGTGGTCCCGTCTAGGAAAACAAAGCTGGAGGCTGGAGGCTGCAACGGGACCAGGCCTGTTGTGGTAACTAATTCCAGTGTAGTCACCTCCTCCAGGCCCAAGCATCTGCTAAACCCCAGGGCACCATAGCAGCCAAGACAAAGGAGCTACCCCTTGGGAGGGAAGAAGGGAGACCAACAACCAAACAAGATCTGCAGCAGGGCTCAGGGAGACCGTGACGATCCACCCCAGGAGGTTTCAGGAGTTGGGGCATGGATGGGTGTCGCCTTGGGCATTCAGGTGTTTGAAGGTGTCAGCGACAAGCTGCAGCCAGCTCTGCAGAGAGCAGTCAGAGGAACCGCAGATGCAAAAGTCAGGGTGAGCGTGGCATGTAGGTGGAGCAGGCAAGAGCCCCTGTGTGGCAGAGTGACGGGGTGCAGGAGGTGGAGGATGGAGTTGGAGGGGGATGCACCCCTAGAAACCCAGGAGAGGACTGCAGGTGGTATCCTAGGAAGTCAGGGGGACTGCTGAAGATGAAAGCAACCTATGAGTTGGACGTTACCGAAAGACCTCTCCAGTTCCTGGGCAGAGAATAGATCGTAGAGATGAGAGCAGAGTGTGGGAGATCAGGCAGCCATTTTGCTACAGGAGGGAGAAGAGAAGGGCCTGGGCTGACAGGTCACAGAGAGGACGGATGGGTCAATCGGAGGCAGCGCCAGCAGGAAGAGCAGAAGGGCACATGTGGGTGGCATGTGTGGAAAGGAGCTGCCCATCGTGCGCTCCCTGTCAGGCTTGAGGGTGACGGTGCCTACCCCAGTGGGAAGGCGGAAATGCTTGCAGGGGAGTTTGAGCACCCCGCTTTCTGCCAGCGCCTTGGAGTCTGGAATCGAGTCCCCTCTGCAGAAGTCCAGCTCCAGCTCCTCTGGGGCAGTGGCCCTGGGGCTGCCTCCAGCACAGGGGGCCCAGGCAGGGGCCACAGCCACACGAGCTGCTGGGGTTTCTGACTCAGTGGGCCTCTCATCTTGCAGCTGCTGGCTTGGTGCAAGATTAAGACCCTGTATTTGGATTTGTCCCCTGAAAAGACAAAAACAGCTCTTCCTGCTCTGCCTGCCTTGAGGACACCGTCCGGAGCTTTACTGAAAAGAAATGACACCCAAGCCGACCACAGAGCCACTGCATCCGGGAGGAGGGGTGGTGGCCTTGTAGAGCTCACTGGTTACTGGCTCCTGCAGTGGGAGTAAATTCTTCGAGAATGAGTACGATCTGCACCCCAAATACAACAGGAGGTGGCACAGCAAGACTCAGCTCCCCCACCCTAGCAGAGCCTGGCCTGCTTAGAAAATGCCATTGCTGCTGAGTGCCAAAGGAGGGGCTCAGGGACCACAGCAGGGCAGCCCAAGACATGCCGATGCCCATCACTCTGGGCAGCAAGCGTCCCAGACCACAGGGATTCCCTCTGCTCTCCCCAAGCCTTGCAGACTTGTGCCCTGGAAAAGCCTGGCGGATGGATGGCAGATGCCCAGATGGGATGCTGGGGAGAGGAAGCCTTCTGTTTCCAAAGTGAAACTTTCCTTTATCCCCTTCAGGGCTTTTTCATCTCGGCAGTTAGTGCAACCGCAGAGACCAGCAACTCATCAATTACAAACATTAACTGTAAATTACACTTTTGCATAGTTGATTCAGCCTCCTCATTATGTATTTAGTAGAGCTTAGCCGGCATAAAATGCAGCAGCAGGCTCTGGAGCAGATCCAGCGTGTGTCTTCGGTGATACTTGGGAAATGTGAGGTTTCAGTGTGGACTCGGAGCCCACTCTGGAAAGTCTCCAGCAGTTTCTGCTGTGGGCTTTGCTCTTGGAATGGGTCCAACCCTTCTGGAAAAGCTGATAGCTTCAAAGGCTGCTCCTGCCCGCCTTTCCAGCTAGGCAGAGGTTCTGGCTCCCCACGCGGGCAGGAATTAATATTAACCTGACTAGTGGAAGGGAAGGGAAGTGTGAATGTCGGGTTGCTCAGCTCGGGACAATCACTCATTCTGTACTCCTTCAACAAACGTCTGAGGAGCACCGTGTGTAGGTCGCTGAGGTGGTGACACACGGAGGCAGTGGACAGGGACGATGGCCCCACTGCGGCTGAGCTCACACTGAGCAAGAGCCTGGAGCTGAGCCGCGGTGCACAGACAAGGGGCAATCAAAATGTGCAGTGAATGCCTAATTTGAAACATGTTGCAATGAAAGACACATCGCCATGAATCCCCTCAAAACCCTCCTCCTCGTTTATCCCATCATTCCTGCCTCTTTCTGCAGCAGCTCTGGAGTCCTCTTTCCTGAGTGTCCTTACAAGGTGTTATCAAAAATATGGTGACTGCTGCTGCCCAGAACCATCCAACAGAAAGGGAGGCTCATAAAAACATGACACTGTGTCCTCATCCACCTCATTCACCAGATCTGGCACCGTGTGACTTCCGGCTCCTCCTCAAGGTCAAAACGACCATGAAAGGGCATCATTTTGAGTCTATTCAAGACATCAAAGCAACCACAACAGCACAACTAAAGACACTCAGTAAAGAGGACTCCGGAGCTGCTCCAGAAAGTGGCAAGAGCGATGGGATAAGTGTATTTGAAGCAAATATACTTGTATTTGAGAGGGATTCATGGAAAAGTACCTTTCCTGCATTTTTAAAAATTTAAACATCCATCATATTTTGGATCACATCCAGTAGGTGTGTGATGTGTCACATGGTTGTGTAGCTGAAGCAGCAGTGAGCCCGGGCAGCCACGGCCAGCAGGGTGACAGGGGGCAGAGCACGGCAGCAGGAGGGACCTGGGGCGTTTGAGTCATACAAGGGGCCGAGCAGAGTGACCTGGAAATGCTAAAGGGGTTGGGAGCACAGTGAGGAGGGAGCTCCACACCAGGGCTTGGGGACCAAATGAAGCCAGGCTTGGAGTGGTCACTGACGAGCACTTGTTAAAGTGTGATTACCTTGGGTGTGTTTCCATCTACACGCTCCAGTTTGCATCAATTCGTGCAGCCCCTGCTCTGTATTTGCCATGGTCCTGGTGCCCCCTCACGCCTCTCACCTACAGACAGGAAGCTTGACCTGACTCCTTCTGTGTTTTTGAGGATGCTTCAGGGTGAAACTCTTTCTCCCTGAGCTCAGCCCAGCAGGACAAGGGTCATCACATGCAGTGGGTGACACGTGGCCCTCGTGTCTCCTGTCTCTTGTGGCTTCCTCAGGGTGTTCCGGTTCCTTCTAGCCCTGGGTATGGCCATTGTCCAGCACTGACACTCACTGGATACTGTGCATCCACAGTGGCTTCAGTCCTCCCTCAGCCAGCTTCGGAAGCCTTTCCTGGACCTGGGCAAACATCCCCGGGGCTCCATCCTATTCAGGCCTAAGCGGCTGCAGAGTCCACGGTCTCCTTTGCTCTTCTCTGCCCCAGATCCCATGTTACTTCTGTTCCATCTCCACCACACCCTGCTGGCAAAGGACAGAACATCCTCAGGAAGCAAGCCAAGGAGCTGTGACAGCAGAGCACTGTGTCCTGCTGCGTAACAAGCCACCCTGAGCTTCCTGGCTCCGCACAGCCATCTACCACATCTCGTAGTGCACAGGTGAATCCCTGGAGCCATGATGCTCCAGTGCAATTGCTCGGGGTGGGGTGGCAGGCCCTCTCCTCCACGAAACCCTGCACCTGGCCGTCTGTGTGCCATGGTGTCTCGGGCGGTGGTCTCCCCTGGAGACAGAGGCAGCACCCACATTTCCCTGCAGCCTCGGAAGTCCCACAGCCTCACCTCACAGCATCCTTGGGCCAAGGGGAGTTACAGAGCAGCCTGGTTTCCGGGAAGGAGGCACCAGTGCCACCTCTTGATGGGGAGCACAGCTGGGACGAGGATGGTTAGACCCTGAGCCTGCTCAGCAACCCAGCACCAGTCTGCTGGAAAGTCAGAAGCTGCTCTCAGTAGCACACAGGGCCACTGAAGAAGGGAAATAGATCCAAGGGGACCAAGTGCAGCTTGCTGCTAGCATTCATTTAATTTTCAGCCATCCAGAATTACTGCATTTTGCAAAAAGAAATACCACCACTAAATGCAGAGTGCTATGAACAGAATGATGTCTTGTGCTTCCAAAGACTTTTGACATACTAGGGTAATGTGAAAATAATAATAAAAGTAACTTATGTTGCGGCAAACTTTGGGGGGTAAGATTAGGACTGTATGTGCGAGCTATCAAGGGGCAAATGCTCCACCCACAAGCTCTGACAGCAAGTATTCTCAGAGCAAACCGGAAGTGGGGGTAAGAGTCTCAGTATCTGGTTCTCACCTCAGGAAAAGCTGAACATCGAACTTGTAGAAAGCCTTCGGCTGCTCTGTGGGTCACCAAGGTTGCTGGGTAAAGGGGTGGTTAAGTCCCTTGCCCCAGGACCCCTTCACTGAGTAGCAAAGCCATAGTTCAGACCATGCATCTGCTTCCAGAGCCCTGGCTGGGATACCCACCCTGTTCTGTCTCTGCAGACACCAGGAGACAAAGAGAGCAGCCACACAGGAAGCCTGCTCAGCCACGGCCACACACTGCCATTACGGAAGCTGCAAAACACCAGGGTCTTCGTGTCACCTCTCAACACTGCCGGTTGGTGGCAAGGAACCAGGCGTTGCACATCCTCCTGCCGACCTCCCGGGTGACGCAGCGTGCAGCAGCATTGCCCTGCTTTGCAGCACGGGGACACCTGGGTTACTTCCGAGCCAGCGGCATCGATCTGCTGTGCAGTGGGGCTCTCTCTGCTCACCTTCTCATCTCTCACTTGTGCCTAGGGGTCATCAGCCTTTGGGGTCAGGGGAAGAGAGAAATAAAGTGTTGATTGTTTAAACCCAAACTCATAACACCGTCCAAGCGTGTCTCTGGAAAGCTTTCCTCCTACTGCCCAGCAGGGTCCTGGGCCCTGAATTCTGTCCTACGTGCTAATTGCAGAGAACAGGGAAGAGCAGGAAAGGCTCTGCTAGAAATGGGCAAGTCCTCCCTCACTGCCCTGCATACTGACCAGCAGGGGGGAGATGTCACTGGTGCAAGAATCAAGGACAGCAGGACCCATCCTTGGAGTGGGGACACTGCTCTTCCACAGCTGCTTTTGTCTGAGGCTCTCGTGCTATAGCTTCCCTTTGTCCCCAGCTATTTTCTGTTTCCTTTTATCTACTTCTCCTGGTCATTTGGAGGCTTCTGTTCTGTTCTCTCTTCTTAGACAGTTTTCTGTTGGTTGCAGTTTGCAGCTCAAGCCAATGTGCTCCAGCACCACGGAGAGCTCTGGGACACGGGCAGGGGGGGCGCCCTCTTGGCACTGAAGGACGGGCCCTGGACATGAGGACCACACTAGGTGGAAGAACAAAGCAAAGCCTGGGTCGAGTCACCCTGCTCCTGCTCCCTGGGAGCCACTTCCCCATTGTGAGGTTCATCCTGCACATCTCTCATTTCTGCAGGCGGTGAGCTGTGTGCAGTGGCTGCCAACTCTGAAGCTAAAATCCCTTCCCATGAGGAGGCAGGGAGGGAACAGTCGTTTTCAGCTTTTCAGCACAGTCCCAGACCCCGTGTTTCTGCCAGACAGAATCCCAGAGATAAAAGGTTTGCACATAGGGTTCCAAATTTTGTTGGGGGCTTTATTTTTCTTTTGAGTAAGAGCATTCTTGAAGCAAATTTTGAGAATTTCTTTCAGGAGTTACTGCAGTAAATCCACACCATTGGTTTCAGCAGCCGTGGTTCTCAGGTGCTCTCTGGAGTCACTTAAGTGTTGAAATCCCATTCTTTATTACTCCAGCCACACCACGAGGCCTGCCCACACTGGTGTGGAGGCTCTCGGTCACCTCAGACAGAAGCTCTTCAAACATTTGGTCTATCCAGAGGTGGGAGGGGCTTCTGGCCACAGACAGAAAGAAATATAGATGGCTTCTTTGCCCAGTTCTCATCTGCCAGGCGCTTCTGCTCCAGGACACTGTGTCTGCCAGTTAGGCTTGGGGTAAATGTGGGGTGCACAGATCTGAATGTGCCCCTCTCACAGCAGGTGCCAGATGGCATGTCCTCAAGGGAGATTTGCCAGCCAACCCTGCAGCCACTCATGGTCATGCTGGGGAGACCAGTCCAGTCTTCCTGAACACAAGGAAAGCTAATGTTTGTTGATGATTGCTGGTGACAGGCTCTGTTCTCGGTGCTTCTGATGTGTTCATTCATTTAACCCTCACATTAACTCTATGAATTGGGAAGGGTCAGTCATGTCCATTCTTCAAATAGGGAAAATGAGGCAGAGTGGCCCACACTGATCCAGCCAGTAGTTCAGGAGGCCAGGATTTGAGCTAAGGGAGTCTGTCTTAATTACTTCTCTCCCCCCGGGACAAAATACCTGAAACCCACAAGTTAAAGGGGGAAAGATTTATCTCAGCTCACAGTTTGTAGGGGTTTCAGACCATAGGTGGCTGGCTCTAAGGCAGGGCAGCATAGCAGAGGAAAAACAGTCCATGGCAGGGCAGGCAGGAAGTAGTGAGCAACAACATTGAGCCTCCCTTTCCTTTATCCAATCCAGGCTACAAGCCTTTTGGGTGGTGCCACCCACACCCAGGGTGGAGCTTCCATTGTCCTTACCCACAACTATGATAAACCAATCCATGGACTAATTTAGTGCCACACACACTTAATCCCAGCATCACACACCCTAGATCCAGCCAGTTCTGCAAAGCCCCACCTATGAGTGTTCAAGGCTTGGGGGAAGATCCAGACATGAGCTGTAACAGTCTGTTTGAAAGCTCCCAGCGTGGACCCTAACACTGCATTAGTGTTGGTTTGAATTTCTAAATTCTGTCTTTCCCTCCTTCCTTCTCTCCCTTCTTCCTTCCATGCCTCTTCCCAGTCTTCCCTTCACTTTTTGCTTTCTCTTCCATGCTTTGAAACACCTGCTGAGGGCCCTGCATCTTGAGCCTCTCAGACCAGAGCCTCTCTTGATGAAGTAAGGATGCAGGGTGCAGGGTGGTGTCAGGCGGCCTCAGCCCCCATTCATGGTACTGCACCCCTCAGAGTGTTGGGTGGTGTGGACCTGCTGCCCCCTCAGAGTCACCACACTTCTATGCAAAGCCCCCTGAGGGGCAGAGGACACATCTTGGAGAGGCAGGAGGAGCCGAATGCCTGGTGTTCCGAGCCAGAGGCGGCAGAACAGAGAGCTGCAGAGTATGGCTCAGGCTGCACCATGCCTCAAAGGTCAAGAGCTTTATATTTAAAAATCCGGGGGTATTATAGGGAACCCCAGATCCCAGATTCTCTAGAACAGGTCCTCTCTATTCAGCATGACTGACAGCCGTCACCAGACTGTAGCAGGGTCACCCCTTTGAGGGACACAGCAGGACCACCGTGCTGAGAGCTGTACCACACTGCGAAACACAGTTTCCTCCCTGTGATTCGGAGACATCCAATGTGCATTTCTTGAGAGGGAGAAGATAAGACAGCGTGGCCCTGGAGGAGGGGAAGGGAATCATATGAATTCATAAAAGTAAGCGAATCAGGGAGTCAGTTCTGAATCTTCCTTGTTCTGAATCAGCTTGCCCCTCTGTCAGGCTGACCTCGCTGGGCCTTTCATCTCAGACATCGCTGGGGTCCCTGTGGACACAGAACAACCCCTCCCTGTCTCTGCCTCGAGTCTCAACCCCCTGAAATCTGACAGAGTTCCAGAAGCTTCTGCCCCCCCAGGACCAGAAGCTGTCTTGAGCTCACTCGGGCCAGTTGTGTCCAGCTCTTTGAAAGCCAGGGGTTTCTTCCAATTTCAAGAGTTTTCCACTCTGGACCCAAGAGGATGCTGGTCGGCTCACAACTGGGTATCTGGGTAGGGGTGCAGCAGCATGTTTGGGATGGGCACGCTCGGGGTCCCCCCTACCCGGGGATGAAGGCCTAGCAGATGTCATGGGTCCCTAATTGCGGGGATGGGAGCCTCAGCCACCACCCTGCGGGTTTGCACTGAGACGTGGAATGATGCACGCATGGATGGTGGCCCGTTGCACGCAGTACACACTGTGACTGTCTTGTGAGCAGCAGGGTGGCATTTTCACTCTTCGGTTAGCCTGAGCAGAACACCTTAGGAAGGTTCTCATTGCTCCCCCAAATCATCCACCCCTCTTGTCTTCCAAAGCCAGAGTGAAGGTGCCGGCCGCCTCGCCTCCTGCCTGCTGTCCAGCCAAGCGCGTTGTCTCGCTATGGGCCACTGTGGCCTCAGGAGGAGGCGGTGTGTGGGCTCCGTGGCCACCCTCTCCAGACCCCCAGGCCGAGGGAGGGCGGTCACCTGACCTCAGGATAGCAGGATGACGGCCTGCACTGACGCCCACAGGGGGCTCTGGAGGAGAACGCAGATGCGCTGTGAAGCCCTCAGCTCTGTGTGCAGAGGGCCCTCAGGGTACCGAGAGGGCAGCTGTGACAGTTGGGACTCTGCCCCCTGCAGGAGAGCACGCGTTTGCTGAGTAGTCGATCAAGAATCCCAGCAGCCGGCAGCCAGCGGGATGAGGGGTGCCGGGCGCAACATTTGCACTAAGAACCCAGTGAAACCAGACTTCTCCCAACTCCGAGCCCCACTGCTGACCTCCCAAGATAGAAATTCACTCCTGAGATCTGCAGCCCGGGGCTGGACAGTCCAGGCGTTACCTCAGTTTCCCCTCCAGAAGGATCCCTGGTGTCTCAGAAGCTGTGGTCCTCTGGGCCCCACCTTGGGCTCAGGGAGCTTCAGGCAGAGTCCGTGTCCCTGGGCTGGGGTTACCTCCTGCTGGCCCCAGAGCGGGCCCGGGGTGTGCGGTGGGGAATTAGCACCCAGCTGCTGAGACACCCTGAGACTGCAGGGCGCAGCCGAGGCTGATGATTGGCGGGCAAAGAGCAGGGCTGCACCCCACTGTCCACATGTGAGCTCCCGGTAGGCTGTGGAAACCCTGCTTCACTCTGCCTGGGAACAAGCGGCCTTCCCAGGAGACACCAGCCCGCGATGGTGCTGGCCATGCAGCCACTGCTCGGGCGGCCTTTTTCGGGGCACAGCGGGGCATCCCAGGCCCCTCAGCCCAGCCCTCGAGGCTCCTGGGACCTGGCCACCTCACAAACCCAGCCTCAGGCCTGCAGCACTGCTGTCTTACGTCCCATCCGTGCTCCTGCCAGCAGCACCAGCCTGGTCTGCCTCCTCCTCTCTGCCCAGCAATGCCAGTGGCTTTGCCCGCACAGTCCAGAGAGCAGCTTAGGACTCGCAGGCGAACGCTGCCTGGCGCAGTGACTCACACTCGACTGCAGAAGCAGCCACAGCAAAGGCGAAAACAAGCAGACAGGGCTGTGCTGCTGCAATGTGGCAGCCAAGCACAGGGCCAGAGGGGGCAGTGTGCTGTCCCCTGCCTTGCAGAAATGTCCCTCTGGCCGCTGTGTGGTCCTTGGCTCTAGGCAGGGTGGGATGCTCCATTTCAGGTCGGCTCTGCCCCCGCTAGCTGGGAGGCTGTGAGCGAGCTGCTTTTCCTTCCTGGGCCTTCGTTTCTTCGTGCGAACCCTAACCCCCTGGACCAGCCCTGGTTCCCGAAGCCCACGGGGTGAGCCTGCTGAGCCTAGGTCCGGGCCCCTGGGACGGGCAGGGCTGGTCTGGAGTGTTAGACTCCAGGTCGCACTCACTAACGGTCCTGGGCAGAAGAGCTCTCACGACAGGACCGAGGCCACTCAGCATCTCAGGGGCAGCTGCTGGGCTGGGAGCGGTGACCTCCCGCCAGGCACGTGGCACCAGGGATAGCGTGGAGGAGAAAAGCCCCCAGCCTCTGTAGAAGGCGCTGGGGAATCAATCCCACACACGCCAGTCACCTGGCACGGGGGCTGCATGCCAGGAGCACCCACCGCTGCTGCAAAGAACCAGGGAGCCCCCGTGCCTTCGCAGTGGCTGCCTCACCCCTGCCACCCCTGCATCTGTGGCCAGCCTGCATCTAGCGCATGGGAGGCTGGGACTGGGGTGCATGCTCCTCAGCCCTCCAAGGAGAGGGAGCAGCTAACAGAGTCGCGTACAGCATCTGCCAGCACCTATGAAGGTGAACAGAGGAGGGCCCTCTTAGTTCAGAGCGCAGCCAGGTTCAGGCTGTATCAGGCAAACTGGGTGAACTCATTGTCAGAAGAGCTGGTAAAGCTGCGCGTGGTGGTGCATGGCTTACAATCCCAGCGCTCTGGGAGGCTGAGGCAGGAGGGCTGCAGGAAGTTCAAGCTCAACCCAGACAATTTGGCAACACAGCAAGACCCTGTCTCAAAATACAAAAAATAAATAAAAAATTTTAAAAGCTGGGGATGCAGCTCAGTGGGAAGGCTGTGGGTTCCATCTCCAGTACTGGGAGGAAGGAAACAGAGAGGAGGAGGAGCAGCAGAGGGGAGGGAGGCTGGTATAAACCCATCCCAGGGCCTCAGGGACGCCCACCTATTAGGGCCCAATGTGAAGGCCCTGCCCAGAGCCCCAGCTTGTGGGCGCTGCTGTCCTGGCTGCCTGCTCCCTAACCTGCAGGTAGGGCTCCGGCAAGCCCCAGAGCCGACCCTGGGAGGCAGCCCCTCCCTGCTGAGAGGATGGTGAAGGGGAGAAGGGTCTTCTGAACGAGGTCAGCCTAACGCCGTTTCTCCTGGCCTCTTCCAGAAGCGGCAGCTTGTTCAGCGAGGTGGTGCAGATGAACTTCGAGATCGCCAGCTTCAGCAGCCTGTCGGGGACCCAGCCCATCACGTGGCAGGTGGAGTACCCAAGGAAGGGGACCTCCAGCGTCGCCGTGTCCGAGATCTTCATCAGCCAGAAGGACCTGGTGGGCATCGTGCCCCTCGCTATGGTAAGGCGAGTCGTCGGCGGGCCACACCCGGCATCCTTCCTTCCTCCCAGGACGTTTGCTGCTGTGACTGCTTGTCACGGTTTTGTTCTTCTTGGTCAGTTTTTGTCTTCTTCTTGCACAGAGCTGAGCTTCCTTCTTCTCCACCCCTTCCCTCTCCCTCTCCCGTGTCCCTTCACCCCTTGCTCCCTTCCCATTTGCACAAGAGCCGTCCCCCGCCTCCGGTTATCTACCTCTGCACTTTGCTCTTGAATTTGTGTAGAAGAGCCACCGCTTTTCAGGAGGTGTTGTCTCCCCAAATCCCCTACTTCCTCCACCCCGGAAGTTGGTCTTGTCACGCTCACCTCGGCCTTTCTCGGCTTTGGTGATTCTTTGGACTCCACCACGACCTTCCCCAAGTCATCACTCCCGACTTACTGCTCTCTAAGTCTCTCCCAGATCCTCTGTTTCTTTTAATAAGGAAACCCGGGGCTACCCCGTGGGTTACTCAGATGACCTAGGCTCTGGTGTCACAACAAAGAAGGTCTAGCCCCTCGGGGACTAGAGCCCCAAAGGCCACTCCTGGCTACACTGTGCCACCCACGTGGCAGGGGGCGCTGTGCCATGCTGTCCCTGGGGGTCCTGTCCAGCTCCCTCCTGCCCCGTCCATGCGTGAGAGCGAGAACGTCCTCGCCCCCTCTTCCCTAGGATGACAGGGACGAGTCAGCAAGGGCTCCCGGTAGGCCGCCATCACCCTAGGGTGTAAAAGCGGGACTGAGTGTCCGCGGGTCCAGTGCAAATGCGCTTGCATTGCCCTCAGGGACCAGCCTCAACCAGAGCTGACAGTGAGCGCGCTGCTCGTCAGTTAAGCTAGAGATCCTGGGATGTGGATTGGTCAGGACTCTCTGGGTTGCAAGCCCAGCCCCACTGAAATGCAGCTCACGTAACTTAGGAATCTGGAGCAGTGTTCCATGCACGCCCGTGTGCCCGCTTGGCACATGAGGGTTTGGAGTAGGTGCACAGCCTCCTCTAGGAGGCAGCGCTGGGAAACCTCCCAGGGACCCGGCCCGGCAGCCCTGCCATGCTCAGGAGCCGCCGCTGTGGCCACCGAGAGCTGCTCTCCCCCAGCTCCACCACCCTCTGCTGGTATCACCAGCCAGCCCTGCACGCGTCATGCTGGCATCTTCCAAGCCAAGCACCCACGGGCTGACTCAAGAGCCGATTGGTGCAGCGTGGGCCACACGCCCAACCGGAGCCGAGGCTGGGAAGCCTGGCACCTTGGGGCAAGTGCAGAATCTCCCGAGAGCAGGTGGCTGTGGTGGGTCACCAGAAGCTTGGCTTTCCCTGAGAGGGGGCTCGGGCAGTGGTCAGAGAGAGATAACAGATATCCCTGCAGAGGCCCCATGGCCACGCAGATCCTCGGGGACTCGGAGGTTGAGGGGTGGTTCCTCTGACTTCTTGTGACCACTGCAGCCCACGGCCACGCGATCTGCCATACAGCTGGGCCCTGGTGAGCTGGCCACGGTTCTCCTGTTCCTGGACATCGCCAGGGTGAATGGTTACGTTCGGCACTCGCCGTGCTGACCACACCTGTTGGCTTACAAACCCTGAAGCATTTTCACTCGCTGGCCCTTTGGAGAGAGACTGTGCAGACGCACGTCCCAGAACACACACGAAGTCAGCCAGAGGGTGTACGCACCGGGCTTCTCTCCTGCTCGTTCTGAAAGCACGAGACATTCAAATACGTTGGGAAAACAAACCTACTAGAAGGATCAAAGATATCGTTAGCCCCGTTTCCAGCGCGCACATCCTCCTCGAAGCGAGACGCTATCATCGTGCTTATTGTGTTCCCGTGATCTCTCTAGGGCAAGGCGAACCGATGACTGATGCCACAACTAGCAATACAACCGCAGTTTCATCAGAAGATGAGGAGTTTTTTTAAACAGCAGAACAGGAAGGAACCCTTGGCTGCCCCTGTGCGGCCAGGGAGAGGGCTGGTGAGGCCTGTGAAGCTCCAGTGAGCTTCCCAGCGGTTGCTGGAGGCAGGGAGCAAGCTTTGCAAGGCCGGAGGGAGAGGGAGGGTCCCAGGGAGCAGCGCCTGGCACCCCTTCCTCTTCCGGGCGGGCAGGGCAGCCCTGTGGGGGTGGAGCAGCGCAAGGCCACCACGCTCCTCAGGGCATCCCCGCTGGCCTGCAGCCCCTCCTCCCGCCCTGAGTGGCCAGGGCCAGTGAGCACTTGGGAGGCGCCGAGGACAGCGGCTGTCCTGCCTCAGCCTGCTGCCCGGTGTCCCCACCGAGGACAGGGACGCAGGCCTGGGCTTTGGGCCCTGCACGCTGCTCCTCCTCCAGCCCTGGCTTCCCCCTTGCCCCATCCTGCCCGTGCAGAGGGGACAGGGCTAGCCTCCAGGCGGGCTGGGCTCTCCAGTGGCCCTGGTGCCCTCCTGGGGCAGCCTCCGCCCAGCACGAGATGCCCCAGGGGTGGCGGGGCTCCCTCAGGCCCCTCCCGGCCCCCTGGGACACTGCTCCCTCGCCTGCTGGACAGGGGCCCGATGTGGAGGAGTCACGGAGGCCAGTGCTCAGCCTGCAGCTGACAGGCGGGAACTCTGCCTCGGGGAGGAGGAGAAGGGGAAGCTACTGTGTCCTCCGTGAAGGAGACGGGGTCCACACTTGTAACCTCAGCACTCTGGGAGGCTGAGACAGGAGGATCCCAAGTTCCAGCCCAGCTGGGCAGCTTAGTGACCCAGTGAGAGCTTCTCTGAATAGAAAATAAAAGGGCTGCGGATGCGGCTGCAGCTTGTGGTAGAGCACCCCTGGCTTCAGTCCCCAGCACGGCAGATAAACAAACAAACCACAGAAGAATGCTGTTTTCTTGCTTCTCAAGGACATCCGGCCCTGACCCCGAGCTCCTTCTGTGACTGCAGAGGGCGTGTTCAGCTCTCCGAGCTCCTAAGGACGGCGTGCACAAGGCGACAGGAAGAGGTTGAAAAATAACTGTGCAGGCAGAATAATCGCGTCCTCATCCCGCCTGGACATTTACTTTGGAATTAAATTGAAAAACGTCCCTTCTCTCCAACTCACTGGCCCAGAATTTTGCCTGAAAATCAAATCCGGGACTCAAATGAATCTGCTTTCGTGGTGGGCACGGCTGCAGCCCCGCTGGGGGATGGAGCGGTCCCTGAGACCGGCACAGTGACACTGGGACGACCACGCACCTGGGCCCATCCAAGGAGCAGGGCGAGGCAGCCGCCCCGTGGACGCTGGGCAGGGGAGGCCGGGAGAGCTGTCCAGGGCCCACGGCTTCTGGTCTCTGGGGAAGGGAAGCAAAGCAGCTGTGGCAGGGCCAGAGCCCCAGACGCGGGCATGGAGGCGGCTGAGGTTCGGTGGCCGCCCGCCCGTCCCTGCAGTGGGAACCAGTGTTTCTGGAACCTTCAGGGTGACACCCGGGGACCCCCTGGAACTGGGGAGCAAGGCTGGGCTTCACTTAGCGGCCTGCACTTCTCTGTCTAGAAGAGACGGCTTGGCAAATGCGTGTGTGCGTCCTCTGCAGTGCTCTGCGTCCACCAGAAAGGGCCACACCGGCAGCCTGAACAGTGTGGATCACAGAGAGGGCCTCCCATCCGGCCCTCGGCCTCTCCGACCATTCACAGAGCCTGCCATGCCAACACTGCCTCCGCTCATCGGGAGCCTTGTGCAGTGCAGAGCCTGCCCAACTGTCCTGGGCAGCCCCGCAAACCAAGAAAGCCCTCTTTCCCTACTTAGGTGGAAACAGACACCCTCTGTGTGTTCTCCTAACACTTCAGGTTTTTAACCCTAAACTGATTCCTGCTTTGCCTGTGTCACAGCGTGGAGTGACTCATAAAGGGCTTGATAGTCTCCATGTCCCCGTACTTCTTTCCTTCTGGATCGCGGGGGAAAGTCAGGACATGGGAGCCGGTGAGTGTGGCAGTCCTGGCAGCTGCTCACCCAAGTGCTCCTGCCAGGAGTCCTCCCGCCTGTGTCAGGATGCAGGGCCGGCGTCTGCGTCCCCAAGCGTGATCGAGCAAGGACTTACAGCATTCGCTAGCTTCAGACCTAGAATCCACTGCCAGATGGGGTCACTGGTTGGTCTCAGACCCACGCTCGCCTGACGTGCGGATCCTGGTCCGGCCCCTCAGCAAGGGATGCGGAGCTGCGCCCAGCCTGGAAATCTCCAGCCAACAGCCCGGCACCCAAAACTCTGACAGTGAGACCGAGAGAGACCTGTTCACGGGTTTCATCCCCACAAGCCTGAGGTGGGTGCAGACTGGAGGAGAATTAGTCTTGGTGCTTCGCTCCATACATGAATGCAAGAGCAGCTGAAGGATGTGAGATTTCTTTTACTCCATCTGGATTTTTGTCGCAGACTTTGAAAAGGTCAGTAGCAGCACCTTCATTTATTTTATTGAAAGTGTTCGTTTGCCTTCCGGAAGCACTTCAGGGCACGTTCCCTTGGCCCTGTGTGTGCTGCCTGGTGTGGGACACGTGTGAGCCCCAAACCCTCTCTGGGAGTGGAGAGCAGCCCAAAGCTCTGACCTTGGGAACTTCATAAAGGCCCCTGCAGCTTGAGATTCTGCTTCCACACGGTACGGAAATCCCACTCCCTGCCCAGAAACCCAAGCCCTCCTCCAGCGGGAGCTCCCTCTTGCCCAGGAGCTGTGGCAGGTTTGCAAAGCTGAGGTCAAAAGTGCCACGCATCACACCTGTCCCTGCGAGGGTCCCAGAGGCAGGGTCCAGCCACCCCCACACACCCCAACCAGCTCTGCTGTCCCCAGGCCTGACCTCACAGGGCAGGCGCAAAAGTCCTTAGTCCACTCTTTAAATACAGCTTTATCCAGTTAGCTGGCTGTGATGGCGCACGCCCGTGATCCCAGCAGTCAGGAGGCCGAGGCAGGAGGATCGATTTGAGTTCAAGGCCAGCCTGAACTACACGGTGAGACCTTGTCTCAAAACACAAACAAACAAAATGGGATTTATCGGGTTGTAACTGAAGTACCCAAAATGTACCCAGGTTGATGAATGTGCATGTGCACAGGTCACCGTCCAGTAGTGGAGGTGCATCGGCTCCCAGAGCTGTGGCTTGGACAAGTGTCCTGGGGCTGTGTGTGAGGCTCCGACGCCCCCTGGTGCTACTGAGAGGCAGCGGGGCCTGAGGAGGAGATGGGCGGGGGCTGCGTCCCGACTGCCTGCTCCCGGGGGTCCTCAGCGCGCTCCACCCTGACGACGCTCCACCCCCGGCGCCCCAAGCAGCTCAGCCAACAGCCCTGAAAGCTTGGAAACCCGGAGCCAAACAGTCCTTCCCTCCTCTGGTCTGTTATCTCGGATGGTTCCTCCGGCAGCAGAGAGCAGATTGACACCATCCTGCGTGTGTGTGTGTGTGTGTGTGCGCGCGCGCACGCATGTGTACGTGGAATTGTGTTGGGGACACTTCCCGGGACACCTGCCCTCCGGCAAAGGACTCGGTGCCCCGCGTCCTGGGCTCACTGTAGGCCCTGCTGCGTGGCAGACCCCGAGACCTTACTCCCCGGGTGTCCCTGAAACCGTCTGCCTGTCGTGTGGTCACCCCCGGCGCCCTGCCGGCCTCGGGGACCCCCTGTCCACTTCCTGCTGCGCTGGCCAGGAATGTCAAGGTCCCTCCCCGAGGCGGGCCAGCAGCGCCTGTCCTCCCTGGTCTGGCCGATTCCTGCAGCCCGGCGTCCTGGCTTCGTGGCGTGGCTGGGAAGACAGGACTATCTCTCTCCGCGGCTCAGCGCCGCGCCAAAGTGTGAAGACCCCAGACATTCTAGGTCTCTCCACTGCTGGTGGGCGCTGAGGTTGCTCCGTACAGCGTAGTGAGCCCGGGGCGGGGCGGCGGCTCCCACACATCCTGCGGCAGTTCCGTCTGGGCCCCGCCTCCTCCTTCCTCAGCCTGCTGTCGCGCAGGGCGGTAGCCAGCGGCCTCCGGGAGTGACCCCTGTGCACAGCGCTTCACCGACAGGACAGCTGTGGCCCTCGGCTCCGGCTCCGTGCAGCGGCCCGCACCCTTCCCCAGCCCTCCCTGCACGGGGAGAGAAGTCGCTCACAGGAGACCCCCGCCCATTCTCCTTCCCAGTAACCTGAAGCCAGGGGCCGGTGAGAAGCCGCCGTCACCGGCTGAGCCTTACTTTCCTTCCACACGACCTTTCCAAACCCCTCCGTGTGCCTCTGCCCACGCACCCTGCTTCTGGGGAGCCAGCACCCAGCTTCCCCTCCCCTCTGCAGGCTGCCCAGGCGCCTGGAGCTGACAGGGAAGGGAACTTGTCAAGTCCAGGCTGGACATTCCCCTTCCTGCCACCCAGTTTCTCTGCAGCCCTCCGTGTCTGGGTAGGAGCCTTTGACAGGGACTCTCAGAGTCAGCAGAAGAAAATGTCACCCATAATCTGGGGCCGGTTTTAACTGAGATTATTTATTTGATGAGTTTCCTACAGCGACTCCATGGGAAATGTACAGCACCCTCATTTCGTGCAGATCCCTCTGAAGCACCCCACTCCGCGTGGGCTCTGACTGCTCCTCCGTCCGGGGCAGACTCACTGGGGCTGAGGGAGGAGCCGGACACTGGATGACCCCCTGCGTCTGTGAGGGACAGGGATGGGGCTACACCGGGAGTCACAGCGCCTCCCGACGCCTGCCTGTCACACTCCGTCCATAAGCGGCCCCTGACACTTGGCCTCTGATGCTCTCGGATGTTGACGGTGGAAAATCTTTCTCGGAGACAAAGACTGTCTGTCCTCACCACTCCCCCGGAAGTGTGTCTGTGTGCCCGGGGACCCCGCCGGAGAAAGCCGAAGCAGAAACCGGCTCGGGTTTCAGGAAATTGGAGCCCTCCGGGGCTTAGCTCTGTGAAGCCAGAGGCTGCTTCCTGGCATTGTCTCGCTCCACACAGTCACCGCTCACAAGTGTTCAGTGCCAGCCCGGGACAAGGAGCCTCCTAGGATGTGGGCCTTCCAGTGCGAAAATGGACAATCTGGCTCACCTAGGGTGAGGACCCTCTTTCTCCCTTCTGGCTCTAAGTCTACAGGACATCTGTGAGCTGCTCTGGCTACTCTAAGGCCATCTTGTTGCTTTACAAGCTGGAGAAGCCCTGTGAACCTGGCTTGACGATGAATTCTGTCTTTTGTCTGTATCTATCCATGGGGAGATTCCCCACAAATAAACCTGGGCTCCTGGCTTCTCCTCAAAGAATCAGAAAGGCTGGCAGCTGCACCCACCCACGCTGGGCCGGACATGAGCAACCCTGGGTCCAAGGCACCCAACTGTTAGTCTGTCCAACCTCTGCCAGCGTCTCGGCTGAAATAATGCATATGGTTAGGACGGGGCTTGGTACACGGGGAGTCCTGGGGATATGCACAGCTCGTGTAGCCTCTGGTTCCCACTTAGTAACTGCCTCTCAACTCAAGAGCACTGCAGTCTTCTGGCAGTGAAAAGAAGCATGGACCTGATACAGCGACGACAACCTCCGAGCATGACTCTAAGTGACAGGGCCATCACCAAAGGCCACACGTGAGTGTGTGATTCCACCCGCAGGAGGCTGCAGAACAGGTCAGTCCGTGGAGAAAGAAAGTAAATTAGACAGTGCCGGGCCTCGGAGGGAGGACAGGGAGGTGGCGATAGCTAGGGGACTCGGAACTTTTACTGACTGTAGAGGTGGCTGCGCAACTCCGTGCCTCTACTAAAACCACTGAATTAGCCACTTAGTACAGCTGCTTTTAAAAACTGTTCGGCAGCCAAGCTTACTGCCCAGTGCAAATGCGGCACACTGGGAAATACAATAAAGCACAGAGGGGTCTCAAGGATGCCTGGCAGCCCCCAGTGGGCCCCAGACTTCCCCATGACTTCCAGGTTTGCGCCCTGACACTAGCTGCCCCAGCCTTACAGGGTCACCAGCTCCGGCCCTGGGACTTGAACACAGCTGAGCCCTCCCCGGCGTCTCCTGCAGTAAGAAAGCTGCAGTGCCGGGCAGCTGGATTTGCTCCTCAAAGAGATGCGTCCCAGTCCTGACCCTCGGTGCCCGGGAAGGTGGCCTCTTCGGCGTGGAAGCCCTTTGCAGGTGTGAGTGAGGGGCCAGAGGAGCTCGCCCTGGAGTCAGGTGAGCCCCATCCGGTGACAGGCGTCCCCACAAGAGACAGGACAGGTGAGGACAGAAGCAGAAACGGAGCGCTGCGTCCACAGTCCGAGCACCGAGGGCTCCGGCAGCCGCCAGTGTCTGGGAGAGGCAGGGAAGGCCCTCGGGAGCCTTGCATAGCCAAGGCTATGACTCTGACTCCGTGCAGCCTCCCTTGGACTCCTGGGATGCACTCTTACTAACCACCAGGTCTAGGGCACTCTGTCACAGCAACGTCAGGCAACTGCTGTGGGACTGGTGATGTGATGTTAAGGCAGGGGAAACTGAGGCACAGAGAGGGTGGTGGCTGGGGATGGGTGCACCACTCAGGAGTGGCGGCGTGGCTGGCACAGGCGGCCTGGCTCCCTGAGTGCCTGCCGCCTGGGGCAGATGCACAGAGGCATCGGGAGGCCCGCGCAAGCGGATGGCAGAGGCTCTCAGCGTCCTCCCCTTGTGATTAAAATCACCTCCTGGACCTCAGCGATCTCCTGTCCTCCATTTGCCAGGAAACCCGAGCAGCCCACAGCTTCCTCCCTTCACCCTCGGAAAGGAAAAGGCAGGATGCTGTTTTTTGTGGGATCCGGCCCTGCAGACGGCTTTCCTGAAGTGAGGCCTGTTCCCTCCTTGGGTTGCAGGTCCAGAGGGTCCTCCCCAGATCTGGAGCACTGAAGGAGACCGGAGACCGCGCTGGGGACATGGCTCTGGGGGGCAGGAGGTCACCGTGGCCACTCACAGGCTCAGCAGCCAGTGCTGGTCTCGGATCACAGAACCCCCTCATTCACATCTGTTTGCAGGGACAGGACAGGTACACGGGCCCAGACCGGGGGAAAATCCTAGTTTTACAAGGAACGTAGAGGAGTGGGATGTTAAGGACTTGTAATGATACGTATGGTGACAATTAATTTAAATGGTTGGCAACCCAAACCCATGTTATCTTCATTCACTCGATCAAGCCTCTTTTTTCCTTTCTTTCCTTTAAAAAAAAAAAAAAAATTTACAGCTTTTTAAAAAAAATTTACTAAAAATTTTAGTAGTGCACAGCTATATTCCCAGCACTCGGGAGGCTGAGGCAGGAGGATTGCAGTGAGTTCAAGGCCAGCCTGAACGACATAGCAAGACCCTGTCTCAAAAAATACATAGATAAATTTTGTTTTGTTTTGTTTGGGTTGGTGACAAGATTAAAATTAGCCTCCTTGCCAACTGCTTTTCAGTTTCTCTTCATAGAAAGATTAAAATCAGTGTTGGGGTGACAGTTCAATTTGAGTCCCCCTCAAAAGAGCATCATAAAAGTATAATATCCAAAAAATGGGTTAAGCCAAGTCTTCCCAGGGTAACCGATTCAGGTCTGGAATGTTAGGGGAATCAAAATGCCGGGGCTGCCCGTGACCACACCGCAGGGCAGAGGCCCAAGGCCAGCTGTGGCCTCCGTGGGGGGCGCTCGGGACGTGGGGCAGGCAGGGGTGTGGGGTTAGGGAGCAGGTCGGCGGCTTCCCACCTCGTTGAGTGTGCGCATTATACATGCACACGCTGGCGGCTCGGCTCGCAGGCTCAGGGAGAACAAACCCCTGGCACAGGGCCGTGACGCGCAGCTGGTGCGCCACCAGATGTCGGCCCTCACCCGGAGCAGAAGCAGCCCAGCCCCTCGGCAGGCGCAGGAGGGAACACAGTGCTGTAGCTGGGCAGCAGGGCACTGCTGGTCACAGGCGGAGAGGCTGGGCCCCACGCAAGCCTGAGAAGTGGGGGAACAAACCAGGCGTTAAAGTCACCTGCTGCAGCGCCTCCTGCAATGAGCTTTCCGGGAAAGAGGAAACCACAGCGACAGAGACGGTCAGGGATCGGCCGGGCTGGGCGTAGGTGCACAGGGGCGCGGCCACCGGGGACCTGCAGGGAGACTGGAAGGCGCGGAGCTGCGCCACCGCTCGCTCGACACCCCGAAAACCCACTGCCCGCGGGGTGGGGGTGGAGCCGCCAAGGGCGCCCAGGCCTGGCCGAGCTGTGGCCGCGGAAGCCGGGGTGCACTTTTGCTGTGTTGTCAACCTCGGCCACTAGGTGGCAGTGTCACCCACTAGTATTTCCGACAGGCGCAGCAGGCCCGCCTGGCGCCTCTGGCCTTCGCTGAGCCCCTCCGGGTCTGAGTCCTGGTCCAGCCTCTGACCCTGCTGCGGGACACCTAGGGAGCCAGGCGTGGCTGCGCCCGAGCCACCATCCAGAGTCCCACGGGTGCGGGGCCTTCCCGATGTGTTCACTGACCAAAGTCTCCGCGTGATGAAAACTCTTGGCGATTTTAAGGCCACCGAGGATATGCCCTCCCCATCTATCTATCTATCTATCTATCATCCCTCTGAGGAAATCCTTCGATATCCCCTCCTCTGGTGGCCACCGGTGTGACCTGGAGCCGGCCATCTCCAACGCATCCCTCTCCACCCAGCACGCTCACAGCACAGCTGGGGCAGATTCTGCCCTTGGGACTGGCTTTGAGGCACCCTTGGTTCAGGGCAACAACATGAACATACAGTGCAGTAAACATTTAAACCTTACTGCAGCAAGAGACACACTGCCACGAATGCCCCGAGACCCCCTCCTTCTGGACGCTCTTGCCTGCCGCCCTGGCCGCTTTCCGCAGCAGCTCTGCAGCCCTCTTTCCTCGTGTCTCCAGCTCACTGCTGTGGCTGCCTCCATGTCCTGAGCTGTTGCCTTCAGAGCAAACTTTGGCTTCAGGGAGGAGCCAGGAGGCTCACGGGGCCAGATCCGGTGAGTTCGGTGGACCAGGCCACGCGTCAGGCTTTTCTGAGCTGCCTCTTTCCTTAGGGTGGTGCTTGGCAGTGGCAGTTGCCTTATTGTTTAACACACATGGCAACGAGGGGTTGAATGGAGGGTCTCTGACTGTGCTACATTTTTAAACTTTAAATATTGACTGATAGTTTGCTCACACCTTGTACTTAAGTGATACAAACTAGCACTGCTAACAGTGAGAGAGACTCAACTTTGGAGAAATAAAGTACCCATTCCCCAGCTGCCTCGTTTCTCAGCTAAGTTGCTGAGTGCTGCAGACCAGCTGCAGTCGATGTAGGGTAGGAAGGGGAGATGTCCTGGGCCAGCGATGAGAAAAGAACCTTCACAAGCAATGTTTAGGTTCCCTCTGAGAAATCTCAGGGTCTGATTTATTTTTATATCTTTAAGCAATAGCTGGGAGGCACTGGACGGAACATGTTTACATTTTAAATTGCCTTAGCAATTTCTATTGAAGTAAAGGTTATTTTTTTGCTAAACAAAGTACAATTCCTCTAAGCTGTTTCATTTCATTGAACATCACGAATACATATTTAAAAATTACAATTGTCCCCTTATTTACCCACACCTAAACAGAACAGAAGGTAACTTAATCAAAATCTTTATATCAGCGGGGGTACAAGCAAGATTTAATCAACTAAGTGTCAAACTTGTGGTCGCCAGCTGGCCCTTGAGAAACTGCACGATGGTTAATATAGTTTGCTATTAGCTCTCTATTTTTCTATACCTCTATTCATCTTAACTAAATGTCATTTAGGTTCATAGTCCATGAGCAGGAGATATTTACAGCACTTTGAGAAATACTGAGTAACTTGTCTCCTTAATCCATTTACCTGTCTTAATGTTCTTTCTTTTTCCCATTTTCCACTATTTCTTTCATGGAAAGTCTGTCTTTCCAATCTCTTCATAAGACCCCTTTAGTAAAAAGAATGTCAGCAATAAGCGGGGGAGTCATAGTAGTGGGGAACAGAGGGGGTTTTAGGAGAGGTTTCTTTAGGAGTGGATGTGGCAATAGAACTAAGAGAAACTGGAATTTGGGACTTGTGAGCCAGATCAGATTTCAATACATCATTGCCAATTTGCCTCGTGGAGAGTTTGTTGTTAGTCACAAACACAATGATTCCTGTGACCAGAGTAACAATTATAAACATTATGGCAAGAAAAAATAAAACATGAGGGTGCGATGTGTTCCACCCTTTCTTTCCCCCAGCTGGAACTTTGTCAAGCAGCAATGGAGGTCAGTGGGGCTTCGCCAAGGAACACTGGCCGCCTCTCGGGTCGCTGAGGCCGCGTACTCCGTGTGCCGCCCCAAGGGGGCTCCGTCATCACTCACTCACGCGTGACTCCCCACGGATGCTGCCTGCTGAAGCTGAATTGCTTTCTTGTTCTAAGTGGCTGTGTTCGGGTAGCTTCTCCATCTTGCATTAGGGGCAAATTGACAGGCAAGCCGAGTCTGTGCCCCGCACCTCAGCTCTGCGAAGGGAATGGATTGAGAGTAGATGATTCGGGACCCAGCTTTCCCTGCGGTGCCGACCCGGGGCGATTGCCGTGTGGCTGGGAGCCGCAGAGCTGTCAGCGCCTGTCCTCCAGGCGGGGACTCCGGTGCCTAAGTGGTACGCGTCCTGTGCCTGCCCGCCCTCCTCCCTGGGAACTGAGGGAAGAGCGAGAAATCTTGCTTCGAAGTCCACATGGCTAGCGCACGAGCAAGGCGCCACTCGGGGGGGCCGCGCCTGGGTCCCTGCTGTCATCTGGGCCAGGACCGCTGTCCTGGACGCTGGGAGCCCGGCCTCTGGCTCCAGCACCACAGGTCCCCTGGGCTTCTTCGGGTCCATCCCTGGAGCCCGCTACCCTGCCCTGCTCACTAGGCCCTCTCCTCAGCCCTTCTGCCAAAGCTGCACGGGGTTCCTGCCCCTGTGCACCCCGGGCACCGCTGTGGAGCATCAGCCTCCACGGGCACCTTGCAAGGCCAGGAGCAGGGGCCCCTAACCCGGTGTCCGCACAGGGCCTGGAGATAGGTGAGCTGGGAGTCCTGAGCCCCGTGCAGACCTCGCTCCCTGTTCCGTGAGGACCCTTGGTCCCCAGGGGCAGCACAGACTCCCCCACCGGGCAGAGCAGCCCCCGAGAGCACAGGGCAGGCGGAGAGGGTGCGACCACCCACCCGCTTGGGACCTGACTCCACCCGGTGTAGACGGAGCATCTGTGAGGCTCGGGTTTAGCACCGGCTGCACTTCTGCAGCAGCAGCAGAGAGGCGAGAGGTGCTTGAGGCCCAGGACAGCTCTGCAGGTCTCAAGGACGGAGAGCTCCGGCGGTGTGGATGTCGGGCGCTGGGGTCTGGAGGATGAGCGGAGCGACCCAGGCCGTCGCTGGAGGTTGGAGGCCCCGCGTGCACATCACCCACAATGAGTGTCCGAGCTGAGCGTCCAGCCGAGGACGGCCCTGGGCTTCCACCATGGACACAGATGCGGGTTAAAAGGGTGCAGTCGTGAGCCAGAAAGACACAGCCAGGTCCCGGGGCGGTGCCTCAGGGAGGAAAGCTGAGGGAAAGACTGGAAGACAGGACAGTGGAGATCTCAGCATTACCAGCTGCGTTTTCTCTTTTGTAGAGGGAAAAGCCGGAAGTAAATGCAAACATCTAAGTAGTCACAGGCTGCCTATGTCCTGCCTACGACCAACTTCTGGTCCCTCTGCTCCAGCCCCAGGGCTCTCCTGGCCCCAGATGCTCCCAGTTATGCCCAGGGCCAAGCTCTGAGTCTGTGGGCTTTGCTCCAAGCCGACAGATGACCCCAGCATCACCAATTTGACCTTTGTGGGCCCGGGGTCCCAGGGTCCCAGGCACCTGGGGACAAAAGCAGCAGGGAGTGGCAGAGCCAGGGCTGCTGGTGATTCTGTCTCCGGTCCCTGGCCCCAGCCAGCCCTGGGCCTCAGTTTCCCCATGCACAGGCGGGGGATTCCCAGCCGGGGTGCGGGCCTGTGGCCCCCTGCTTGCCTGGAGAGGCCGTAGGTTGTGGGCGGGTCCGTGGGAGGAGCCAGGCCAGGACCGGTCCCTTCCCACTGCCTCCTCCTCCTTCCCACCTTCATCTCTCCTTCCACCCTGTCTGGCTTCTCCCTCCTTCAGACACAGCTCCTAACCCACAGTCTGCCAGTCTGCCACTTCTCCTCAGTGTGTCTGTTTCTGCCCAGCCAGAAACATTTTCAAACATTTCAAAACATTTTCAAAACATTTCCAATCCCAAAACATTTTCATCCCTAGGAGAGGAAACCCAGGCCCCCAGCCCCTGACCCCCACAGACCCTCCTGCCCTCTCTGGCCTGGCCTGCTCTGGACAGGTTTGAAGGGAAGCTCGGCGTGTGTCCCTTTTCTCGGGCTTCTGTCTCTTACTGTGACAGTTCCTCAATTGGCCAGCCTGCTCGTGCGCGTCCTTTTCAGGGCTGACTCGCACTCCACCATGCACATGGCTGGGTCCGCGCTCTCTCCTCTGTATAGGCCCTGTGGGCAGCTCTCCCGCCCACCCATGGATAAATGCCCCCTGGCCAGTCACTTTTTTTAACGTTTTCTTAGTCACTTCGTAGCCCTAAGTCCTTTGCACACCCCAGAAGTAATTCTCTGCTCTTATTTATTTAAAAATTAAAAATAAAACTTACCCAGAAAATGGCCAAAGCGATTTACATTACGAGGGCAGGTGACGAAGTGTCTTCCCAAGAGCCTCGGGCTTTTTGCAGATTTGCAGTGACAGTGATTTAAAGCACTCGGTGTGACTGATCTTTTCCCAAAAAACCACAGAACTTTCTCTGGCGTGCACCGGGGCTGTGCAGGGCAGGCAGCAGACAGGAGCAGCGCCGTCAGCACCACGTGGTAGCTTCCTGTGTCCACCTGCAAGCGCCCGCCCCATCCCATCTGCCCACGAGCACTGGCCGAGCCCCCAGGCTGCCTGGGGCAGGAAGGGACCAGGCTCACGCAGCAGCCGCCAGCCTCTCCCGAGCAGCCCTGGGGCAGAATGAAACCCAAGCCTGCTCCCCTCGGCCTCGCCAGGACCACACAGGGTCCTGTACCTCCTCAGCAGTGGCCTGGTCTGGAAAGGTATCTGGGAGGTGCGACCAGCCCTGTCAGTAACTTACTCACTCACGCACGCACGCACACACACGCACGCGTCTTTAACCCTTCACCTTCGCCACCTTGGATCTCGGCCTTGGGCTTCCCTCGTCCAGAGCCGGAGAAGCGGCCTCCGTGGCCCTGAGCCCGGTCCCTGGTGTTCTGCTGTAGATCAACGCCCGGTGCAGCGCCCAGAGAGGCGGCTGAGGAGGACGTGTCCCCGAGTCCGGGGGGAATGACCGTCCCGAGAGCTAGGGAGGGCATCGGGATTCCACACAGAGAAGCCGCTCACCAAAGCAGTAGCCAGGACAGGACCGGGACTTACAAACACACGGGAACTTGGGAGTCTGAGGCAGCGTTCGAGGAAGCTAGTGTTTTCTCTAGTCAGTCTGTGACCACAGAGGATGCCCTGGAATCGATTGGCCAGTGAAGACACCTCATCCCCAGCTCACGAAGACCCCGCTTCAGATCCAGCACCAGGCAGAACAGTGAAACCCCAAGGGTCTGTGTGCCCTGCTAACCCCAGCCTCAGGCGCCTGGGCCGAGAGCTGATGTGCTAGTTCCCCAGCGAGCAGCTGCAGCCATCCCTGCAGCGCTGTCAGCTCCGGGCTCCTCTGGTGACGTGGTCCTGAGATTTACAAGCTGCACTGCCCTGTGGACCCGTCCTGGGGTTCCTGAGCCCCCTCCTCCTCTGGGTGGGGCTGGACACTCGAGGCCAGCAACAGGTGGACCAAGGCTGTAGGATGCAACACAGGTCCTCGGCTGGGTGGCCGGAAGTGCGGGGTGTACTTCCTCTGTCCACCTCCGTCTGGCAAGGCCTTGGCCTCCACACAGGCCGTGGCCGCCCCTGGGTCCCAGCGCACATGGGCTCAGTCTCTTGGCCTGGGCAGAGCGCTGAGCCCTAGGGCTCGCCTGGAGCTGGTCTCAGGCTGTGGCCCTCCCAGAATTCTGGGGACCGTTCCGGACACCCGCCCCAGCCCCTGCTCCCCTCCACCCCAGCTGCTGCTCCTTCCTTCCGCACCGCCTGGCCATTGAGACCTCGGACAGGGACTCCTGGGTCATGTCAGGCCCACCCGGGTCATCCAGCACCAGGCCCCCTCTCAGTCTGCATGCAGCCCCCTCTGCAGAGCCTCTCTTGCCCGGCCTGGTGACAGCAGGGTCATCTGGGGCAAGGGGTGGGCGGGGACTTCTGAACTCACTGCACCCACTTCTTGCTCAGGGTCCCCAGGCCGGACTCAAGTTTGCAGTCCAAACCTGTCGTGTCCCTTCCGCTTGAAACGGAATAAGCACTCTCTGCTGTCAGAAGCTAGGAAGGGGCCGGCGGAGGCTGGAGGGCCCGGGCTGCAGGCCACTGCCTCAACTCAGTTCCTAAAGCGGTGCTGCAGTGTGAAGGGGAGCTGGCAGGGATCTTGGGGTTCCCGAGACCGACCGGTGCCTACAGGACCGGGGCTCCCTTGACCCCATGTCTGCTTCTCTCTGCAGGACACGGAGATCCTGAACACAGCCATCCTCACGGGCAGGACGGTGGCCATGCCTGTCCGGGTGGTGTCGGTGGAGGAGCACGGGGCGGTGACAGACATCTCGGAGCAGGTGGAGTGTGCATCCGTGGACGAGGATGTCATCAAGGTAAGCGGCCGGGGCAGGGACAGTCTGGCTGAAGAAAGTGCTCCACCCGTGTGGCCCTTCCAGCCCTTCATGTTGGCGTCTGCAGACCTAGCAGCTTTCCTGGTCTCCTCCCCGCTCCCTCCGTTTTTTCCTTTCTTCTTCTCTGTGTTTACTCACCCACAGATTGGCAGTGCATACATACTGTGTCTGATAGATCAGGGTTTTGTTTTGATTTGACTTGCTTTTGTGGCACTGGGGTTCGGGGTTCACGGCCTTCCTTCACACTGAGCTACAGCCCCAGTCCTATTTAGTTTTTGTTTTGAGACGAGATCTCACTGGCTGGGCTCGAACTTGGGACCCTGCTGCCTCCACCTCCCAGAGTGCTGAGATTTCAGGCTGGAGACACCGAGTCAGCTTCATACAGTGATGGGGGAGGCTGCTCAAAGGGTGCAAAACCCAAACTGGGTAAGAAGGGCCCTCCCGAAAGGGCTCCCCCAGCCCTAGAGATCTACTCCAGCCAACCAAAGCCAGGAGGGAAACAAGACCTAGAAACAAATATCTCTCGTTGATGCAGAGCAACCCTCAGTGACTCTGAAATGATCCGGACGTGGAGCCCACTGCTAATGCCTGGGGGAATGCCATCAGGGTCGTCAGGGGAACGGCACAGTCAAACTGGAAACTGCCTCCTGAAAGGGCGGGTTGGATGCCTGGCTGCCAGCGGAGCAGGGCGGAATCTGAGTCGGCCAGAGCAGGGTGTGGGGCCAGCGGCTGGCATGCATGGGCACAGCCCGAGACTGGCCCGGCGCTGGCTCTGGTCCGATGGGGCCACAGATGCCACCAGCTGGGTGGAGCAGGTTGGCACATGGTGGGGGAGGAGAGGGCTCCGATGCAACCAGTGCCGAAGCTGGAGTTTCCGGTTGGTCCGGAATCCACAGGCTGGAAGCAGCTCTGCAGCAGAGGCAGGAGAATGATGCAGAGGTGACGTGGGAGCAGCAGCCTCCGAGGTGGGGACACTGAGCCCGAGAGCCAGGGACTCTCGACCTCCGAGACCTGGGCACTCGGGCCCCCCACCCCGGACAGGGTCTGCACCGGGGCTCCCGGTGGCCCCACACGGCCTGTGCTTTCTCGGAGGCTGCCAGGCCCCAGTGAGCACGGAGTCAGGATGTGGAAGAGGGTGCGAGATTCCGACCCTGGCTGGAGGAGTCATGGGCTGGATTTCCCTGCTGCCTGCCTGGCACCCAGGGCTTGGTTCCAGCTAACGGATCCCAGGGAGAGCTGCAAATAGCTGCACAGGCATGAGTGGGCCGCCTGGTCCCTGCGGCCAGCCGCATCCAACTCTGTGGCCCACATCAAGACCTTCAGGAGCGTGGGGCTGTGGACAGGTCCTCCAGAAATATTTCAACAGCTGTCAGGAAAACAGGACGGGGGACACTGGGCAGCAGGCATAACACGTGTGCTCTTAGAGAATCTCAGTGCCCAGGCGGTGCCGGCTTAATGGCAGCCTCGACGTCCTGTGTCTCTTCTCTCGCCTGTTGCTGGGTGTCACTGGGAAGAGCTGTACACCCGCGGGTCTCGGCTGCTGAAGCCCCCATCGGCCTCAGCCCTTGTGTCCTAGGTTAACATGTTATGGGGCCGAAACTGAATCAAGCCAAAAGCAGAGGCGGGTTTTTGTTTAGTTGGCTTGGGCTTGGGTTCCTACAGGTAGAAAGTAAGAGATTCTGGCTTCAGGGATGGCTGGATCCAGGCCCTTGAGTGAAGAAGTGTTTCATTTCATTTCTGGCTGCACTTGGCTCAGCATCCTCTGTGCTGACTGAATTCTTGGACAAAACGTGCTGCCCAAGACAGCTGCAAGGAGCTCTCAGGCACCATCTTTGCAGGCAAAGATCTAGCAGAAAAGAGCAGGCACTTTTTGCCTAGCCTACTCTGGATACTTCCTGAGATGCCCTGATTAGGCCAGGCAGTTCCTGTGTTCACCCCTAAGCCAATGCCATAGCTAGAAGACCATGAAGCTCTGATTGGCTTAGGCTACGGTCACATGATCCTGCTCTTCCCACTGCGGGTGGAGCTTGAGCCCAACCTCTAGGCTGTGGCCAGGAAGGGGCAGGTGCCCTGGAGTGACTTCAGGGAGCCCCCCCCTCCCCTCTTTTGACTTGTTGCTGCCCAAACACCAGCCCCCATTCCTTAATTTGTCCTGGGTTGTGGAAGTGGCCAGCTGCATCCACTTAGGAACCATTGTCCTCCATGCCGTTACCAAGCCCACATCTGCCCTGTCGGGGCCTGGCTGCCTGGGGGCTTCGGTGAGGTGCTGCCTGCCTGGGCTTCTCCGAGGAGGCACTGACTGAAGGACTCAGAGAAGAGCCCCAAAGTTAGCACTAGATGTGCAGAAAGCAGAGAAGCAATGATTGCAAATCAGGGCTCCGAGTGGAAGCATCTGACCTGTGAGGGAGGGGCTGTGTGCGAAACCAAACCTCAGTGCAGCTCAGTGTCAGAGTGCTGGAAAGCGAGCGTGGACAGCACCAGAGGGAGGCACGCTGTGGGCCGAGCACCTCCATCAGGTGTCACTGCCCCTGGGCCCAGCCGCAGCCCTGCTGTGAGGCCACTGCCTCAGGATAGACAACCTGCCCTGTGCCTCCAGGGTCCAGAGCCGCCAGCCCAGCTCTGACCCCCACCTGCTCCAAACGTGGATCTGCAGAGTCCACTGTGCCAGGCACACCTCTAGGCACCATGGGTACAACACTGAACAAACGGGTGAAAACCTTGAGCTCCAGAGCTTATGTTCTGTGAGGAGGACAGGTCACAATCCCAGGTGAATACACGGGGTCCCAGATGGCAGCTGGTGACAGGGAGGTGACACATGGTTGAGAGGAGGTTTTGTGAGTGCAGTTTTAAATAGGAACGCCAGGCTGGCTTCAACTCACAGTGATCTTCCTGCCTCAGCTTCCGAGTGCTGGGATTGCAGGTGCGCGGCACCACCCCGGCTTCCAGCTTCCGGCTTCCCGCTCCTTCTTGCAGAAGAGCCGCTCACTTTTTGGTTCTGTGGCTCCCACTGGGAGCCGCAGGACATGATGAATGTGTCCTAAGACTTCCTCAGTCACGAGTGACACTTCGGAGCAGCAGGGACAGCGAAGCCACCGTGCCTGGCAAGTTCAGGCCTCCGCTGCCGTTCCTCTCCATCATTTATATATTCTGGAGAGGTTGTGTTCCCGCCCACCCAGGCTCAAAGGTAATAAATGAGAAGAGTCAATGGTCTGTAAATTACAACATTGATTAAAGAAGTGATTGCTGGTCTAACTCGGCTCGGCGATTATGCTAATTCCTGCCCACATCCGGGACCTTGGCTGAAATTGCTTTCCACCCCTAATCAGCACGGGGATGTCTTAAACCACTCCTGACCCGGACTGAGAAGAGCATCCGAGCATGGGCTCCCAGCAGCTCTGGCCATCGTCCCTAGCAGGTGGAGGGAAGCCCTGGATTGGCCATCCGTGGCCCCGAAAGCTGGGGAGCCACAGTCCATTGTTCAGCACTGGATGTCACCTGGTGGAGGCCACAGACCTCAGAAGGACTCGCTCCAGAGTGCACAGTCTAGCAGGAGACGGATAAGCAAATCAGCAGTTGGAGTTTAGTGGAGAAACAGAGCCTCATTAGCTCCGAGATGTGAAGCCAGGCGGTGGCTGGGCACTGCTGCCGAGGAATCGGCTTTCTGTGCTCTCAGAGGAGCCAGTGACCCTACAAAGGCTACGAAGCACTGCCCGGGAGCTTGCTGGAAGCTTTCAAATTAGCTTCTTACATTTCTGCCGGGTTTGCCTCTTACCTCTTCTAAGTCTCGCTCCCAAGATCTTTGATGTTGTCCTGAAGCAGATGTCCTCATGAAAGGAAGGATCTCTTCATCTATCCATCTTTATGTCTGTCCATCCATCTGTCCATTCACCCATCCATCCATCCATCTATCCATCCATCCACCATCTGTCTACCTAAACATCTCTCCAACCTTCTATCCTTCCATCCTTCCATCCATTCTTCATTGACCCATCCATCCTTCTATCCTTCCATCCACCCATCCATCCACCGAGCTATCCATCCATCCTTCCATGCATCCATTCATCTGTGGATCCATCCACCCATCATCTCTCCATCTCTCCATCCACCTTCCATCCCTCCCTCCCTCGATCCACCTGTCCATCCATCCCTGTCTTCAACCTTCCATCTCTATCCATCAAATACTCACTTCACTGAGCTCCTGCTTCATGACCAGCTGGATAAGCAACTAAGAGATTGGAAGATGAATGTGATGTGGTTTCCGCCTTCAAGGATGTCACATTTTTCAGAAGTGTTACAGACGCCTGGGGCCAATTTAAGTCACATCCATAAACTTGGGCATGCAAGGCGGATCGCACTGTCTCCCTGTAACTCGACTTGGTTTCTGTTTTCAGTCTTATACTCATTAGGGTGGCAGAGGCAGAGTCTGATCCGCAGGGTGTCGCTGTCACCAAGGCCCCGGGAGGTCGGCTGATGGGCTCAGCTCTGGTCCCTGTCCTGTGGGCAGCGTTACTGACCACGTGCGGTCCCTCTCGCTGGCCCCATCAAGTCCTCTGGCCCTGTCCTCTGAGCTTGAGACACAGGCTTCCCGCTGCCTCCTCCCAGCCCTGGGAATGGCCATGGGCTCACATGGATTCACCTTTGACTGCATAGCGTTAGCACAAAAGCCAGATGCTTGCAGGCTTTGCCATTTGTTTCCTTTGTGCATCTGATTTCTTTCTGATCCGCATCATCATTTTCCTCAGGAAACAACCTGCTAGACATGGGAAAAGGGAAGGAACACAGTTCCCAATGCCCCCGTCACTGGCAAGATTCTGCCATTCACATACGGAAAACAGATACACAAATAGCAATGGCCCAGGCGTCGGGGGCACAGCCCAGGGCAACTGATCTGGGTCAGGCCAGGCTCGTGGGGGGCCGGGGACTTCCAGCAGTGGGGACGTGTGTAGCAGGGGTCTGTGAGCAGACCGGAGGGTGCAGAGCCACTGGTGAGGACACTGCTGGGGGCACAGTGGCCTGGAGGCTGGAGGGGACGGCTGGGTGAGACCGCTCCCGGAGCAGCCCTCAGCCTGGGCGGACACCCTGAGACAGGCGCAGCCCTCCACCCGCCACACCCAGCCACAGGTGCAGCCCCGGCCAAGCGCAAGTTGGCTTTCACCCCCAGCTGCTCTCCGTCCCAGGTGGGGCGAGCCTCGCCCTGTGGGAGACAGGAGCTGCGGACGTCAAGAGGACAGCAGCAGCCTCAGAGGCGCCCCCTCCTGCTGGCTCCCTCCTTCTCTGTCCCCTCAGCCTGCTCCTTCACCCTGTTCCGGGGTCACTTCACAGTTCAACCAACTCCCCCAGACCCTCTTCTCAGGCTCTGCGTTGGGAGGAACTTGAACTGAGCTTTTGCGCTGTGCAGGGAAACAGAACAAGGGCTGGTGTGGCTCGGGGCAGAGCGGCTGCCCAGCACGTGTGAGGCGCTGGGTTCTGTCCCCAGCTCCCCAAGAAAAGAAAAGAAAAGAAAAAAGAAAAGAAAAGAAAAGGGAATGAGCTGAAGCCTGGTGCGGCCCGACTTCCCCGGCCCTCTGCCCCGTCTGCAGGTCTCCGACCACTGCGACTACGTCTTCGTCAACGGCAAGGAGGTGAAGGGCAACACGGACGCGGCGGTGAACTTCACCTACCAGCACCTGAGCGCCCCGCTGCGGGTCACCGTGTGGGTGCCCCGGCTGCCCCTGCACATCGACATCTCCGACACGGAGCTCAGCCAGATCAAGGGCTGGCGGGTCCCCATCCTGGCCAGCAAGCGGTGAGCCAGGCAAGGCCGGGCCCGGGAGCTCAGGCAGCCTGGCTTCCGCAGTGTGAGCCGAGGCAGCCTGTGTCCTCCCGGGGTCCCCCTGTCCCCCCAGTCCTCCCACCCCAGTCCTCAGAGGCTGAGGCGCTGGGACCTGCCCAGCCACAGGCCGCCTGCAGCAGGTGGCAGCTGAGCCCCAGCTACCCCATCGGGGCTCAGGGTGTCTCTTCCCCGAATGGCAAGAAGGGAGAAGCTGCTTTTCCTGGGCTTATTTCCTGCATAAATAGATCATCAAGGTTCTGTCTGGGCCTCATGGAATCTGCCAGCTGGAGCTGCAGCCTACAGGGCAAATTATGGGCTGCAATTTAACTGCATTCATGCTGGAACATGGGGTCACCGTTTGCAAAAAAGGGAACCTGACCTCCGTGCCTCTGGGGTCCGCAGGAGGCGGGCCAGGCCCCTTCTCTGGGAGGGCGGGGGTGAGGTGGGGCTTCCGGCCTGGGACCCCGGGACAGGAAGAGGGGGGCGCACTGGGGAGAGCGCAGGGCGGCCTGGGTCCCGGGGGTCACACGGGGTCACGGGTGCCCGAGGGCGTCCCCGTCCCCCAGAGCAGCCTGGAGTCTCCCCACCTCCCGCCCGCTCCGTGCCTCGGTTTCCTCTGCTGGGTGCTCTGCGGGGCGGAATGGTCTAGACCTGCGCATGCACGGGGGCCGGGAAGTTGGGGTTCGGCCGCCGTGTGTAAGGCGTTAGACACGCGGCGCGCGGTCCACAGAGCCCCGCCTGCCCCCAGGCCCACGCGCGACAGCGAGGACGAGGACGAGGACGAGCAGGAGCACGAGCGGCGGGGCCGCGGCTGCGCGCTCCAGTACCAGCGCGCTGCCGTGCGCGTGCTGGCGCAGTTCGTGTCCGAGGCGGGGCCCTGGGCGCAGCCCCGACACCTGCTGGGGCCCGGCTGGCGGTTCGACGTCAGCGCGCTGGTGGCCGACTTCGTGAAGCTGGAGGTGCCGCGCGTGGCCTCGCTGCAGGAGCGCGGCGTCCTGGCCGGCCGGGAGGTCGGGATGACGACTGTGCAGGTGCGAACGGCGCTCCTCCGCCCACCGTCA